>NW_026099572.1:20414461-20449693 GCF_025091365.1 Daktulosphaira vitifoliae | reverse complement strand
ATAATTCTCAAATCTAATGTGATTTTTGACGGCATGATACGCCAATCCTTTTGCCTTGATGCACTCTTTAGCATTTTGAATAAAACCGTAAGCCTTGGATCTTAGAGCTACGTGTGCTGAAATAAACTCCCCTCCAGTCTCGTCAGTGAAAGTACCAGGAATCTTACACCGTTCAGTACGATAACATGGATGGTTAACTGGATAGTTTGAAGTATCTAGTTTTTCTATAAAACTTTGATTTTTTTGCATATCATCATAAAAATTCTTGGTTTTGACTAAATATATCAATGAATCTAAAACACATGAATTAATAACAAAAAAAAAACAAAAATTTTTACAATAAAAGACGAAGAGAACCTGTGTCCATGTATAAAAGCTCAATGTTTTCTGCATATAACGCTTTCATAGTACCATAGTGAAAATCATACATAAGAGTTTTTGATATGTCCAACACGGCAAATCCTATGTACATGGGCTTATCAAAAATTAAATCTTCTTTATGCAAATGAATAGCACACAAGTTATCACCATATACAGTTGTACCTTTATGTGAGGGTAAATTTACAAGCTTTCTATATCTTGACTCACTACTAGTAAGCTCCATTTTCATTCTTAGACGTACATTCTCCATCGTTTTGCCTAAAACATAATACTTATTTAATTATAAAATAATAATAATTATTAAATTGTACAGTTTTATACAAACCAAATACTGAGTTGTTCATAAGCTTATAAAAGTCTTTTTCAAACGTATTTTTAGCTACCGAACGCATCCGTGTATTTAATGATATATAGCTTGCCAGCCATGGAGATTGATTAAACTCTATCATTCTATGCACTTTTTCCAACACCAGTCCTGCCTGTAATGCCTGTTTCAACGAATTGTAGTGTACTATTTAATTTTTTTTATGTTTTAAGGTAGCCAAAAGCTTTGGAAACTTAGAACCTTCGGGGACTTCTTTAGAAGGCAGATACGGTAAATCGTTATGATTATCATGTAAGTGTTCAGGGTATGAAACGTCGACTTCTAATATCATTCCTTTTTTCGAATTATTTGATGTTTTTTCTAAGAGCTTTAAAACTTCTGAAACATTTAAATTCATCTCACTCCATTTAAAGCCATCTTTAGGCAGATACTGTGACATGGCCCATCCGTATCTAATAAGTATTGCACAAATAAATTACTAATGTAAAACTATAATTATTATTAAAAAAATATTAAATAAAATTTACTTACAAATTTGTAGCATCAAGATATATGATCCAGTTATCCGGCTTACTAATATCATAGCTAGAAAGTCCTTTATGATTAGCTTCCGAATATCGGCGTACTGCCGTTGTCAAACCTCCTCTAATTCCCTGCTCCAACATCATGAGCATGTCATAATCGTGTAATAGCTCGAGTTCAATATTTGTATGTTTCAACATACAATCAAAAGACATGCCGGGTGCGGTGTAATAGTAATTAGGGTCAAGTCCATAAGTTTTTAGGCAAAGGTCTCTAAAAGACTCAAACACGTCACATAACAACAACACGTCCAACTTCAAATACCAGTCGCTATATTGTCCTAACGTTGTACACTTAAAATGTTTCCAAACATTCTGAGCATGTTGATAGTCCTCTTCAGTTATATTACTCTCATTTAGAGAACTATAAAACTCATTTATAGATGGTAGCGATGTTTCGTTAAGTTTCTTGAATGAGTCTGTATACTCGTAAGGGTATACACCTTTACGGGTAATAAGACTGATATCTGAATTTGGAAAATGTTTTGTAGTATCTTTAAAGTATCCTACATCCCCTTTGGCTAAATTTTCGACTAGTTTTGATAAACTTGACGCCATGAACCTGTTGCTGTCAACAAATCTTATTTTGAAGTCTTTCGCCACATATTTTGAAAAAGAAATAAATTTTTCTTCACTGTTAGGTATAACAGTTATGGGTTTATCGTCGTATCCAAGCTGTGTTACAATGAAATGACCGTCATAGTTGGATAAGTTGTGAAAAAAGCAGGGGACAAATTTAGGAGACTTTAACTTTAAGTTACATTCATTACAAATTGTGTTTCTGTACTTGGATGTTAAATAATCATGATCGCGAACTGGGTAAGTATTTATAGAGAACTTAACATTGCATAAAGGACACACACCGCGTTTTACTATATCATTATGTTTCTTCGCGTCAGCTTGCTTAAAAGTCATGGGCAAGTTGACTTGTAACATTTGAGATATATTTCGAGCCACTTCCACAATTTCTTGAACGAAATGTTTAGCTACCGCACCCTTTTCTCCATTACCGTCCCCTCTGAACAACACTGGATACGTTGGAATTGAAAACTGTTCGAGTAATGATGTTGGTATATCGTCTCTAACCTTAACATAATAACAATAACTCATAGGCTCATGATCATGCGTTATCTGTGTATTCTTCTCCAGTGATTCTTCGGACTTGTGTTTGAACAAAACAGCTTCAAAATCAGCGTATATGACAACAGGATGACGTTCAGTGTTACCCCAATTTTCAAATTTGGTGACTGTATCTGGTTCAGGCATAACAGGAGTTATAGGCTCGTTAACTCTACAACGATCTTTATGCTGACGTAGGAGCTCTTCTTTGCTAGGTTTGTTTGGTTTGGAAGTATAAGTTTTAAAACATCTTCTACATATTACGGTTTTTGAATGAAACAAAGTCATTGATGATCGCACCAGCTTGGCTAGATCTGTTATATAACAGTAATGTCTAAGACCTTCCTCATTTGATATCATTAAAAGATCGAAATGATCGAGTTTTTCTTCTTTACACACTCTTAAAGGTATAACAATATTTTTTTTTACTTGAGGTCTAATTTTTTTTGTTTTATTTTTATACGTTGCAAAACCTTTTTTCAGTCCATATATGTTCACAGATACGTCAGGGTTTTGTTTTTCAAATTTTACAATTTCTTCGAGTGACATGGGCATGGTAAGTCCTGAAAAATTATATCTATGTCCATGCTCTTCAAAATGTTTCTGCTGAACAGTTATACGAAATGCGTTTACTGGGTTTATAGATTTAGACGTTATACTGTAAATAAAACAATTGTTATCTTCATTTTTTACATTGATAGTTGCATGCTTACTTTCAATTTCTTTAGGAAGCGGTAAATAACTACCTCCTCCAAAAGGCATGTATTTGTCAGTGTACAATAAAATACCATCAATCCGTTCTAACGTATAACCACCACCTTTACCTAAATATTTTTCTTGCTCTAGTAACAGTTTAGTGAAATCTTCATTCAGAAACTCTTCAATAGGACTTGATATGAACAAACTTCGTGATGTAGTTTTAAAAGACCTATTTTCCACAGATTCAGCTTTATTCGGAATAACATAAGTAGACTCTAGTTTTAAACTGTACTTAATAGGACTGTCGGTTAAGAGACGTTTAAGCAAAGCAATTAATTCAGGCCGTGCTTCCTCCAAAAACACTCCATAATTAACAATACGTTTTAAATTCTTTTTGTAAAATGTCTTATGTAACCCTCCAAACGCCTGTTGTATTAAACTAAAACTACTAGTATTTATATTGTTTATTCTATATTTCTTTGTATGCTTTTCCCTAGATGCTGCTTGTAAACAAAGGCTATCTGCTTCATTATCACCCCAACAATCGTCAAAGGGGTGTTTTCTTTTTTCACCTGATAAATAATTGGAATTTCTTAGATAATATATTTTGTATAACATTAACTGAGTGTAAATAATAATAATATTTGAAATTTTTTTGAAAAAATTGTGCATAATGTTTGAGCAACTAGTAGTATTTACTACACTTAATAATAATACTTAAATAATAATAAAATAATATAGTAAAAAAAAAATTAGCTTTTAAATTATAAATGTTTTTATAAAAATTCTTAAAATTATGAAAAAATCGGTCATGAAGTTTAGACGAATTGTAATATTTACTGTGCTTAATAATAATAATAAAGGAATTTTTTCTTACCTTTATTTACGTTAGTCGAAGTCGATGGTTTACAATTAGGTATAGTAATACTTTGCAACGGTTTATTAATATTAAGGTTTACGTCGTTTCTTTTAGTTACATTTAATTGTACTGGTCGGGTTTCATCTATAAAGTGTAATTATATTAACACAAAATATTGCTTAATTAAATTTTATATTTAATAATATCTTGAAAAATGACTTACCATGTAACAGTTTCTGGTGTCTTATTAAAACGCTCTTTCTTGTAAATTTTTTTGCACAAGCATTACAACTAAACCGCACATCACTATGAATTTTTTTATGTTGATTAAGGTTACTTACAGTTGAAAATATTTTACTACAAGTATTACATTGATTCATTTTAAAAGATTTTGGAAAAATACACAAAATAGCGAATTCAAATTGCAGTAAAATGTATAAATTGATTCAAGTACAGCTAATAACAAATGTTAACTAAACGAGTTACGAAACAGGAATGACACTTGTACAAAATGTTAAATGTGTTATCGAGTAATTCTTACCTATAAATTTTTGTCCCTTTCCCTGTCCTTTTAAACTCCTCACTTAACTAACTAAGTATGGTATTTTGCAAAGGTATAACATATAGTATCATTAACTAATGTGCATGCGTTAATGCATTGACTTATTAGTATAAGTTTCTTTATAGCATACCCAAAAGTAAAAGAATTTGATTAATATTAAGACTAATCAGAATGTTATACCATTCTTGCTCTATAAAATGTATTCGTAGTTACATTTTAAACTAGATAATTANCTATAAAATGTATTCGTAGTTACATTTTAAACTAGATAATTAATTTTATTAACGTTAAATTACAATTAGTAATAATCAATTAATCTACACATTAAAAAAAAAAAGTCTATTAACAAACATTATTAAGTTACAGTAATGTAACTTAATAATCAAAATTAATTTAATAAAATATTATTTCTAACGTATAAATATTTTCTCTTTAATTACAAAATAACTGAATTCTTATGAAATAGTAAAATATTGCACATATTTATTTATTTACTTTAATATCATAATAATGATCACCTTATGATGAGTTTTATCATCGCCTCCCCTTCTATGTAGGGGTAAATAGTTGGTCTACTGTTTTAATACATACTTGAGTCAAGGAAGGGAGACCCTCTATGACCAATACACGTCATAGTTGGGTTTCGTTGGGTTAATATGCCGCCGCCGCCGCTCGATTGCACCTTTCACTTTTCACATTGCACATTGCACATTGTACATTGCACATTGCACATTGCACATTGTGTTAAAAGGTATATACTATATCTACTTTTATCTACAGATTTACATCAAAGCGTTTCTTAAGATAGTGATTTTAATCACTGTCAGATATCATCTATTCTAGTCTCAACTATGCCACGCTCACACTGTGCTACCATTTTATTTCAACTCTAAATTACTATAACTGTTTGAAATATGTATGGATCAATACAATTATTTTTTCATATATATTTTATGTTTATATCTTTCATTTAATATACATTTTTTGACATTTTTAAAAATCCGAGTAAAAAGTAGAATTTTTTCAACTTAACTTTTGAAAATGTGCCGGAAATACTCCAGGCTTTTAATATATATCAAATTAAAGCTTATGTCATTTAATATAAAATGAAAAAAAATTTTGTTATTTTTTTCACTTTTTTTTCTTAAAACTTCTATAACTTTTTCAAAAATTATGAAATCAACATGATTTTTTTAATTGAGACATTATATTTTCTTTTTATTTGATATCATTTTTTTGAAAATCTAACTCTTAATCTGCTCACAGAAAGGGATTAAAATTGCAATTTTTTTACAAAAATTAACATTTTCAACTTAACTTATGAAAAAGTTTTTGAAATACTGCATCCTTTAAACATATAATCAAATTTAAGCTTATGTCACGTAATATAAAAAAAATGTTGTCCCGACACCTTTTATGTACTGTAGTTAAGAAGTACTATTTTGGTGTTAACATTTTCAACTTTAAATTGCTATAACTTTTCGAAAAATATATGTATCAACACAAATTTTTTTTTATAAATACATTATATTTAAATTGGACAATTTCCTCTAATACAGGGGGTGATCAAAACATGAATTATACGTATAAAAAGTAGAACTTTTTAAACCAAACTTTTGAAAATGTTCCGGAAATTCTGCGTCCTTTAAATATATGTTAAATTAAAGCTTACAACAAATAATATAAGTTCAAAAAAAAATTGTCCCGATACTTTTTTTTCTATGAGTAAATGGTCGACGAATTTAACGAAAAATGTAACTTTTATATAAAAATCACTGTTTAACATGAAATATTTTAATACATAAAACTGTCATAAATTTTTGAATAATAAACAAATTAAAATAATTATTTTTTATATTGAACCTTAGATATTTTTATTTAATTTGATATAATTTTTTTGACTTTCCCACAAAGGGAATTCAAAATAACAATTTTTTCATACAAGTTAAACTTTTTCAACTTAATTTTTTAAAATGTTCAAGCAATATTGACACTTTTATTTTAAGTTTAATGAATTTATTAGATTTATTAAATTATTTTAATTAATAAAAATATGTAAAAAATTGCATTTTTGCATATAATTACACACTTGTAATCACATCATTATTTACTAAGTTCCATTATAAGTAACTTATATTAAAATAATTATTTTTAAAATGTAGATAAATAAAAAAATGTATAATTAGTTTAACATTATCGTCAGAAATTAATTATATTCCTATTTAAAATAAATAACAAAAAAAAACTGAATAATGGCGTTTATAGATATTTATGAATTTGTGTACTTATTCAAACAGAATTCTTTGTGGACATTATTACAACAAAAATTACAATGATCTTAAGTTGGCTAGTGTAAAATATAAGGAAATATTCGCAGAACATATGAGTTGTCAATTCAATTTAATTGCAGAAGAAACTTATGATTTGTTTTAACAGTTCATTAAATAAAAAAATTAAATAGCACATAACATTGAATTACTTCTTACTAATATTTTACATTTTATTTAAACTTTAATATATATTTTATTCTTTGGTGGAATAATTTAATGATTGTTTTTTTCTAGCAGTCGTAATTGTATAAAACATGATTATTTTAAAAACTAGCTAATTAATTTCTCTTATTAAATTAATTAAGTTAATAAAATACATTTTGGTATTTTCTGTTTCATATATTTTTTGATTTATTAATTATTAAATATTTATTATATTGTAGTTATAACATCCGTATTACTGTGTCAAAATGGTAAATATGTATGTTTTTATTAAAAACAATAATGATGATGCCCTTATAACGTATTAGAGATTAATTAAAAATATACTTTATAATTCATATAACGAGAGGTAATAAATTTAATATTTGTATTTCACACTTTATAATTTTATTTTTGTTAAATTTTTATAGTAATTCATTGTTTAACAAGACGATATAATAAAATGATTTCTGTTATAAATAACTTTTTTTAAATAATTATTTTTAATATATAAGTAAATAAATTGAAAGATAAATAAAAAAAATGTACAGTTGACATAACAGTATCTTCATAAATCATTTATACTCCTACTTAAAATAAATAACAAAAAACAATTAAATAATGACATTGAACTATACTTGGATCTCAGTTCAAAATTTTTGTGTTAGTCTTCATTGGATTTAACTTATCAACATTTTATATTATTTATTTACAATTTTTTTGTTCAAAATATGAATTTATTAAATTTGTGCTTTGCATTAATCATTATTTTAATTCAATCACTACCATCAAATTTTGTTATATACAAATTAATCCCAAATGAAAAAATTGAAAATCTTAATAAAATACTTGACAATGTGGAAATATGGAAGCAATTCGAGAATATAATCGTTAGACATGGAAGTAAGAATAACAAGGAAATGCTCACAGTTCATAAGATCTTTGATAATATTGACTACGAAAAATATATAGATCAGAATAATATACAATTTTTTGAAAAGCTTGATGAACAACGTTCGTCAAAATATTTGTATGTTGATCCAAACAATTATGAAGGAAAGATATACTTAATTTTTAATTTCGTAAGGTGTAGGTGTTGGCAACATATTAAGTGGTTTAATCGACTTTTATCATACATGACAAGTGATTATGATAGGATCTGCAAAGAAGAAATAATGAAACAAGAAAAAACAATGACCTTAAAAATAAAGAGTTTGCTTCTTACAAGAATCCAAGAATATAAAGAATTAGTACAAGTACTTTATGATTATGCATGTTTTTTTAAAAGTTTATTTCCTAAAGGTAAAGATAAAGTAAGTAAGACTTGCCCATTTTTTTCGAATCTATTGCCCATAATAAATATGCCATTACCTGAAGGTGATTATTTTGCAAATGATTTTAATAAAATATTAAAAAAATCATATACAAATTTTTATAATTATTCAAAGAATGTGTGTACTTATTTAAACATAATTCCTCACAAGGCTACATATAACAAAAAATACAAACGAAAGTTGGCTAATGTAGAATATAAGGAAAGCTTTGCAGAATATATGAGTAGTCAATTAAATTTAGTTGCAAATGTAATTAAGGGCATGTTTTCACAGTTGTCATTAAATGAAAAATTAGAATAATATATAACATTGAATTATTAATTATTAATATTTATAAAACATATATGAAACTTAAAAAATGTCACATCAAGCTATTATAATAGTTTTTATTTTTAGAGTAATCGAATGGCTTATGTTAATAAATTACCCCGTTAATTCATCACATACATTTTTATAATTATATTATATTCTTATATTAAAAAAAATATTATTATTTTATAATTATTAGTTATAAAAAAATGGTTTTGGAAATATTTTTATTTATGTATATTAACAAAAAACTGACAGATTTCTTGAAAAGTATAAAATTTATTAATCACAATAGATAAACAGTGATTTTATAAAAATTATAAATTATTTGTGCTTATCGCTATGTTGTCATTTCAAAAGATACACTAATATATATAATCTATTTATAATATAAAGTATTTAAATTGTTAGATCATTTGTAGATTTTTAAGTATTAAACTAAATATATTATTTAATAAATATTTGTTCTCTAGTTATTATAGTAGTTATTCTTACATTGATTTTGTTTTTCAGATATAATTTCTTATACTGTATGTTATTTGACTTACAAATATGGTTAAAAAAATTAAGGTGCAAAATTATAGCAATTTTGTATGTAAAAAAAGATTTATATCAATAAGATCGACATTGTGCATTGATGATAAAAGTATAACTATTTTAGTAGGTTTTGGTTTATAAGAAATAAGGATAAATGTTTTTGAAATCCAAATATGGTATTATTCGGCTCACGGTTTTTTGAACGCTGCAAACGAAAAGTCGCTGTAATTCTTTTTTAATGTTTCCGAACCAACCATTTAAATATTATTTTTCAATTGCCAATGGAATACTAAAAAACCAGTTATTCTTAGTTAAATTTTCTAAATTCTAATTCATTAGTGCCATAACTACGTCATTTGGAGAGTTAAAAAAAATTGCCAATTAGTTTTTTGCACAATATACTTTTAGGTGCACTTATATATTAATTTCTCATCAACCAGTACAAATATTTTTACATTATATACCACAGATTTATTTGTTAAATATATTCTTAATGAGTATCAACCTCTAAAGTTAAATAATTACTCGTCAATTATTATGTATTCTGAAGGCAAGAAATATTTTTAACGATTTTCAACAAATAATTCAAAAAGTTCTCTTATTGAACACTTTAACTCACAATTTTACTTTATGTCGTTTAATTGGCATCTCTTTCTTTCAAATTCCCCATTAAAGTTAGTAAATATATTTTTTAGTACAATGTGTAATTATACGGGTTATCACAAAATAATAAATCAAAATAATCCATAGTATCTGATTTATTTTTAGCCATTGTGTTATAATACATTGACCTCTCATTACAACTCTTATCTAGACAGTAAACTATGATAACTATTGTCAAATAAAAATTGTCATACTGTCACATATGGACAATATAATCAACATTATCTATTAAGCAATAAACTAAATTAATTTAAAACTTTCATGTAAATATTAAAATACACATAAATATTAACATAAATTGTCACTAATATGTCAATATTATAATGAAATAATTAATCATTGTCCAGAATAGTATGTTAAATTTTAAGATAACATGTAATAAATAATTTAATAAAGAGATATCAATAGCGTTTCTGACACTTCTTGCACATGAATATAGATATATTAATTAACAAATCAGGATATAAAAGGGAACAAAACAGGCTAAAACAGGGCTCATTTTACATTGATCCAGGCGTGCTCCCAGTATTGACGCAGCTCATTAATCTCAATCGTTTAGTTCATGTGTAAGAAGTAAACAGATACGTTAAGATTTATTCAAAATAAACAGACGACTTAATTCATTCTCTAGATATCCTCTGGAAATATCAAGGTAAATACTAATTAATTAAATTAATAAGGTTTAAAAATATTAATTCTTTTAAGTACATGGTTAACATAGGGACAAAGAAATATTGAGTGATCACTAAAAAAATCACTCTGTCTTTCTATTACCTTTTCACTATTCTCATAAACCCTCGAACTCATACCCGAGAAACTTTATTAAAACAAATAGTAACTTCTCTTTCCCGCTAAAATAGAGTAATTTTCTTTTTGAGTTACTATAATTGATTTGCATCCGAGTAAATGTATTATTATATGAGATCGAGTACGCACGGTACTAGGTAGCTTATTTTTAGACATTTAGTTTTTTTATCTTTTTTAAAAGAAAACTTGGACCTTGATAAATCACTACCAATGTCGGGAACGTCTTCAGTTTCTGAAACGCGTTGTTCATTATCATTTTTAGTATTTTGAATGTAATCGTATATACCACTATTACCACCCACTTCAAATATCTAAGTTCGAAAAAACAATTTTTGCATACTAGTTAAACTTTTTCAACTTAATTTTTTAATATGTTAAAGCAATATTGACACTTTTATTTAATTTTAAATTAAAACTTATTTTTTATTAAGAAAAAAAATATTGAAATATAGATTTTTTTTTGGTGAAAATGGTTAACGTATTCAAAAATATGTTATTTTTGTATTAAAATTCTGGGTTTTATATTTTATTTTATCTTAAGATATCTTACAAGTGGAATACACTGACTTTCATGAATATTACATAATTTAATTGACATAGAATAAAGGTCATAAGACATAAGACGTTAAACTTATTTAATATTTTGCTTTTTTATAGTTGAAAAAGTATCTTTAAAATTTGAATTAGCTTAAATGGCTAATTTTATCGATTGACGAACAGTTGCCGAATGAATAACACTTGTGTCTTTCACGCTTAAGGAATGAGGAGATTCGAATCTACCTGTGGAAATTGATATGTAGCAATTTTTTTTTGAGTTAGAAAACATTTTATAAAATATTTTTCCAACCCACCCTTAACCTACTTTTTTCAACGATACGTCAAATTATTACAATTCGTATTTAGTTGAAGATATTACCCTCAACAATTGGAATCAAATAAATCAAATTTATAATTAACTTAAACAAATAAAAAGTAGCTTAAAATGCTTTATTTTTAGAAACAATTAAAATCATTCAATTTTAATATTTTTAAACTATTTATTAGCGAATTAGGTTTGATATTATAATAGGTTTAAACTACAAAATTAAATAATTTTACTTTGTAATATATTAATTTTTTATCTTTATTTCTGTGTCTTACTAACAGTATATAATTTATATTTCTATAATATAATTTTTATATATTGTATAAATTTTTGGTAACATATTGCTATATAAATTATTAATCTAAAAAAAAATATTTTTTATTTTCAACTGAATTTAACAAAAACTTTTTATAATTATAATAAAATTTTATAATATACTCAATTATATAGATGTTATTAACATCATTTTGGTTGATTTAGTTAAAGTAAATAATTAAAAATAATTATGTTTGGAATATTTCAATTGTAGAATTATTTTAAACTCCAAAAATTACTTAGAAATGATTACTATTAATTCTATTTAAGTTATAATAGTTTAATTACAATAAAAATACAATAAAATTTTTGAGTTTTTCTGATAAATTTTAGTAAATAGTAATTATACAATTTCCTGACTGCATATTAATCTTAACAATACCATTTTTTTATTCTCATAAATTTTTCTTTTTAATAATGTAAATTTCAAACTTGAAGTTGATCTAAAAATTATGGTAACATATTCAAATTTTTTTTATTTATTTTTTATTTATATTTTACACTAATTATTTTTAAAATAATAAAAAAAAAAAAATCAAAATCTATAATAATTTAAAAACAATTGTTTTGTGTTTTTAATAATTTTTTAGCGTAATAAATTATTTCTTAAAAAAAAAATATTTATTATTTCCATGTAATTCTTGGTGTTTAAATAGATGATACAATTGAAATATTCAGAACTATTTACCTTATATTTATATCCTATAGTTTTTAACTAATTTTTAATAATAACAAAAAATATTGGTGATAAAATAAATATGATTGCTGATTTGAAATTAGCATGAAAAGTTGAATAATAAAAGTATATTTTTTACTCTGATAAAAATTTTTGCAGACCATTTATTCATAATTAACAACAATTTATTGTCTAAAAATATCTGTCAAGCCTTTCAATTTTTATTCACGTAACCATAAAATTAATAAATAATTTATAATTTTTTACAAATCCTCTGAAAAAATTACAATACTAAATTATTAAATATCAATTTCATACTACGGTGAATTGCTTTAATAGATATTTATTCATAAATTATACTTATAAATCAATTACTAATTAGGAATAATGATAGAAATAGAAGTTAATTTTGCTTTTAGAATAATCAACTAATTTTTTAAAATGAAAGACTATCTACAGATTTGTATTGAAACGTTTTTTATGATAATGATTTTAATCACTGTCAGATATCATCTATACTGGACACTACTATGCCACACCCCCACTGTGCTTAGTTTTTTTTAATCTGATCATGTTATTTTATATAGGGGATCAAAAATTGAATCATACATATAAAAAGTAGAAAATTTTCTATTTAACTTTTAAATTTACTCCCACATTATTGTGGTCTTTAAGTATACAGTGTGATTTTTTTTTAGTATCTGTCTTTTTTCGTTAACTTTTTTTTTTATACAAATATACAAATATACATGTTAATATTTAATTTATTNATCTGTCAAGCCTTTCAATTTTTATTCACGTAACCATAAAATTAATAAATAATTTATAATTTTTTACAAATCCTCTGAAAAAATTACAATACTAAATTATTAAATATCAATTTCATACTACGGTGAATTGCTTTAATAGATATTTATTCATAAATTATACTTATAAATCAATTACTAATTAGGAATAATGATAGAAATAGAAGTTAATTTTGCTTTTAGAATAATCAACTAATTTTTTAAAATGAAAGACTATCTACAGATTTGTATCGAAACGTTTTTTATTATATGAGTAAGTATATTAAAATTTGATTATAAAAATTTTAATTCAATTTTTTTTTAGTATTAGTTATTATAATAGAAACAAAATGCATTTAAATACATTTTTGGTAGTTGTTATCGTGTTAATTTTGTGTTTACAAATGAAATTGTCACAATGATTAGCTCGTCAAATATTTCTCATCTCAAAAATATTGTAAGTAAACTTGTTATTAATAATTTCAATTATATTAGTTACAAAAAATTACATGAATCAAAAAAATTTTAATGAGTACAATGGACATATTGTAAATCTAACAATCATATAGAATATGCGTCCACAAATATTTTTGATGTCAACAAAAATAACTTCTTTGAAAAAAGAGATCTGATTGCTGAAATACTTAGTTATTAGTATCTTGAGCAACTTAGACTAATCAATCGTCTTATGTTGCATATAACTGAGGAATATTTTAAATCTAAAAATTGCATTGAAAATGGAACGTAATAAAATAAATGATATAAATAAATACGTTAGCACATAATCCAATAGTAAAATTTATATCCACCATTAATATGAAAACATATGTTCATTGAAAAAAAATTTAATCATGTTAATGCATTATAAAAAATAAATATATATTTATATTTGTTGAAGATTTGTTTATAGTAAATGTTTAATTTTTCAAATAAAAAAAAATTATGAATTCTCGATACGATATAAACAAAGCCTAGGTTTTACAATGTAATTAGAAGTATAAAAGTAGTTGTAAACAATTTTGTAAAATTAAATAATGTTATCTTTAATAATTATTCGAGGAACGTTCATAAAAAATATGATTATTATCAAGAAATAATTCATTTAAGCTTAAAAATATAAATAAAAAGTCAGAATTAAATGTAATCAATTTTTTTACTTTTATTTATAATAAAAACATGTTGATGTTAGCTTCGATGCGAAGCTGAGAAAGTATTAATTTTACTATGATGTGATTTTTTTTGTGTCTGTTATCACTTTTTTTATGTTTATAACATAAAAAATACAAACAATTATAAATAAAGTATTTAAAAAAATTGTCGAGATTGTAATAAATATTTTTACATAAATTGTTTTGAAGTGGTTTTTTTAAAAAGTGCATTATTTCGTTATTTATTGCCTTAAATGCAATTAAAAATTCTCTGATAATCGTTAATCGTCTAATAATATAATAGACACCTATCAATTTTAAAGGATTTGACTATTTATAAATAAAGTGTATCCATAGATACACATTAAAACAATATATTGTTTTAAGATTTTGCATAAATTCGTGAATTAAAGCTGATATCTTATTATTATTATTTGCTTTATCATAATATTATAAATACTTATAACTTTAATAAAATTTAGAAACAAATATTTATAAGAAGTTCCAAATTAAAGTGGCCCGTCTAGATTTTTACAGTCACACGTTTAGCTTGTCGGTCCTGTATCTCAATAGCAAAATATTATACTTTTATAATTAATTTAATCAATATATTTTATTATATAAAAATCAATTCCAAGAGCAAATATTTTGCTAACTCGTTTTAATCTTTACACACATAAAATTTGTTTAGTCATTTTTTGTTGATTTTAAGAACACTGGAATTTTCCGAAAGTCATATAAATATACAATTACAATAATTTCTTAAATATCTAAATAATAAACGGAACATCCGTTTCTGTTATAAGTAGCTTTTGTTTTCGTTGTATTGTCTACAAGGTAAGATAACAAGAGTACAACATTCTCCTTATCAAAAAGACTTTATCCTTTAAAAATAGTTATTGTTGTTAAACTTATAATAATTTAAAGCTACGAACATTTTTTTATAAAATATTTAAAAAATATGATAGCTGTGAATAAATGTTTGACAGTTTTAACAATCAAAAAATCTTTTCTTATACTATAAATAAAATAATAAAAACTAAATCGCCAAAATTAAGTAAGTATGAATGTGAATAGACATTTTCTAAAAATCTTATTTACTAAATAATATTTAGCATTACTCAATATTTCACCAAAAATGAAAAGAGCAGGCAATGTTTTATTTATTTTTTCTTGATAACCAAGAAATAATCATAAAAAAAAAAATAACTTGAAATAAAAAAAAATATTTAGTTTTAAAGAAATATGAATATTGCAATTATAATATCATAATAAAAAATGGTCGTTACATAGAAGATAATTTAAAAAGAATGATATAAAGTTTGAAACTATGTATTTAATAAAAATTCAATGTAATAATACATTTAATAATAACACACAATTATTTTGTTAAAAATAATTAATAAATTTTTTTCATTTTTTTCATTTAGAGTGAAATCCCTTTAGTATTTTGTTCAATATTTTTAAAAAATCGAAAACTAGATATACATTAATACACTATGTATTTTATTCAGTGTTCACACTTGTAGGATTTTTTAAAGTAAATTTTTATTATGTTTGTAAAGAAACATGCTTTTATATTATTTTAGTCAAAGGACATCTTAAGTTTACATAACGGCGTATGGTCTATTATTGAACCGTTAATAATTATACTAAGGATAAACTTTCTATATAAGTAGATATTACTATATGAAAATAAATTAGATGTTTATGTGAATTATCTAAATATTTACTATCATCGGACTTTAATTGACATACCCTCGATAAATGACGTTCATTTAAAGATGTTTTTCTTTTGAATTATAATATTTTTATTTGTACTCAGAATTTTTCACAATGGACAAAACGTCAATCTTTTTTGCCTTGTACTTAGAAAAAGGATAATTGCACCAGTATCCAAGGAAATATACTGATCTACCAAACGAATTATACAACAAGAAAAACCTACTGTATTTAACTTTCAGCTTTCCATTAAACTCTTTTTTTACTAACGTTCAAACATTTTCTGTCGGTATTCGGTGTCCTTTATGCACTTATGATTTATTATTTATATATATGGGGTTGACACATGAAAATTCTCTTTTTTTATTCACTTTACACTGTAATCCATCGTTTTATCAAAAAATATTCAGAATATTAGAAATGAACGATTTACAAACCAAGATTAAGAAAATAAATTCAATATAAAAAAATTAATTTTTGACTAATTAAAAAACTTTACAGTAATTATAATGTACAACTTTTATGCAATTAAATTTTTTTTTAATATTTTATATATTAATAAAGAAGTTATATAGTACTATTATCAAAAATATTATGTAAAAAAACCCAGCACAGTGGGGTCGTGGCATAGTTGGGTCCAGTATAGATGATATCTGACAGTGATTAAAATCACTATCATAAAAAACGCTTCGATGCAAATCTGTAGATAGTGTATAATTTAAAAAAAAAATTTGTCAAAAAAGTAAGTCAAGTGAGAGCTGAGAAAATAAATGATAGCTACAAAAAAAACCACATAGTAAAATAATATTAATATAAATTTCTTCTCACGAGAGGAGACTACAGTAATGGGATCCTTGATATTTATTGAGTTATTGAATCTAAATGAGATAAAAATCAAATAAGTTAAAAAATTTTTTTTAACTCAAAAAGAATAAGAAAAAATTCAGTGCCACAGGCGTGATACACCCAAGTGTTACTGTCTCAGAAACCGTATGTCGCATTCGTCACTATAAAAAATAAAAATTTAGCAAGTTCAAATTTTAAAGTTATTTTTCTCAAATTCAAAGAAACAAAAAAATTTAAATGTTTAACTTTTTATGTATGTCAATTAGATTGATATAACATTTATGAAAATCAGTGTAATCCCCTTATAATAAAATAAAATACAAAACCAAGAATTTTAACACAAAAATATCATATTTTTGAATACAATAGCTATTTTCACCGTGAAGACAAAATAAAGTCCAAAATTTTTTTTTTCCATAATAAATTATATTATATTGGCTTTAATTTAAGATATATATAAAAGTGTCAGTATTTCCGGAACACTTTCAAAAGTTAAGTTGAAAAAGTTAATTTTTTGTGAAAAAGTTGTCATTTTGAATCCGCCCTTATGGGCAGGTAAAGGGTTAAATTTATAAAAAAAATATACCAAATGATAGGTAAAGATATCAAGTATCTATAAAAAAAATAATATTGATTTGTTCATTTTTGAAAAAGTTATGGCAGTTTTAAGTAAAAAAAATTGAAAAAATTTCGAAAATTAGCGATTTTTAAATTTGTAATTTTTTTGGAGGTTTCCCCCAACTACGGGGAACGAGGGTAATTTTTAAAATTTTTGAGGTTAACGTCTTTGATTAGATGCGTTTTGTGATCTTTTGACATATCGTTGATAGAAATCGGTTTGGTGAGAGATGAAAAAAAGTGGTAACAGAAAAAAAAAAAAAAAAAAAAAACACATCATAGTAAAATTAATACCTTCTGAGCTTCGCATCGAAGTTAATATTGTACAAATCGCTTGTAATTTTATTTTTTTTAATAATATCGTAGTTTTAAATTATTTACTTGTTTACACATATCTATTTGTGAAATAACTAACGTTAATTTTTATTTATTAATTGTATTTGCAATGTTTTAAGAATTTCAGAAAAAAATCGCAAGCCATTTATACAATATGTATAAGATATTCACTATTTAATGTTATAATGTAGTGAATATGTAATGTAATATGTTTTTAGGGTGAGTATAACAAGAAGACGCATTATTGGAATCAGCATACGGGCGACATGCCAAAAAAGCGTTCTTCGGTTGCAATAGAGTTCAGGGTATAAAGTTGTGTTATTCGTTAGAGACCGGAAATACAGAGACACTTTTCTACAGCATATGCATAAATTTGATAAACTATTCTATGGTCACTGTTTAAACTATTCAAATCATGGCTTATAAAGGAAAATAGTAGATGCTGAGATTGTCCAACGAGGAAACTCGTCCAAAAACGTATATTCAACAAAATAATTTTAACGAGTACCTAATTTTATTTTATTTTTTAATAATACTAAAATTTAAACATTATTTAATAAATTTGAAAAGATTCAGTAATAACAATCATTCAATTTTACTCTTGTAAAGTAAAGATTTTTCAACTTAGAAATAAATTGTTGACACATTTAAAAAAATATTTCGCGGCTGCACTGAATTTAAGCGTGCTGATCACTGATAATTATCAAAATGATAACATTGTCAAAAACGATTATCATTCTATTTAAATACATAAACTAAATAATAAGATCTTTAACTGTATAGTGTAAATAGCAATTAAAAAGTTTTTATGTAATGATTAGTATCATTTAATGTTTAAATTATAACTAATTTTAAAAATCGGTTTTTTACTTAAAGTTGCATTCTAGTTAGTTTTTTAATTTAAAAACGGCCTTTGTTTTAAAATTATATGTATTCGTTACATGTCAATTAGTTTTATAAATATTTTTTTTGGCTAACAAGAACTGTGATGGATATCGGTATGTAATATTTAGTTTTAAAATTTATCATATCTATATGATGTTATTTATATTATTATTTATAGATAATACTACAAATTTAATTTAATGATATAAACTATTATGCTTCTCATTAATTATTTATATTCATGTTATTGCGCATATTTTGAGTGATTATATTTCTATGATTCATTTTTTTTTTTTTGTAATTTTAATTAGTTTAAAAATGCTTATTAGAGAATATTGGTATTTTAATTAGTATGCTGAAAAATTCTTAGCTTGTAATATACTTCTTTTAAAAAAGGATTTTAATGTATAGATATTTATCAGTAATAGTACTTTAACAACATATATTCCTTACATTTAATTATTATAATAACTTTAACATTAATTAGAAAGACATGATTTAATTGATAAGATATAATAATTTTTATACACAAACAATATAAAAGTATTCAATTGTATACTAACAACACAATTAATATTAAAAATTAAGAAATTTAAGTAAAATATGTTAATAATAATTTTAAATTATTAAAAAAACGTTTATTAAATTAATTAATGTGTAATATTAATAACTAATTAACTATTTAATAAGTATGTAAATATTCATTTATATTAAAGATATTAATTTAGATGTTTTGTGGGCAATGTATCATTAAGTTGCCACCTTAGCACTGATGTTCAAATGGGTTGCCATAAAGAAACTTTAACAATGATACATACCTTGCTCCCATTCTTATTTCCTGAGCCATGATGAGAATGTATGAGTTTGATAGTTGGAGTGAAATTCTGTTAAATAGTTAAGGCGGAACTAACTCTAAATTGTTAGGATAGAGTCTATGATGATGTTGATGATTAGAAATAGAAATCCAAGTATTAATCCAAATCAGGGGTAATTTGGAAAAATATACTTTTTTTGGATATTAAAACATAAATATAAATACAACCTCTTCATTATATTAGTAATACCCATCATGTTTCATTAAATTTTAAGTTTTAGAATATTAAGGCAACAAGATGTTGATTCATAGCCTGGATCAACATTTATTCTACTTTATTTTTAATAGTTACCATATAAGAAATGGTAAATAGTACTATTGTATGATAGACTATAAAGATATTCATGGCCCATCTTCATAAGAAAAATTAAAAAACTTATAATTTTTATTTTACCATATTTATCTGAATAATATTAGTGATATTTTTATACTTCAATTAATTTCATTTAGTATTAATAAAAAGACTTTAAAAATTTAACGACCATATGAGAATTTAGATTTTTCTTAAAATAATAATTATGTTATGAAAGTTATTTTTGATGTTTTTTTTTCATATATTTCTCGACTTATCAATTATAAAGTATTTTATTAATTCATCCCTCATGCCACATAAGGGTATCGACTTTATTTTTATAATGGCAACATACAGTTTTGACTAGCTTATGAAATATAATGTGGTTTAATTAAGAAAATGACTGATTAATATCCATTTTTCGCCCATTCTTCAGAAGTTATAACTATTTTAAAATATTAGGTGGAAGTGAGTTGTGGGTTATATTATTAATATTACTTTCTATATATATATTATTATATTATATATATTCTATATATATATTAATATTACCTTACTCTGTTTACTAAAAGCAAAAAAATAAATTAAAATAAATTTTATACTTTTCTTCTTCTCTATATTTAAAACTGTTAATAACTTCTAAATTGCTATTACAAAAGTTGTTATCATCAGACTTTTCTAAATTAGATTATTTTTTATTTTATAAGCTAGTTAAACAGATTGTTGTCATTAAAAAAATTAAATTAACAACACTTTAAAATATAAGGATGATTAAAAATCATTAATAACTATTAATAAAATTAAATGAATCACGTGATTGTAAAGTACCTAGGCAATTAAATAATTAAAACAAAATTTGTGTTATAGATTTTTAATTTGTTTGTTTACTTATAGGCTATACAATTTTTAGTAAAGTTACCCTATTACATAATACCTAAATCAATTACTCTAAAGAAATATTTTTTTAAATTCAAATATTTTATATTTTTTTTTTTTTTACAGAATATTCAAGTATATTGAAGATTTCTAGACTTTTGTCAAATTTAAGTGCCCATTCTATACATGAACAAGTATTTGGCTTATCTTTTATGTTTACCGTTGAAACTGGCTTTGTTCCAGTTACTTTAAAAGAACATTTTAACACAATAGATTCAAATATTGAATTAGAAAAATTGATAAACAGCCATGCTCTCAGTTCATTTTGGCATGAAAAACAAAATATTTTTACAGCTCAACTATTATTAACAAATAATTTATGTAATTTAGTTGGAATACCTATTGACAATTCTATTATTATTTCATTAAATAACTTAAATGTATCAAAATCAATAGTACTTCCATGTAGTAACAATTTCTCAACTGACAATTTAATTTGGATGAAAATAAAGTTTAAAAATTTGGTAAGTGTTCCTATTAAATGTCACATATTAAATGAAACTATTGGTCAGTATCCTGGATTGTGTGGGCTTCCGGAGGAATTAATATTGTACATAATGACTAGATTGGATTCTAAAAGTTTATATTCATTAATGTTGAGTTGTAAAAAATTAAATGATTTAGCAGTTAAAACCCAAAGTTTATGGAAAAAATTAGTATATGAAGAATTTAAAAATTCATATCATAGGGGTTTTCATGCCATAAATCAACATTCAATAAATGACTGGAGATTATATTATTTTAAGTTAAAAAAGGAGAAATGTGGTAGAAAAACTATTACAATAGTAAGAGAATATACATAATTTATAGAATTATAAAGTAATACAAATAAATTTTCTATAGTTGTCTTGTTTAATAATATATTGATAAAATATCATAACATAAACTTTGTTTTGTATTTTTCATTTTAATTTGTATTAAAAATATAATCTAATCAAATAGAATTAATTTTTATAATATATTATAATAAATTTTTTAAGTGAAATATAAAAATAAGTTTATTTTTATATTCAAAGGTGATATATTCTAGAATTAATATTTTCTCAGAGAAAATACTTCAAAAGGATTTTATTGAAACCTAATATCTCTCAATTCAATTTTCAAGCAAAAATTAATTAATTTTTTGTTTAGTCTTCATAATTGTAATTTGTATCAAAAGAATCAAGAGAAATATTTAAAAATTCTATAAAGTAATTTTGAATCATTTTCTTTTATGCGAGTTATTTTATAAACAGATTATGTTTAGCATGAACTAATTAATAATTACAGATTTATCATCAAATCATTTTTCATTATATTTATTTAAATGATGATGTATTAACATTAACAATGCAAAGGTTTATATTTTATTAAAAACGACACTAAACTGTAAAAACATTGATCGGTGTACTATATTAATGGATTCCGTGCCAAGACATATAAGTACACATTTTGTTAGTGTACCAGATGGTATTGATATTACTTAACTTCAAGGTTTACTAATAAGGGATACCATGAAGGCGTCGGAGATGAACGAGAACAATTGTAAAGTAGATAAAAGATATATGAGTTCTCCTTTTCATTGTTACGTAAAGTGTGTTGTATAAAGAAAAGATTGATGAAACACTGAAACACATGACAAAACTAACATTTTTTGCGCTAAGAAAAAATTAATAAACAAAAACGAATTAGAAAATTTATAAAAATGTATTACAACAACATGTTTAGACTCAATTTTTGCGAAGAATAATTGAAAAAATTATGTATTAAAACTTAGTAGTCATTAGAATTCAACAAGGGACAACCCCCTTGAGTAAAATGNTTAATAAACAAAAACGAATTAGAAAATTTATAAAAATGTATTACAACAACATGTTTAGACTCAATTTTTGCGAAGAATAATTGCAAAATAATGTATTAAAACTTAGTAGTCATTAGAATTCAACAAGGGACAACCCCCTTGAGTAAAATAATCTTAGAATAAATTTGATATTAATTTATCATTGAAGAAAACTGACAATAACAGCTAGGCAATCCATCATTGTTTTCAATCTGTTTTATAGCTCTCTTAGGTGAGGAAAAATAAGTGTTATTAGTATCGATACTTAATAACTTTTACACATTTTTGACTTTTAATTCTTTGAAAGTATATTTTTTTAGTTTTTACATTTTTATAATATTAATTATAACTAACATTCAGTTAAAAAGAATTAATGATCTAATTATAAAATATGATTGATAGGTAACATATAGAGTTTTTTCCGCATTTTCTTGACGTATTGAGTTAAGTTAATTAGTGTTCACTTAAATTAGTAACTTAGCATTGTTTAACGCTCTTTTAACTTTTCCAAGCAATCACTTAATTATCAGCTGCAGTAAGTAAACACTGAATTACCTTTACAATTTCCCAATTTTACGAGGTTTGCAAACAAAAAAAATTACCTTCTTCTAATATTGTTATTTTTGTTGAACGCTATGGAAAATATACCATAAAACAAATTCCAATTAAAATAATTTCTTGTAAATCTAGGTAGATGGAATGGCAGTTATATAAAAGATACTAATCGAATATTTGATATTGCTTGAAGTAGGAACAGATGGTCAATAACTGCGTTGGCTTCTGATGTTAAAAAAAACTATATCTTTCACAGTAGTATATTCAATTAAGGACAAACTATAGTTGATACTGATATAATTATCAGATAAACCGAATTTCTTGATTAGCCTTTCATATTTTACCAAAACGTCAAAATAAATATTTCCCATTTCCTTTCAATATTTCTCCGTTTCCTTAACAATCCCAAAAAGTTCTTTTATTTGAGATTGAACTGATTCATGATTTTTCTAAACTTTTAATATTATATCTCGTCGTTATTTTTTGGATTGGTGTATTAATGTTTACTTCCCCATTTTTTTGTAATAATAATAGTGTTTAGCTTATTTATAATGGGTTTTCAATCAATGTATGTATAAAATGGCAAAATCAAAAGATTTTGGATAAAAAAAAAAGATGTAGGCCTCAGAAATCAGAATAATTTCTGTATGAATATTGTTTAGACCTACTTTTATTTAAATAACTTTGAGTTAGGAAAGTTACATAAAGATAATATGCTAAAAAAAGACAATTATATGAAATTTTATTTAATTTTTTAATTAGTGTAAAAAAAATTATAAATATAACTTATAAAATAATTTGGTAATTATTATTAAGTAAACATTCATTCGCTTAAACTTAATTTTAAAACAATTTTTATCATTTTAAGACTTAGAGATTTTATATAAGAAATTTAACAACATAATAACAAATTCTTTAGACATTTTTTATTTGTATATTGTTCAATTATAAATATTGACATTTTTGTAATTCGTTAAATAGAAACTTACTATCAGTCATTAAAAATTTGGAGTCAGAAATTTAATAACTTGTTCATAATTATTAAAACTGAGCAAAATCGGTAGTAACATAGTTGTGATAAATGTAGATGAGATATCTGACTGGTTAACATCACTTATCATGAAAAACTGTTTGATACGAATTTGTTTCACAGTTATACAAATATATATTTGTAAGTTCTGTTTTAAAATTTCGTTCAAATGTTAAATGCTTGTTATGATATTAACAAAGTAATTATGTTGTATTTTTAAATTTCCATATTGAGTAGGTTTTTTAAATGTTAGGAGATGATAGGTTCAATTAGATTAAAACAGTGTTCTCTTGAGGTATTATTTATAAAAATCGGCCTAATGATAGCTGAGAATTTTCACAATTCTGTAAAAACGCTTATGATTCTAAGTACCTATATACTTATAATATAAAATCTTAAACTTAATTATCTAAAATTGTTTCTCCACTGTCATCTTTAAAAGTTTAGTTCATATATTTTTTATTACAAGAGAAAAACTAATGAAAAAAAAATAACCCCAAGAAAAGCTTTTTTATACTATTATTTTTAGTACTATAAAAATATCTCTGATTTGAAAAATGGTTTTCCGAAAAACCTTAATTTAAAATGATTTTTAATTTTGTTTCTACTTCGTATTTTTTTTTATTACTAGCAAAAAATCTAAGGATGTATAATTATAAAATATTTAGATTTTCTTAGTCAGGATCTTTATAAATTGTCTATAAAGTCAGCATTGTTCACATTTTTATTAAAATAATAGCTGTACTATTATTATAAATTTAAATTAAATTTGTCATTATTAAAAACATATAAGATACGCTAAAATGTGATACATTTTACAAAAACCTGTTGAGTAAAATAAAATAATTGATCATTTATCATACTAGTCTCATTTTCCTAAAAAAAACTAACTACATAAATATATATATTATCTAATTATGCAAATACTTAAATATTAAAAAATATATATAGAGTGTTCAGTAAGTAAAGAACGAGTTTCTATTGTTCTGATTGTTTGAAAAATTCACATGTTTCCTTACTTTTCTAAACACCATGTATATCTAATAAAAGGGAAACACTTAATTTATTTATGACAAAAATATATTTACTTAGAATTATCCATTTTTCAAAAATTTATGACAGTTTTAAGAATAAAAGTTAAAATTTACCAATTTCAAAATTCGCAATATTTTTCAGAATTTGACCCATTAACGGTTAACGAGATACAGATTTTAATTTTTTTATGGTATGTCTTTAATAAGATACAACACATGATCTTTTGACATATCGTTGAAAATTGTTTCTGTTGGGTAAGAGATTGGGAAAAGTAATGACAGATACAATAAATAAATAAACACATCACAGTAAAATTAACACTTTCTCAACTACGTATTGAAACTAATAAATAACAGAACAATTTTTTATTATTATCATTAGTACATTTTTTTTTTTTTGCATTTTCTTTACCTAATAGGACATTATAATTATAAATTATTTGTTAACACATTATCTACACACACATTAGACGTCATCATATCGCATATAATAACATCCTTCCATCTTTTTTTTAATTTTCATCTACTTCTACTTTCTTTAATATTCATTTCCATAACTTTTTACATTTTTTGATTCCCCTCTCTTCATAACATAATCAAACCATCCAAGTGTATTTTATCTCCCTTCTCCACGATTAACGCTACACCTATACTTTTTCTAATATGTTCGAAACTTATCCTATCTTCACTCCACTTAATCATCTAAGCATTTTCATCTCTGCTACACTTATTCTCTGCTCTATTTTCCTGTCAACCGCCCAACACTGAACTTTACATCACTACAGTTTTATAGAACTTTCTATTCAGACTCATTGGAATTCTTTTATCACATAACACACCAGACGCTTCTCACCATTTCACTCACTCGTACTTAAACCTATGTCTTACATCCTCGTCAATAATTCCATTCTTTTGCACAACTAATCCTAAATATTTAAAATTTTCACCTATCCGTCCTCATTTATTGACACTGATTTCCTCATTTCGCCTATCTTGTGTTCTGCTTTGTCAAACTTGTACTCTATATGCTTTGTCTTACTCCTACTTCTTCTTGGTCCTACTGCTTTATTATTTTTCATTGATACCACAGCCTCCCATATCTACCAGTCCTTCGTTACACGAGATATCATCTAATGTCTCTCTTGGATACACCTCATTCAATATTTCAAAAAAAAAAAAAATTATAACCAGATATTTTGACTAAGCTGGCAAAATATATATGTTTTTTTTCAAATAATTTATTGTAAAAAGAAAAATTATTTATAGTTTTACAAAAATTACCTAATGGCAACATGATTTAAGTAATCCATTGTAAAAAACTGTGGTCCAACCTGTGTGGGGGTTAATGAGTTGTACTCTACCATAAAATATTTTGCAATGTTTGAATTTGTAGTCGTTTTTTTCTTGTTCATTCAAGTTTTCTTAAATAAGCGATTTAGAAGAAAAAAATTTTGGCGAGTATAAAATAGAACCCATTCATCCCGAATTATTATTTGATTGCACCACTGACACAAAAAGTTCCATGGAAGTTCTTTTTAATATTCTGCTCAATATAGTCTAAAATTATGACTAGGACCAAACAATTTCAATTTTATTAATTTTAACAACAATCAATTGTAATCAAATGATGTAATTTGATGGTGCTTAGACACTATGTCTTGTATAATTTTTTATAAGTTATTACAATTTTTAGTAAAACAATGAATTATCTCAGTTTGAAAGTGATTAATGTATTACTTCTATTGATATACTCCAGTTTAATTATGAAAACTTTTGAAATATTTATTATATTATAATTTAATTCCTTCTAACAAACAGTTTATTATTCTTGGTGATTTTGGGGCTTAAAAAAACATAAGTGAAAATTTTCTGTGAAATAAAGAAACTCCATAGGGTAGAATTAATTTTGCTAGATAGTATGGTTCATTGAATAGGTTCGACCATCAAACAAAAATAGTAGTATAGAAAAAACAAAACAAGATATTTTGATAAAATTATTTTTCTGACTTAATATCTACATAAGTTTTACTTATTGTGTATGCACTTTAATACGGAAATGTACAAAACGTTACATCTAGAAGTTACATATCACCTTACTAGAGTGATTACAAGGGTTCAAAGTTAAAACCTTTTACGGAGAAATATTGTTTTCGATTACTGTAGAATATATAGAATAATATTATGTTACGGACGATATACTTATTTGTGATGTTCTAAAGAAATGAGATTCTTATTATATTAACAGCTCCATTAAAGTAATTTGAGGTAATTATTTTACGCAAACATTTACGGGTTGTATCAAGCCTCAAAAATTGAAGTAGACTTCTAGTAATGAAAGGTAACAAATTCATTAGGTCGTTATAGAATTAGTGTAATTTATTTATCTAAACAATTTATAATGTAATTCGATCTCAAAATTAATATTAAAAAAAATGTTTAAAATATATTTTTTAATTGCGCTGTATTACTATAATAAGTTTGTTGCTATGTTTATAAGTTATAAATAAGCATTTATTGAGATCATCCATAGCATGTAATAAATTCCAAAAACTTTAAATGTTTCATATTTTATATAAACAAGGAGAAAATAAAGTGACAAATTCCTTATATGCTTTGTAAGTTGGGTATTTAGTAAAAAAACAGAAAATCCCATCGAGTGCTCAGCGTGTAATCGCAGGTGCGTTACCCCGGAACCCGCATAATGAATTTCAAATAAAAAAAATATCAAGTATTTCGTACATTTTTTATGTACAATTTTGTACAAACAAAAGTTTTTTTTTTGTGCAACCCCGAAAAATGGTTTTTTCTTTAGTAGTAACGTTAAATTTTCTATCCAGACGTTTTGAACGCATACATTGTGATTGAATAATTACTAAATTGTACATTATATTGAATGTATTTTTTAAAAATTCTGTTATGGGTGTGTCAAGGTAATCTACCGGGTATATGGTGATTATCACATTGTTGTTTTAATCATGTTCACCGCCGCTTCGTCGATGGTGACGACGCGTAATTAGCAGCCCAACTATCACCACCGCGATGATCTTTGTGGTGCGGCAAAATACGATAGCCATTATACTCTTATTGGCAACAGTTGAAATAATGAAAATTCACCACCGTGTTAGTGTTGTCCATCAATCCGGACCGGTCCATTGGCAGTGTCGTCATTATCATTAAATCGTGTCGCGTTCGTTCTACTCACATGACAATTTGTCGTCTGTTGATATTTATGTTTTTTTTTATTTATATTTATGTTCAGCGATATTTTTTTTTCGCCAATCGTTTCGGAAAGGTCACAATCCATAACTCCCTGTGGTTGTGCCACTCAGCATACAGTCAACTTAATAAATCACAATGACTTATCAATTATTATTATTAGTTCTTTTTACTGGAAGTTTTTATGTCATTTATAATTATTGTTTATCAGATTTATAATATACAAGTTATTTCATGGCCATTTAAGAAAAAAAAAACATACATTCTTAGTTTATTTAATATATTTCGTTTTTTTTTATTTGGAATAAAAATTTTTAATTAAATTTTTTACAATAAATCTATTTATGAAAACTTTTATTTTGACATTTTGGAATCTTAGATTTTGTTGACACAAGGGTATTGTCTAATTTATTTGTCACAGTAATGTTTGTTATTTTAAATGAAATGGAATTTTTTACTATAATTCAATTTAGTTTCAATCGTTAGGTTGAAGATAACCCGCGAACAAAGTATAATTCTTAGTTCCAGAAATATGTTAGGGAGATCTTATATCTATTGAAATATTAAATATTTCAATGTAAATACTATCATTAAATTTTAATGATAGTAATAACTCGTTGACTATCTTACTCATAATTCAAGCAACAAGATATTTACCCTAGTAATGTATAATGCTTTAATTACTATTTGTACGGTTATATGTTAATTTACTAAAGTATGATCGTTTCCCATAATGATTGCTCATAATCTTACTAAGTCAATAAAACAAGTAGCTTGTATATTTTGCTCATTTTACAAATAACGAAAGAAACTTAATCACTTTATGGTAGGCTATTGCTATTTCAACAATATTGTGTTTCGTAAAACACTAACCTTTGTTTTTCGGTGGTATTACTGTTAGTCTATTTCCCGTTTTAAGTATTACATCTCGATTTCCCTTGATGTCCATATAAACAATATACATTTAGTACCCTCACAACACAATGAACGAAGTCTAACTACTGTATAGAATTTCATGAGTTTTGTACTATACTTACATTGTTATCCTAAATCGGGTTGACTTGTTTATCGAAAATTCAATTAACACAATGAAGCATTCACGAGTTAATTTTTTAATTTTAATTCAAATCCTAATAAAGCATTCACAAAAAAAAAACATTATACGGCTACACATTCACAACACACTCTTGATTTTCGTCATTGAATAAGCATATACTCTATTAAAAGTTACTTTTTAAATATTTTTTATCTCTCATTAACTTGGTTATACAAAGTGTTCAATAAGTAAGAAAACAGATTTCTATTGTTCTCATTGTTTGTAACAACTGACTTGTTTACTTGCTTACTGAAAAATCTGTATAGTTATTCTTTTATATTAACAAAACAATAACACTATTGTCTAATTATCAGACTACTATTTATGTATTTTATTTTCATTTAAAAATAGTTAACATTTTCTAAGAATTAAATTTTCTTAAAAGCGATTCATAAGACAGTTTAAGTTAATTGATATAAAAATTATACTTTTGTAATAGAAAGTATTTTAATAACAAACAATTTTTGCTAGAATATTTTCAAATAAAATTTAATAGCACTAATTTTCTTGGATAATATATGTACTTAATTATCAAGAATTATTTTACTAATCAATAGACATAATTAAACTGTTTACTATATGAGACTAAAAAGTAATTTATACCATTTTACGTTAAAGCAAATACTTACGCAGTAATTAAAAATGGAATAATGAACAATCCTAGTCTTACATCTATCTAGTTGTTAGTAAAATACTTAAAATTGTAATAAGAGGATACATTCTCACAAAAATATTTAATTATAATAATATTGTTAAAATTATACTTAATATCATGTTATCTAAAACTTAATTTTTATGTAATTATAAAAAAAACATAATTCTTGTTTACAAACTAAAAATAATTACTATATTAGATATTTTCCGAAGGCCTTTTATAGTTCAAATTTTTATTAAACAAATAAATTGTAAAAGAAGAAAATTTATTGGCTTGAATTGAACATCAAGTTTTTCATCTGCTATATTTAATTACAAATCATATCTTGATGTGAGATACAATTGTTTGCATAATAATTTTTTTTAAATAATGTTATAAAAACATTATTATAAGTTTCACATAATATTATATACTATAATAATGTCAAAAGAATTTGTTACAATATTATTTTTAAAAATGCGCTCTGAGAAGTATTGTACCTGAATACTTGACAATCATAAAAAACCACTGACAATCCATTTGGTGTGACGTTTCTCGTGATTAGCGTAAGAAGAAAATGTCAACGTATAAGGTGTGCTATTAGTTTAATACGAAAAGCTCTAAGACATAGGTATTATGCAAATCCCTAAAACCTTTTAACCGAATAGATCTGAGACACTCTTGTACCGAAAGATTTGATTGTTCCACTGCCATGTTTTGGCTCATAAACTTTCTTGACGGCATGCGTTATTGTAAGTAAAACAAGTCGAAAGTATAAAAAACTAAACTCCATAGTAATTGCTGCAACCACAACGTTGTGATAAAACTGGAAGTTTTTTTAGCGTAAGTTCGGGGGAAATGCGTATTATAGAACGTGAACGGATATCGATAGAAATATACTTAAGACCGATGAAAAACCAAGGTTTATAGTTTGGAATTCGCGGAAAAACTTTTAGCTTTTCCCTACATTTATTTTCTGGGTTATTCCTTCTTCGATTTTCTTAACTGACTTACCATGATGCATTATAATAATTTGTTTTTGCTGTTCCTAACGTACGAAAATTGTCATATTATTCAACCCAAATCCTAGAGGGGATGTTATGCTAATACAAAAGGATACTCAGCATAAGGGATTTTGTGTTTTTGAAATATGAATTATAATTGATTTCTTACAGCTATTGAAAGTAATGATAATTAGCGCCGTTATTAATATTTATATGAACGTAGGTGTCAAACCTACTTAAAACAATCGAGTATCTATTTATTAACTAAAAACGGTTGGCTGTCACATGAATTTAAATTATTATTGTACTGGTAAGTGTGATTTTTATGCATGCGATTATGATTACTTTTTAGTGTTGTTCACATATTTTAGAACAGTTTCAGCATATGGAATTTATGCAAATTCGATTAGGCTTGTGTGTTACCTGTTGTATACATAAACGCAACAACAATATCGACCAATTTTCTACCTTGCCAAGTGTCATCTTGGAAGAGGGTTACTGTTGTAAGAAGTGACTATAGCAGACACCGTAGTACCCGCTACCGTCAACTTGCTTTTAGCAATCAAAATGTTAATTTAACTTATTTCCCTCAAAACCACCTAGTGAGAATTAAAAAATTAAACGAAAAAACTTTCTTCTATAATGATATATCTAAACAACCGGTCATAAAATCACTTTTTAGTATAATAGTCGCTTATTTAAATATTAAAAAATTAATTACACTTTTAATTTGTTATTTCAAAAATTCATCATCCAAAAACAAATATTTTTACTATTATTCGCTGTTTGTATTTTTATAAAAGATAAAAATAACATTAATAAAGTTTATCATGCATTTTTTTTAGTTTTCATACTTAAAAATTAATTTCTTGTTATTAAATATATTATATTTAATGTAATTGTTTTATAGGTTATTCGTAATTATCTTTTATTTCATGAATTTTGCTGCCAATAACCTTAAGTATTATTAAATTACGGTGTTCTTTTATTCTTGACATATTTTTTATTTTTCTTGTTTGGAAAAGTGTACTTGTGGTTTCTATCAATGTGTGTTGAACTTTCTAATCTGATAAAGATTCCAATTTTACAAATCACTAAAGACAAATGCCTTTGGTTTTCATTGTTTCCTCTCATTCAAAACACTCTTCGTTCCGTATTACATCATTTCTTATGTAGTACTTTTCTTTCGATTGGTACTAAAGTTAAAAGCATTACATGCAGTAAACATTTATTGTGTTCTCAAATAAAAGTACAGTAACTTCATAAATATAAACTATATAAATTATTAATTACCTAATGAATTCATATTTAAATACATTGACAATCTAAAAAACTACTAACACCCTCGGATAAATGTATAATTTTTTTGTAATATTAAATACTAAATTTTAATTGAAAACTAGTTTTGTATAAGATATTTAGTTGAGCTTTACATTTTGTAAAGTAAAACTTATATAATATTATGAATAGGATTGCCTACTAAATAAAATGGGATATTTTATATATTCAAAAGAAATGGGGAAAATTAAGGAATGAAAATTAAGGTCACATCTGCTGATAATTTAAAATGTAACGAGTAGTGTATATAGAAATGTTCTGTAAATGTAATCTAAAACTATAAGGGGTAAGGGGATACCTTTAAAAATAGATGTAGCAAATAACAATTATCTGTTACTAAACAAAATAACAATGTTAAAATAAATATATATTTAAAATTTTTATTCTTATGCTGAATATAGTACAGTATAAACGAGCTAAATTATTTGACCAAGTCAAATTGATTTTGAGAGGAAATACGAAAATTGTTGAGATGATGAAAGTGTAAGTTGACATTATAAATGTATATGGCGAGAGACACAAATATTGACGCAAAGACTTAATAAACAAATAAAAAACTTAATGCCGTGTATTAATCGAACGATTGGCAATTTCGATGTAAGACAAGAATGTATTATAAGAGTATAAAAGCAAGATGGAAGTGTATTAAAGGATGTCTGCCTGTTGTAGAATGACAATGGAAACGAAATGAAAACACTACTGAACCGGTCGCACACGAGTAAAATAAAAGTGGAAGGTCAAGGTGTTAAAGATTATTATTATCTACCCAACACATTTAAAAAGATGTCACAAATTTATAAATACTCTATATTTTTTTATATAAACCCTACTCTTATATAATTGTTTATTGGTAAAGGAAAATGTTAAACATTTATTAATGTTATGAGACTTGTATATTCGTTATTATCACTTTGTGCTGTAATATATAAAATACATAATACACTAAAGTCGGTGTTCTACCAGAACATAACATCTAATTTTGTATCACCGAATGAAATTAATTAGTTTAATTGTGAACTTAATCGTTTTTTCTAATTTGAAGTTTAGAAAAAATAACAAAGTCTCGCAGTCAAATACAGACTGATCCGCTAAATCCCAGAAACTAATTTCAAAAATTTGTTTTTATCTTATCAGAGGTTATTTGTATCCTACCCAATTTAATTAGTATAAAAAATAAAAATCTATCCCCTATTCTTTCTCTCTAAAATTGTATCTAATTCAGTTTTTAAATGGAAATAAACATATTTAACTGTAGCAAATAAGAAAACTACCTAACTGAGGAAATAAATGATTGATAACAACTTTTGAACCAGTATTTTGGAAATTATTAACACTTAAGAATAAAACATAGAAATGGAGAATAGTTGTTTATTTGCAACTTTAAGAATTTCCTAACTGCTCTGACACTTAGTTATAAAAATACTATTAGTTTAATAATTAACAGCTAAATTACTAAATTACTTTCTTTTTAAATTTTTTGTTTTATTGCTATAAATCATATTAGATGATTCTCGCTTATCTTACCAAGTATTATAAATAAAATAGCTGAAATTTCCTCAATAAATAGTGTTATTATTACTATCGTATTTTATAATAAATATAAAATACGATAGTACTTTAGGATACCTCTTTCCTAAATTTATTAATAAATAATAATACGTTTTCTTTGTTTGTATGATTAAATATATATAGCATTGAGCTTGTTTAATATTTATCTTAATCAATAAAAAATCTTTATAATAAATAATATATTTCTTTCCAATTTTAGACAAAAAAATATTTGAAAAAATCTTTTCTAAATAATAAAAATTTCGAAAAACTTTCATTTTAAACTTTATCTACTAAATTTTAAAATTTCAAAATTTTTTCTTTCTATGAGTATTTTTCAAAAAAACTTAACGTCAATAAGATTTAAAGTTTATTAAAACATTATAATTATTTTTTAAGTGTCTCCTGTAAATTTTAGTTTTTATCTCAAGTGTGATTTTAACATCGCCGATTCATTTTACGAAGATAACACTATAAAAATTCAATTACTGTTAAAATCAGTCTTCTTCTTCTTCCTCGCCTTAATCCCAACTACTTGGGGTCGGCAACCCTTATCCTAAACTTCCACTTGACACGATCTGATAATTATGATATGATAATTTATTATGAATGGTATTGTACATTATTATGATCTTATTGCGCACAAAGATACTATGACGCTAATATTTCTTCAGAACACGTGTAGGTATTCAAAAATATTGGTGTCACTTTAATAAATCATAATATAAAACTTACTTAAATTTAATTCTTAAAAACTTATGAAAACATTATATTTCAATGTCAGCGAAAAAAATTCTTTGCAACTTTAATCTATCAACAATATATTTAAGTAGTTTCAAAAAATAAATTAAGATTTTTGCTGAAATCTTGACAACTATTTAAACAAGCTACTGTAAATGTATTTTTTAATTTGGATTTGTATTATTAACATTTAAAATTAAATTAAAATGAATTCCATTGCAATATATACATTTGTGATATTATATATATTACATATTTATATAACACATATA
>NW_026099572.1:20396376-20414425 GCF_025091365.1 Daktulosphaira vitifoliae | reverse complement strand
CAAATTTTTACAAACTTCAAAACGCTACAGAATATTTACTACTGAATATTAATAAGATATTTTTTTACTAAAATTTTTCTTAAATTCTACTCTACAAAATAGCTATCTTAGATTTTTTTTTTACATTTTATTTAAAATTTTAAAATAATTAATATTTTTAATAAAATGTAAAAAAATTAATTATTGAGATATAGCTATAGACCTAACGTATAACTATTATTTAAAAAAAAAATCAACTAAAAATATTAACTGGATCAAAAGTTATTTGAGTTGTCAGTGAGTGGTGGGCCACCCTGTATATATATTTATATGTAGCATTGAATTTTCCAGTAAATTAAACTGTGATTTTTAGATAATATCTTTTAAACAATGCTATTAAATATAGATACGCATTTTCTAATACAAAACGAATATTAAAATAAAAAAAATTGTATGGATGGGAGTATTTATTACATATTATTGGAATGTGCCTCTGAGTTTATTTATGGTTTTGTTTTGTTTCACTTCAGCTATACAACAAACACCATTACACTATATCTCCAAATCAAGACAAATTTTTAATATCAATCTTTATTAATAGTTTAAAAGCTCGATCCATTGTATAATAGTGAGAAGGTGAGGTAGATCATATATTTGGGCTAATACTAAAAGATGGTATCTTATTACAACCCATTTACGACGAGTTTCAATACAAATACGTTTAGTTACTACGTGTAGTACTTCTATATTTATATATAAATTCTTTGAAAATCAAAGTAAAATATTCTGTTTGCACTTTCAAATATGATTTGTGTGTTTAATGAATTAAATTTATTCTATTTTACTATTGTACGTAGGTCTGCACTGTGCCAGGTGTTCAGCATGTACGAAAAATAATAGTAACCTTTTGATACTAATGCTCGTCACATTCCAAAATTATGAAATAATGAACCAAAAGGAGTTTAACAACTTAAAATGCATCGATCGCTTCTATAAAGTTTTTAGGGTAACCTATTTGATTTTACTAATTTTACACAAAGGCTGCTAAATAGGTTAATGCGAGCTAGAGTGATGACTGAATAAACCTATATCTTAGAGATATTATTAGGTAAATTAATTATTATTTATTAACATGAATCATTACTTAATTTCATAGCACAAAATTATACAAAGAACTCGATTGTCATTTGGATACATATTATTAGCTTTAAAAATGAATATTACGAATTTGTTTATCAGATGATCTTTCTGAATATGAAAATATCTATCTAATGTGAATTGAATTTAGTTAATTTTTAAGTATTGAATGTTTAAAAAATGGCTAAGTTTTTAAACAAATATTGGAATATGGTATACTTAATTTTGTTTTTATAATACAAATAATTAACTTTAAAAGTACTTAGATAATTAAATTTAAAAACTTATAAATGAACTTTAAATAAAATTAATTCAGCGCTAAGTTCTTGTGATTTTTACTCAGTGTTTGAAAAGTGTTACGTAAAAATAAAAATATAAAAATTGATCATTATTTTTTTGTCCAATTATTTGTTTTAAAATTTTTGTTATTCCATTCAATACGTCCTAGGATTTGAATATATGACATAAAATATTTATACTTCTCAGAATAAACTACTATTAATTTTTTAATTTTTATGTAAATAAGAAAATTATTTTTACAAAAATTTACAACATTTCAAACAACGTATAATTATTTTGATAAAAACAAATATAAAATAATTTTGGAGAGCATTTAGTAGATAATTTATTTACGTAATTTTTTAAATAAACACAATAATATTAATTCAGTAGTTTGTTGAGCAATTAGTTTCAAAATTACATTGTTTGTAAAAAACTATAAACTATAACAATTTTAAATATAACTTTTGTTCAAAAACATTTTAATTCCCATATAGCTACAACCCATTATTGTAAGATTACTGAAATGCTTAAGAGTTTATAGCACTTTGGCTATACTAATTCATGTTGTAAACCAATTTTCTATAATGATCAAACAATTTCCAATATTAGTTATTATAGAAAATTTTCCATAAAAAAATAAAAGTTTTCTATGCACTTCATATAATTGATATTTTTACATATAATATTCTCCACGTTACAATAAAAAAATTAGTCTGCAATAAAAATCTAAATGGATTATGAATTATTAATATAATAATTTATCTTTTTAAAAAATAAAAATAATACTTTTATAAAAATTTGGAAACGTCTACTCAAAATGAATTTTAATACCCATATTGATTAAAAATAAATGTTTTAAGGTCAATAAGTATATCAATTGCAATTTTTGCGAGAAACCTCATATGTACTTATTTTATGAGACTAGAGTTATATCCTTATAAAAAATATGGTGTTTCAAAAATAATAAATAAATAAAATTTTGATGTAAAATAACTTATAGTAATTAATAATATTGTATAATCATCTTCAATATTATCTTGTTTTTCCTGAAATTGTATTCATCTGTGTTAGTATACGATATTTTTATTTCGAAAACATTTTCAAGGTAAGATAAAGTGAATAAAATATATTTATTTTTTCAATTAAGTAGTTACTCTGAATTAATATTTTCTATCGAAAACTTTTTAAATTATAAATCTAGTTATAATAATCATAAAATTATTAGGTTTGACAATAGCATTGAAATCATTGTTATTTATAAATCTCATACGGTATTTACTGAATAAGTTGATTTAAAATGAGTTGTTAAGCTAGAGCATACAAATACACGGAGGTATATTACTATACCTATTATTAATGCTTGATAAACATAATTGATTATAATAAGTAAATTATTAATAAAAAAAAAATTGTTTATTAATGTATAATTGGTGTGAATTAATCAATGATAATTATTATTAAACGGACAACCGATTATAATTGGATTATTTAATTAACATATTGAATACTTTGAAATAAAATTATCGCACAGCCCTAATTTAGACTAGGAAGCTACCAGCAAATAGTTATAAATTATCCTTAATGTTTGTTTGAATTTAATTACATATCAACAAGGTAGCGAAAAGACATTAAAAAATTATAATATCTCTTCAAATCTTTGTTGATACTTGTTTAGTTATTACAGTTTATAACAACTAAACAAGTTCCTGTGTCACGTTAGTTGTCAAGACGGTAAAAATAAGTCCGCGTGTCAATTCATCGGGTATCATGACATTTTATTGTTTATGTACTTTATAAACTATATAAAGTTCATAAATGTTTATTATTGCTAGACAATAACGAGAAATAATTATAATAAAAAATTACTTACCATAAATGTATGTGTCTCTTCATTTGCCTTAGTCTTTTGACAACCGTCAATCGTTATTTTAACCGTTGTGCAATCAACCGTTTATTGATTCAAGTGTCCTATATTATATCATTCATTTTTTATTATCCATTCGAGATGTTAAAAACCGAGAAAGGATTGCTGTCCTATAGTGGCTATACTAAGATAAATATCTAAAACAAATCTGTTATCATTTTGGAAATAGTTTAGTTGATGACTATTAACAAGGAATAGCTCAGTTATGATTTTCAATTGAAATTTGAAATGTTGTAAATATTATACTCTATATACTTGGAGGGCTATTGCTTCCTTCCAATTAAAAAAATGTTGATTGAGAGATTTTTGGGTCTTTATAGAAGTGTTTTCTCCGTCTACTGTTATCACAGTCGGAGTGAATTTTTTCGTTCTCAATCTCTGACAAACCCAATATTTCCTGCCGTTTGACCTACTTTAGCTTTTAATTATAGTGTTCATCGATTATAAATTTTGTACAGATAATTTTGATATTAGCCATAAAGTCACAATGATTCATGTGGTAGTATAGTTATTACTTGTAATAATTTAACAACGAAAAATCAACTCTTTTTGTAACACGAGTATTTAAAAATAATTATTTATCATTTTATCCATATTATCATAGTAACGGAAATTTTTGAATACGGAATAACCAAAAATTCAGAATAAATCATTCGGAAAAAAAGTATTCGTAAAATTTGTTTTCAGGAAATATATTTATGTAAATAGTCCGTTCCATGTTTGACCTTTAGGGAATTTTGATTCGAGAAAATGGTTGGTAACGGACCCTTTTATCTCAATTTGTGATATTCGATTTTAATATGCGCTAAAGCAATGATATTTTAAAAAATCCATCATAAATTCAATTATTTGGGAGTAATACAAAGTGAATTCAATTTCATTTGCTAAATAATTTAATATAAAAATAGTTACAAGTTTTAGCGCTTGGCCAACGTATTTCGCGAGACGAAGTATATGAAATATTTTTTTCAACAAAAAATATTTGTTTTTTTTATATAATATTTAAATTATATTTTGAGTTTTAAATAATATTTAAACAATTGATCAATCCTTATTATATGAGAAGTTTAAATTAAATGTTTAGTCTTTAACATTATGTGTATCATAAATACATAATTAGGTGTAAAAGAGTTTTTATAAATAATAAAAATCACATTTTAAAACTGACGACAAACTGATCAATGTAATATTATTATATGTTTGGCTAAAACATTTCATAAATAAGTTTTTCAATAAAGGAATGATCATTGAACCTAGAATGAATCTATTTTTAGGAAATTCATCGTTATTGAAGTTTTTTCATTTATATATAAGCGTACCAATGCAGACGTGTACCGAATTTTAAGTTTCTGTATGTTCGAAAATTTTACACTTATACAATGTATCATTTATGAGAGAACGCATTACATGGTACCCATTTATATAATATATTTAAAAGACATTATGTAATAGTATTATACTGTAACACTATATTTCTTATATACTTATACTCTTTTATAAAAAATAAATATATAAACGATCCAAATACACTATAGTTTAGTAATTTTATCTATTGCGGTCATCATGTGGTACAGCAGTACAATTGGCCCATATAACAAGTTATCTATAGGCCATTTTAACTAGAAAAGTTAATAAAAAGTTAATTTAGGACTAATATGATGTCTTATAAGCTAAACATTTCTAAAAACTTATAAAATGTGTATTATATTTCACTTTAATAGTTACTCTATTGTTTTAGTGTCAAACTAAAAATATAGTTGGGGGTACCCAAATGGATCCAACACATGCAATAAAATACTCATAAAATCTGTTTTATAAAATATAACACATTCAGCTGTTATTGGACTTAATGATTGTAAAGTATATTTAACAAAAAAAGGCAAAGCTTTTTTACAATCAACGTAATGAATTTTTAGCAGTTTATGACTTTATATTTTGTTTATTGTTATTAAGTTTTAATGATGTTTCGGCCGTTAGGAAAATGTATTTTATGAACTATTTCCTATAAAAATGAAATGTGCCTCTTTCATTTAATTGATTATCCTATAAAAGTTGTAATGAACGTAATGCAATGTACATCACGTTAAAAATCTATAATTTTATATACAAGCTGATATTTTAAAGCTAGCAACTCGTTTTAACTTAAAATAATAATTACGTTGACAAAATTAATTTGGTATTTATTAGTTTCATATATTTCTCAATTTTTAGTTAATTTGTTTCTTTTTAAATTCATCCCTAAAATATTGTCAGGGTAATAACTTTATTTTTTTAAGTAGCTTATAAAAAAAAATTATCTAATTAAAAATAATGGATGATAACAAGTTTTAACCCATTATTTTGGAAATAATTAACATTTTTATACCTACATAGACGGAAAGAGAAGTACAACCGAAAATATCTAATGATAAATATTGTCATACCATTTCTTTCATTCTGTATTCTAAAATGATAAGAACATCTAAAACAATGGACTCAAAATTTGCAATCGATCAGTCATTTTCTTAACTGAACCATTTTTTATTTTATAAATCATGAAACTTGTAATCAGAATAAAAATAAGGAAATAGGAGATCATGTAGCTTTTGGAATAATCCATTAATTTTTTTTAATTAAACATTATCTACAAATTTGTAGCGAAGCCATTTTATGATAGTGATTTTAATCATTGTCAGATATCATCTATACTGGACCCAACTATGCCACATCTCCACTTTGCTAGGTTTTTTATTTGTATTAAAGTTGAGAATCATTCAAATACACATGCTTGAAACGTTAACATGATTGTTTCAACAAATGGAAATTATTTGCAAGTTATTAGTAGTGTTATAAATTCAAATGATTTACATTTTAACAATGAATTCAAATAAACATAAAATAATTAGGTAATCAGTATAATTAGTTAATTTTGTTATTTTTAGTTCAATTAATTTATTAAAAGATAATTATAATATATATAAAAAAATTATAGCTACTAGTTATATATAATAAATTGTTAGTTTTATTAAAAGATGTAATAAATTCTAACAGCTTAAATAGTTTACAGAATATATCTATTATCATTCTTGTACCATACATTTTTAATTTGGTAAATATTGGCTTCCTAAGTTTTATGCATTTAAAGGACTCTTTAAAAATTAGCATTTCTATGGCTTCTTAAAAACGAGAATTTTTATGGCTTTTTTAAAACAAGCGTTTCTATGGCTTCTTGAAAACGAGCGTTTCTATGGCTTCTTAAAAACGAGCATTTCTATGGCTTCTAAAAATGAGCATTTCTATGGCTTCTTGAAAACGAGCATTTCTATGGCTTCTAAAAATGAGCATTTCTATGGCTTCCTAAGTTTTATGCATTTATAGGACTTCTTAAGAATTAGCATTTCTATGGCTTCTTAAAAACAAGCGTTTCTATGGCTTCTTAAAAACGATAATAATTGGCATGGATATAATTAAACTTGATAATTTATTAAAAAAATTAAATAATTAATTAAAAACGAATTTTTCGAGTAAAATTACAGAAATGCATATAATTTTTTTATTTTCCTTTCAACGTGATATGTTTTTTTGACAATTGGATTAAACTTTTAAACTATAGAAATTTTATTTACCTATATAAAAGTAAAATTTTAAAATGTAATATTAATATTTCTAAAAATCAACTATCAAAATATTTAAAATGAAGAATGTTCTATTATGATATAAAATATACATTAATAATATTCAGGTTAATAATTTTAAATAATACTTGAAACTTTAAAAATAATAAAATTACTTGAAACGTTTTAAATTACTCTGTTGATTCGTAAATATTGAACTGTATATAATTCTTTGTGGACCTTCAACACGTTTTTATCGAAAAATTTTATGATGGTTATGAATATCACAACCAAATTTAATGCTTATTCATTAATAACATTTGCTGAGTTTTTGAACTAACTGAATTACACTAAAAATAACATTTTTATGTTGTATTATCTACTTCTGAAATTGCCGACATTTTACTATGTGTTTCATAAATTATTTTAATAGCTTGTAATAAATATAATTTAAAAGTTCAATGAGAAATTTTACGAGCTTTAACTCATTAAAAACATTTTTGATGGTTATATTTTTTACTAATCCTTTACAATCCGGTACATGCAATGACTAAACTTCCTGAGGTGGAAATTACATTTTTTTTTGACAAACTTAATAGTTATTATGATGTTCTTTATTATAATTTTTTAAGTGAAAATGCTTTAAAGATTTCCCACGTCATCTTTAATCCTACAGTATAAATGGAATTACACGAAAACCGAGTCAAAGAGATTTAACGTGGGGATTTTTATCAAAATAGGTAGAAGCTTTTCAATGTTGATGTACAAAAAATGTATATATATATATAGAAATAAACCTGACCCAGTGGTTATGACAAAAAGAGTTAAACCCATTGAATAAATATATGAATTGTAGAATTGCTATGAGGATTTTTTTTTTTATCTATGTGTAATAGTAAAACGAAAACATTTATTGAGCATTATTTTGTTATTTTCGCTCTGTAATAGCTATAGGATGATCATTTTGATTTTATCTACAACATTTCAAATGCAATTGTAGTAATTTATGGTGAACATCCGAGTACGGGATAATGGTAAAATAGCAATATTAACCTTAATTTTGTTTGACAAAATAGAAGATTGTTGTCATACGACATTACGCTAAACTGATAAATAATTTATGAGAAATACTTAAAATTTATACTTTTAAAGTCATTAGGTAAATCACGAGTATTATAATAAATGTGCGTTATTCGATATATTGTTTTGTGTATGCAATTAAATAAATACACGTGTGATCAACCGTTAAGAGAGATACCACCTTTATAATACTGTGCAAACACTTACTAAATGATCGATTATTAATAAATACTCAACTTGATTCGTCGTCACGGAGTGCTACTGAATATTTTGTACAGAGTGATTCTTGTAACGCTAGTCAAAAATTTAAGTGGCAGTCACAGTAACCATATGATTACTCTAACACACCTTAAATATTTGGGTAGCGTTTAAAGAATCACCATGTATTTTAAAAAAACATTATTGTTATTTTAATTACGGTGTTTTGTTTTTATTCTGAGACTATCCCAGAAGATTATTAATTACTGTTTAACGTCGACAGTGGCGCATTATAGGCACAATTTTGGGGTATGCGACATTTTTAATTGATTTGGAAGGTGAACGGTGTTTTTGAGACGCTCGTTTTATATTTTTTTAAAAATTAGCACGCATTGTCCAATCAAATTAATATACTCTCGTCTATTAACGATGTACAAAGAGTTATTAATAATAATAAACTATATTGTTTACAAAAACAATTGTTGTGAAAAATTATATGTTAAAAACGCATAAATTAGCAGGAGCTCTTTTTTGTTGTTGCCAAATATATATTTTACTTTAATATGAGACTAACGTGAGTTACTCGAATTGGGTATTACGATAAGGTCCTCGTGCAAAAGTACACTATGTATATTTTTTTCAACAGCCTCATTAGAAAATACTCATTTCTATTTTCAATTTTATACAATTTTTACTATATACTACTCAAAAATAAGACATTTTTTATTAAGTATACTTAACAAAAAAAATATTTACGATAGTAATAATCATAATTGATAGCTGTTCTGTAAATGAATGGTTCACAATAATAAAAAAAATTAGGAATTGTAAATTATTCGGGAAAAAGTAATGCAGTCTTTCGCTGTGGAAGTACAAGCGTAGGTTTTGATTATTAAGCAGTTGTAAAAAAAAATCGCCGAAAGCCACTAATTTTGAAGTACTGAAAGTTAAAACTGATATTCGACAACAAGTTGAAGAAAAGCGATGTTATTCGATAAACTCCTTCAAATTAAACATTAAACAGTCTTTATAGTTGACAGCTCAGCTACCTGCACAACACGTATATTTTGTTAATTTCAGGAGATTTAATTTATGAAAATATGATATAATCTTTAACAAATTAGCTGTATTGTGATTGATTGACATTTTACAAAAATGAAAAGGTGGCTGGCAGTTTTTAACTTAATTTAAGAATTTAATTATTATAAAAGGTCAAGCACACTTTTGAATACATTATAATTTAACGTTATAGACTTTATCTTATTCGCGCATTCGAAAGTATAAAAAAACTCTAAGAAAAATATGGTTTTATACTAATTTATCCATTATATTGCCTAATATTTCTCGAAAAAAAAAAATTGCGAGTAAAACCATAACATTTAATGTGCCNAAAGTATAAAAAAACTCTAAGAAAAATATGGTTTTATACTAATTTATCCATTATATTGCCTAATATTTCTCGAAAAAAAAAAAATTGCGAGTAAAACCATAACATTTAATGTGCCCCATTTAAACACATTGTAATATTAAAAAAGTTTTTTTTATGACATGGTCATAAATTTGATAAATAGGTAATCATTTCAAACTAAAGTTCAACTAAATATGGTTTAAAGTGGTTTTTAAATATAATCCACTTCCGCGTGGAATGTTGTAAATTTCGAATATTTTGTAAAAGTTAAGAATTATAACATTGGACATAATGTAACAACAAGATGTATAAAATGTTAATATTTTTGTATTTTTAATTGACAATTCAGTTTCTCTTTATTAATCAACACAAATAATCTCCCGAGTACAATGACTTCTAGTTATTGATGAAAATTCATGTAAGCAACCCTTTTACAAATAACAATACGTATGTTATTTTGTAAATTCTCGACTTGTTTTAGTTTCACAACTGGGACCGCGATGTGTTCGCTACAATGTGATTTCATCGTATGGCGGCGTTTCAAATAGGCAAAATCAATACATGACCGTCGTGTGTACATTAAATGTTATCAATCGTTAATGAAGTGATCGTGTGCTTAATATTTGATGGGCAAAAAATATAACTTTGAGCTATTTCTAAAATGGTTTCCGTAGTTACAAATACTTTTTGTCGTTTAAAAAATGCTTTTAGCTTTCTTCTCATGTAATTTCAGAAATCTGTTGGATAATCTATGTGGTTTTATTACGCGTAAAAAAATACAAATAAGTTTCCTTTACAATACAACGCTTAATTTATATATATATAATGTATACTATACACTAATGAAGTTTCTAATCCACGTAATAAAATGGTAAATGTAATTATTTGATTGGCGCTTAGAGCGGAACGTTACAATAACGAATGCAAAGTAGTAGTAGTGATTGCAAAAAAAAAAATTTAATTAAAATAACTAGTCGGATGGCTATTTGTTAAAGTAAATAATATAAAACGGAAAAAGGGCAATCGCTAAGGATAAATAAACACAAATCCTTCAATGTAAAAGCGATTATCGCATTCGATATTGATAAATTGAAACCATAATACTTTCACAAATGCCGCATTAGATGGATCATAATAACGAATCGGTACAAAAAGGACATTTGCCGAAGAAATAGTCACTATTTTTATATGAATCGCATTGTTAGACGATACGAAATCTTATTACGAAAGTCTACTATTATGTTATTACGGCGAAATAGAATAACGTGACAAATGAAAATTTGAAGGAACAAAATGAGTTTTCCGCATAGTGTGTGCTCATGACGACCACTATAACTTAAAAACCGCATACAATTGATTTTTAAACTTTCATATTACATTTTTTGCCGTTAAAAAGACACATTTTACCAAAGTCGATTTGCTATTTTCGGGTGAATTCAATATTGCATTCCGTTTGGGGTTTCCCCGTTGTGGTCTCATCAATATTAACTAAACAATACACAGCAATTGATGTAAAAAAAATCACCGTCCTCGTCCGGACACGGCAAAACGATACGCCTATTGTAGTGGTTTGTGTGGTGACGTCGTCGTATTGTAAATAACGGACGAAACGAAATCGAGATATTTAGGGGCCGTCATCGAGTGGGGTGACTTTGGATGGCCACAATAATAATACAGTTGTTGTACCGATAAAGTAGTTGTCATAGTGTTTTTTGGCGCGGAGGCGGCGTAATGGCCGTCGGAAAATCGCTAAGAATGCCAGTCACGTTCGGGTCAAACAGCAATAAAACAGACGACTGCAAGGACGCCGCACTCGTTTGTCGGACGACGCCACACCGCCCCTACGCCGCTGTCCACTATCAGCAACGGATGCCCACCACCCTGCACCCGATGCGCCAATATAAGAATCGCCTCGCCGTCCGACCCCGCGTTATTTTCGTGCGGCCGCCGTCACCACAGTAGAACGTGGTGATAATGGCTTGGCGTGCGGGAATTCAATTCTGCGGTGATCGCGAGAAGCGGTAGACGCGAATAAATTGCTGCTGGCCGTCAGCATCGGGTTAAACACACGCAAAACAAACCACACGCATTGATTTTAATTTTTAATAAAATGAGTCTGTGCACATTCAAACGACACTGTTCTTCAGAGGGCTTAACTTTTGTAATAACGTTTTCATGTAATGTCTTTTATTGGATATCCGTGTGCAATCTTCGGCTTTTTTTTACCGACCGGCTAACAAAAGGACACGTCATCGGATACTAACAGATTTCCGTACAATAGTGCGGTGGTGTTTTCAAGTTATCCCACCAACAAATCCAAATACTTTTCGTTTATTTAATGATAGTCGTAGACATTTATTTTATTAATATGATAACAGTAATGAAATGTAATAATTCAAATAGTTTAACGAAACTCTATACATATATTTACTAATTCCATATATGCAATCGATAGATAAATACAAAACTTTTTCGCGTATTTCATAGGAAAAAAACTCATCTGACAATTTTAGTGCACTACTTTTGTTAACAACTTTCCGTTAAAATTATTGTCAAACTTGAGGCTATTATGACGAGAGTCTACAAAAAAAACGTCTTTATAAAGATTCATTTTAAATATCAAAAACTATCACTGATAAAAACAACGTCCTTTTTTTATTTAAATTAAAGTTACACGGGAAATAAAATTATTACGACAATTGTAAATAATACAAATACCGTTTAAATTATACGGTCATTGTATAAATAACATTTTTTGGGACCGTAAAATATATTTTAATTGTGTATTTTAATGTGTATATTCTTGTCAAATTTTAATTGCTATGCCTATAAAATTAAAGGTATTTATACAATCAATAAATTGGATATTACCTTTTTTTTTTAATTTTTAGTCAAATCATATAACATTCTAACAATATGCCTTTTGGACCTTGTTCAATGCAAACAATTCAGTACAAAAAACTTGTAACGTTTACAGATTTCAGCAATAAATACCTAATTCAATAAACTTACCGCAACAAAGATTCCACCAAACAGATTCGTCATAAAATAAACCTTATTGAGAATATTGTTTAATTTCAAGAATATTATAATAAGTATAGTTTGCTTAACATATAAACAATTAACAGTTTATTTTACGATACAATTAGGCGAGATCATTTATGTTGATGCACTAATTTTTAAGATTATGGGCAATACAAATGTTTAAAATCAACATAAAAATGTCATTCAAAATATTGTGCTTTTATTTTATTGAAATTTTATCTAATACGTAACTTTTCCAAATATTAATATCGGAATCGAATTCTAATTGGATATAAATTATGACAAACATGTTTGGAGATAAATATTTAAATCCATTTTGAAATGGTTTTTGTTTGATATTATAAGCAGATCTAAGTCAACATGAAAAATTGCGATACAAGGAGAAAAAAAATAGAGCAATTGAAAGGTTCTAAGGTGAAAATAAAGTAAGACATACTCTAATAAAAAAAACTTTTGCATAAATACACGAAGGTTGTGAATGTCAAATTGCAAAAATATAACAAAAGAGTATTGTAACTCCAAGAAAATCGTGCACCAAATAAATTTGAAATATTTCAAAGTAAATACCTTTTGCATAGTCGATAACTTAAAAAGAACTTTATACCTAATATTTAACTAAACAAAAAAATGGTTTAATTTAAAATTTTGTAGAATACTTTATATTTTATGAACGTTGTTTTGTTGTTATTGTAATGGTTTTATTATGTACAATTAAAGGCAGTTAATATCACAAAATAAGTAACCTTAATGTATATTTACAGCTGTTGAGTATCAGTGGTGTAATTCAGGGCAATGTCAGGGGGTTATGGCAGTTCCCCTGAACAGGTACAATTTTCCTTTTTTTTCATTATTAAGACATCTATACAAATATTAAAACGATGTCTAAAATTAAAAGTTATTCACTTTGTTAATTTTAATATAAATAAAAGTGAAAATACAGCTTTATGATGAACTTGAATAATATATAACAAATAGAATATCATATTTTTATCATACATCAACTTTGATTTAAAAAAAGGTAATCTACTCATGTTGTGAAACTCCCTCGAACAATGTTACATACCTAAGAGTAGTGTACAAAAAAATGTTCAAAGGGATAAATGCTAAGGGCTCTTTTGAGTTAATTTTTACACTAATTATCATACATTAATTATGTTATTATGTGTATTAATCCTATCAACTCTTCAGTGTACGCCACTGATTAATATATTTTAAATTCCTAACAAAAATGTGATTTCAAAAAAGAAATTTAAATCTAGATATTTTACTCATATCGTTCTCCAATTAAATTTATTTACAAAAATAAATATTAACGTCGAATATTTACGTTTATAGATTATTTAGACGTTTTTGAAGTATTTAAATTTCTCTATATAAAAAGCCAAATTTCTCTAAACTCACCTATTCTATTTCGATATTATTTTTCATTGAACTTAAACTATTATATGAAGTTCAAGTTTAAGTTTACATTATAAGTAATCCCGGACTTAATTGTTCTAAAAAAAACATTATAAATTGTCCTTAAAAACTTCTAAAATTTCCTTATAAAAATGCATTAAAATTATAAAAGTGCTTTAAAAAATAAATAACAAACGACATATAAAATATAAATGCACGTTCTATTAAATTACCCAAACATAAAAAATACTTAATTAAACAACCTAAAACAAAAATATTTCACTAGAAAATTATTATGATTTTTTATATACATTCATTTGATTTTGTATTAATAATATTATAAATAGTTCAAAAAGTATTATACATTTTAAAAATACCGTATTTTGAACATAATATTTTGATTACAAAAATCTAACTTAATTTCTTATAACCTTAAATATAGTTTTACATAAGAATATAGGTAAATATCAATATTTTTAAGGGCTAAGCGCCTTACACCCCCAGATTGCGCCTATAAATATTTTTATACATAACATAAAATCAAAAAAATTGTCATTATTTTGCCGAATATTCCTATAATTTATTTAATTTAAATAGAAAGAATTGAATTTTGTATAGATATGCTTAAAAAGCGTTAATGTAAATGATACAAATGCTTTAACATTCGAAAAATGAAAAATAAAAATTTTATTTTTTAATTTTACATTACATAAATGGAATTTAGTGATTATTTCCGTCTAAGATGTCACTAATTATAACTAATTTTCATATGTACTTTTAAAATGATATGTCTAAAACAAAAAACTGTCGAATGTAAATTTCATCTTTACTGTAACTCTAATTTAAATATTATTCTTCTAAAATTCCAATTCGCTGAACTCTAATAATGACTAGCCAGTGAACTACTGGATTAGTACCTATTAATAGAAATACTAAGTCGCTTGGAAATAAATTTGTACGACTGTAATAATAAAATAGCTTTTTCAATTTCAATAAAACGCTTTTTATCCTCTACAGTACTAATAACAATTTAATAGAACACTGAAAAAAAGTAAAATTAAATAATAACAATGAGAGTCATTTAAACGAACATAAATATTAGTGTTAGTGATGTTAAAAATAAAGTTTGCTCGTTCATTGGAATAAGTTTTATTACCAAAACACAGCCAGCAAATGTGGATAACATTTAGACTTTTTTCAAAAATCATAGTATTCATACATTGGTAAATAAAAACTGCTTGCAAATGCCTAAGGTTCATGATTAAATTAGGAACCCCTTTAAAAAAAGGAAGTATACATTATAGTTGCTTTATTTTTTCATAATGGGTTCCTTTTTACTTGTTGCCCCGTGGCCTCAACAAATTTATGTATACTACTATTCATACAAATCAACTCTAAATACTTTAAAACCTATTAAAAAAAAGATTAAATTAATGCAGAATTATTTCACGGAAATGGACGTCATTAATTATTTAGGTAATACATTCATAAAATGCATCTTATCTTTATATAGGTACGTTAAAATATAATAAAAAAGATAAGCCATGCTTAGTAAAGATTTCTTTAGTTTTTGATACATTAAAAAAAACGCTTTAGATAATGATGTATTTTTAAATAAAATTGAGCAGATTATTGTATACTAAAAAAATACTTTTTATACCATTTAACTACTTATATTTTATGCAATTTAATTACGAATAATTTTTTTTTTTTCATAAGTATCTAATAATTTATTTTGATAACTAATTATAGTTTTAAGATCAAGCTAATAACTATTATTTTACTAACTTATTATTCTAAAATCCCTAAAAATCTTTTGTTCATTTAAAAATAGATTCAAAAAGTACATTTTAATGTTATACAAAAGTTTACATTGTTAAATTTTATTTTTTCAATAGTATTTAATTTTATTTGAAAAAAAATATATAACATTATTCAAATATATTTCTAATACCTCATAAGACGAGAAATCTATATCTTCAACTTCAATTTTACGTATGACTTTAATGGTATCCAACTCAGTTTGTTTGTCTATGTCGTTTTGTTACATTTGAAATCTTATACCGAATTGTTAGGGCATGTTTAATGGACCATAAAACTTTGAAGTTAAGTGTTAGAATAGAAAATGTATAAAACAGTAGAATACTAACGCAAGCAAGATGTTGAAAAAAAAAATGAGTTACTTCCTTTAAAACTAAATTATTTGAGCTGTTAAAAACAATGTTTATAGTCACTCATAAAAATGTACACATGGTTTTGAAGAAATAAACAATTGAAAACTATCACTATGAAACGTGATATATTATTTTTTCTAGCTCATAAACATGGACCTAAGCTTAAGATTAAAAGAGAATTTAAAATTAAACTTCATACTGATACATTTTGTTCTAGACATCATTCAGCCAGAGAAGGTTCAATTTCCTGGTAAATGAGCAAATATACAATGTGATTTTTTAAGAATAATACTTTTTATTTTTTCATTAAATAGTGTTTTTTTTTTTTATAAAAGTACAAAATAAAATTTCAATTTTTTTTAAACCAAATTAAATACGGAAAAAATAATACAGAACTGGTTATCGACCTGACAACGTTTTATTTAGACCATTTGTCATTTAATTGCTAAAAAATAATAATAGGTTTCCATTTAACTTTTGAAAATTACTCCTAAAATCTACCCTTAGAAATAATTTTTCCTTACAATAAACTTAATATCGGTTCATTAAAATAACTCAAATTTTAATTTGTACGTTTTTATAAAAAAAAACATTTTTAATGAAAAACTGAAGGATACAATTTTTGAAAAATTACACTGTACAAGGGTATTTACAGTGATATACGCAAGATTATTTATTGGGAAAAAGGTTAAAGAACTTTTTTTTTTATTTTGTTTATCACTTCCATTTACATAGACCAAAGTCATATACTGTTTTTAGTAATTACTGTATACAACAACCAATGGAAGAGAGGTGACTGTAGTCCTATTAGTTACCCTCCCTCCTCGTACATGTTATTTGCTATTTACATGTATATAATTTTTTTCGTTTTTTAGAAACTTTAACAGTTCTCCACCGTTATATTTATTATCAGAAATGTAAATAGAATTATATCTTATTAATGATAAAGATTTAACAACTAAATTTTAAATAATCAAAAATAATAAATAAAGTTTAAACAAAACCGTAACAAAATTTAGAACTACAATTTAAATATCGTTTTTAGAAACTACTACCAAAAATTATACATTCACATTAATTTTTGATTGGATATAAATATACGAGTATAAATTGTGTTTGGATTATTCTATATAGAGAGTAGAACAAATCTAACTGACAAAATATATAAATTATGACGTACATATAATTTTTTATAAATTCATTTTTTTATTAAAATGTTTATAATATTTTAAGAAGTTTTAAAGAAAAATTTTAATGCCAAAAAATCTTATTTTAATTCAATAGTAACGTTTTATACAGCATTTCAAAGTTAGTTAAATTTTGATTTTTTTTAAATATTTTTATGGTATCAAATGTTAGTGCACATTATGTAAAAAATGAGAGTAAACATTATCTTTTTATATTATTTACTGGAAAAAGTAAGCGATTTCTTTTCATGAGAAATAATAACGTTTCAAAGCGCTTTTTACTGAAATTGTAATTTCAAATCTTTATAACACAATGTTAGAAATATTTTCATATATTAATTACAAGTGTTCGATGGTTGGCGAAGTTAATAGTGATAACAACTATAATTTGTGCGATTCTATCATTGGTATCATATTTTTATAGAATACTCCTTGTTAGGATATTTGATAATAAATGCATTTATTCACTATTATTCACGTTTCAATTTAAGAAACATGAAACTATTTAAGTAAATTCCTAACATGTTTTAGATAGCGCTTTTATAATTTTTTTAATAAACATAATTTTACAAATACCTTTTAGCTTCGATGCGAAGCTGAGAAGGTATTGGTTTTACTATGATGTGTTTTTTTTTTTTTTTTTT
>NW_026099572.1:20338865-20396214 GCF_025091365.1 Daktulosphaira vitifoliae | reverse complement strand
TCGATTTTATAATTTACATTTTTTACTTTAAAGTGCTATAACTTTTTAAAAAATGTATGGATCAATACAATTTTTTCATGAGAAGTAGTATTTATATACATCTTTCATTGGATATACTTTTTTTTTAAATCAGACTATTTTCCTATATATGGGGGGGCTTCAAATATAAAAAATGCATATAGAAAGTAGAACTTTTTCAACTTAACTTTTGTAAGTGTTCCGGAAGGTCGGACACTTTTATATATATCTTAAATTAAAGCTAATGTAATATACTTTAATTTGAAAAAAAAAAATTTGACCTCTGGACTTGTCTTCACGGCGAAAATGGCTACCGAATGCTATTTTCGTGTGAAAATTCTCGATTTTATTATTTATATTATATTTAACTTTATAATGCTATAACTTATTGAAAAGTTTATGGATCCACACAATTTTTTTATGAGAAATAATATTTTTTAATAAACCCTTTTTCATTCGACATACTTTATCTTTATCGAGATATTAATAAGGAACCAGCAGATCAAGTAGCTTTTGGAATAAAACACCAATTTTTTTAAAATTAAACACTATCTAAAGATTTGCATCGAAGCGTTTATTTTTGATAGTGATTTTAATCACTGTCAGATATCATTTACTTGATCCAACTATGCCGCGACCCCCCTGTGCTGGGTTTTTTTAACTTTATATTACTATAACTTTTTGAAAAATGTTTGGATTAATACACAAATCTTTGTTACTAAATACATAATATATATACCTTTCATCCGACATACTTTTTTTGTAAATCTTGATAAATTGACTTAAAAGAGGTAGTTTAAATTTTTAAAAATACGAGTAAAAAGTAGAACTTTTTTCACATAACTTTTGAAAATATTCCGGAAATAGTCTGAGCTTTAAATATATGTCAAATTACTGCTTATTATAATAATTTAAAAGAATAAATTTGTCCCGAAACCTTATCTTCTATGAGAAAATGGCCATCCGAATTTAACTAAAAATGTAGTTTTTATGTAAAAATCACTGTTTATCATGAAAATTTTCAAACTTCCTACAGGAAGCATTCAAAATAACAATTTTTCACACAAGTTAAACTTTTTCAACTCAATTTTTGAAAATTTTCGGGAAATATTGACATTTCAATTTTAATTTCATTTTAAGTTGAATGTTAATTTATTAGATTACTTAAGTTATTTTAATTAATGCAAATTTAATTGCTCTTTTTCATATAATTACACAGTAATAAACACATCATTATTTACTAAGTTCTATTTTAAGTAATGCATTTTAAAATATACGTAAATAAATTGAAAGATAAATAAAAAAAATGTACAATTGGCATAACAGTATCTTCATAAATCATTTATATTCCTACTTAAAATAAATAACCAAAAAACAATTACATAATGACATTGAACTATACGTGGATCTCAGTACAAAATTTTGTGTTAGTGTCCATTGGTTTTAAAATTATCAAAATATTATATTATTTATTTATGATTTTTTTTGTGCAAAATATGAATTTATTAAATTGTTATTTTGCATTAATCGTTATTTCAATTCAGTCACTATCATCAAATTTTGTGGTATCCAAATTAATCTCATATGAAAAAATTGAAACTCTTAAAAAAGTACTTGTGAATGTGGATTTATGGAAGCAATTCAAGAACGTAGCTGTTAAAGATAAAAAATGCTATAACAAGAAAAAGTTCAAAGTTAATAACATCTTTGATGATATAGACAACGGAAATATTACTGATCAGAATAATATAAAAAAGCCTGGTGAAGTAAGTTCGTTAAAATCTTTGCATGTTAATTCAAGCAATTATGAAGAAAAGGTAAACTTAATTTTTAAATTCGTAAGGTGTAAGTGTTGGGGACATATTAAGTCGTTTAATCGACTTTTGTCATACATGACTAGTGGTTATGATATGATCTGCAATGAAGAAATAAATACACAAGAAAAAACAATGACCTTAAAAATAAAGAGTTTGCTTCTTACAAGAATTCAGGAATATAAAGAATTAGTACGTGTACTTTATGATTATGCATGTTTTTTTAAAAGTTTACTTCCTGAAGGTAAAGATAAAGTAAGTGATACTGACCCATTTTTTTCGAAACTATTGTCCATAATGAATATGTCATTACCTGAAGGTGATTATTTTGCAAATGATTTTAATGAAATATTAAAAAAATCATGTACAGATATTAAAAGTTATTCAGGGTATTTGTGTGCTTATTCAAAAAATATTCCTCACAAGGATTCATATATAAAAAAATTCAAACAAAAGTTGGCTAATGTAAAATATAAGGAAAGCTTTGCAGAATATATGAGTAGTCAATTACATTTAGTTGCAAAAGAAATTTATGATTCGTTTTCACAGTTGCCATTAATTGAAAAATTAGAATAATACATAAAATTGAATTATCAATTATTAATATTTATTAAACATATATAAAAATAAAATATTCCAAATAAAGTTTTTATAATAGTAGTTATTTTAAGTGTAATCGAGTGACTTATATTAATAAATTACCCTGTAAATTCAACACTTAAATTTTTTAAATTATATTATATTTTAATATTTAAAAAAAATATAATTATTTCATTATTATTAGTTATATAATAAAATTTTTGGAAATCTTTTTATTTATGTATATTAACCAAAAACTGACAGATTTCTTGAAAGTATAAATTTTATTAATCACAATAGATAAAGACTTATATAATAAAAATTATAAATTATTTGTGCTTATCGCTATATTGTCATTTCAAAAGATATATTAATATATATAATCTAGTTATAATATTAAAGTATTAAAATTGTTAGCTCATTTGTACATTTTTAAGTATTAAACTAAATATATTATTTAATAAATATTTGTTCTCTAGTTATTATAGTAGTTATTCTTACATTGATTTTGTTTTTCAGATATAATTTCTTATACTGTATGTTATTTGACTTACAAATATGGTTAAAAAAATTAAGGTGCAAAATTATAGCATTTTTGTATGTAAAAAAGATTTATATCAATATGACCGACATTTTGCATTGATGATAAAAGTATAACTATTTTAGTAGGTTTTGGTTTATAAGAAATTATGGTAAATGTTTTTGAAATCCAAATATGGTATTATTCGTCTCACGGTATTTTGAACACTGCGAAAGAAAACTTTCTGTAATTTTTTTTAATTTTTCTGAACCAACCAATTTAATATTGTTTTTCAATTGCCAATAGAATACTAAAAAAAAGATATTCTTAGTTAAATTTTCTAAATTCTAATTCATTAGTGCCGTAACTACGTCATTTGGAGAGTTAAAAAAATTATAATTGCCACTTAGTTTTTTGCACAATTTACTTTTAGGTGCACTTATATATCAATTTCTCATCAACCAGTACAAATATTTTTACATTGTATACTACAGATTTATTTGGTAAATATACTCTTAATGAGTATCAACCTCTGAAATTGAATAATTACTCGTCAATCATCATGTATTCTGAAGACAAGAAAAATTTTTAATGATTTTCAACAAATAACTCAAAAAGTTCTCTTATGGAAGCTGATTTATCAAGTTTAAGTCAATTAATAAGATCATCCATACTATGCAACATATTGCAGTAGAAATCAAAAAATGTTTTCATTCATATTAATATGAACATTTTTATTACAAAACCATCCTGATCCCAATGATCTTCGAGATTTTGTCGTACTAATTGGCTGACACCTGCTAACATCAATGGACCACTTTAGCGCACAATTTTACTTTATGTCGTTTAATTGACATCTCTTCCTTTCAATACTCCCAGTAATAGTTAGTAAATATATATTTTAGTACAACGAGTAAATATACGGGTAATCACAAAATAATCCATAGTATCTGATTTATTTTTAGCCATTGATTTGCATCCGGGTAAATGTAATATAATTTGATAACGCGTACGCTCGGTACTAGGAAGCTTATTTTTAGCCATTTAGTTTTCTTATCTTTTTTAAAATAAAATTTGGTTCTTGATAAATCACTATCAATATCGGGAACGTCTTCAGTTTCTGAAATGCGTTGTCAACTACACCCAAAGAAAAACCTCAATCAAAATTGAAAGAGAAATTTTATCAAGGGTTTATGATAATGTTTTATTAATACGAACAAAATAACTATTCTTATAAATAATTATTGTTCAAGACAAGAAAAAAAAATATCATATTGATAAATATATCATTGATTCAATAGTAATGATATATTTATCAAATTGAACAATGAATTTATTATATAGATCGAGGTTTTTCTCTGGGTGTATCATTTATAGTATTTTCAATGTAATCGTATATTTCACTAAAGTTATTTTAAACTAGGCTAATCATAAATAAATAAATAACATTTAAGTTATGACATAGATAAAAACAATGAGGTACAATAGTCACCACCAGACTAATGAACGATGTTACACATTAATCTTATAAACATTGCTTATAAAATCTATGGTTAACCAGAAGTATACCTTAGGTGGTCATAAGATCAATTTTCGATATTTAAATAATTAAATATCCGAACTTATTATTTTTAAATATTTGGTTCACTGATTAAAAGATAATAAGAAATAAGTTTTTATAGTAGTTTAAAAATGTAACAGTTATTTAAAAATTAAATTACAGAAAATATTCCCTATATAAAAAGTTGTTAAAGATATCAGAATATGTTGTATCATTGTAAAGTATTAAAAACGTCAAGGATACCGGTCCTAAAGTTATTATTGGCCAGTTATCTTTTCAATTAGATCAGTTAACTATTTACTAAGCTATTTAAGTTTGTATGTTGCCAATCGGAAAAATAAAGATGACCGCTATATATTGCAAAGCATTATTCTAAAAAGTAATTAATAGTTGATAAATCAAAACATAATAAATTTTAAAAAAATTGATTTTTTTCAATATTTTATTTACTTTGTGAGTAATTGAGTTGTTTACGATAAATCGACCACCTGTATATTATTCAAATCAAATACTTGTCGAAATTTTTATTGTTACAATAGTTGAAAAATTACTTATTTTTAATTATCTTATATTTACTTTATTACGGTACTAAATATGTTTAAAACTCAAATTATGCAAATTCACAATAAACTTTAAAAATATCCTAAAAAATGCTACGTAAGAGTTTGTATTTAGCCTATTTATTTCCAGAAACAAATATATAGCTTAAGATAACCTTGAAAATGAACAATTAGTCCCGTCACTTAGACTTTTAAGTGCAAATATCAACCACAATTAAAATATAAGTCATTTTTATTTTAATATTCTCAATTTTATATTTTTAATGATTAAACTTTTATAAATGATCAATAATATTTTTTTTATAAATATATCATACATGTCCCTTTTATACGCAATATTTTTTTTTTATCTGGCCATATTCTTTTGTATAGGGGTTTTAAATTGAATTATACATATAAAAAGTAGAAAATTATCAACTTAACTGTTAAATTTACTCCAACAATATTGTATTCTATAAACATACAGGTTATNATCTATACTGGACCCAACTATGCAACATCCCCACTATGCCGCGACCCCACTGTGCTGGGTTTTTTTTATATATCATCTGCCTTTTTTTCGTTAACTTTTTTTTTCATAAAAATATACATGTTGACATTTAATTTATTTTTATAAAATAATGAATGTCTAATTAATTTTATTTGTTAATTTATCCATAATTTATCCACACTTGTTATACAATAAACTAAAAAAATTTATTTTAGAACATAAAAACCACCTGAGAACATAATCCATCATAATATAATAGTAAATATTATTTACTATTTGTGATGGTGTCACGTTTTCATAATCGTGAGAATTATTTTAATAAAATACAGACAGCACATCCGCTGCCTGAGACTGATGAATTAACAAATAATATTTATTGCCAAATCGGCAATAAGTGTAATTATTATAAAAACCCAATAGACCTGACCATCGTGGTCAGTCGACTCCAGTGCCTTGTGTCATTCATCAGTCTCAGTACTCGGTTGTCGCTGTCCGGCTTACTGTTTAAAGTAAAGTCTTTGTTTATTCCTTTTCTAACCTATATACTCTTTTCCTCGACATTTCAGAGTATTTGTGTCTTGCACTTCGTCTGCACCTCATACCTAGGTGTTACTCTTATTCTCCCTTCCTATAACAACAGCCTTTCGACACCCACAGCTAACCCGGAGTGTCAGCCGAGCACGGTGACTGCTGTACGACAACACGCACGTGAATACCTAGACAGCAGGCACCACCTCCTCATATTCATCTTCGTACACACAGTTACACTTTCATTTACTTTTTACTGTGTTACGACATATTGAAATGACTTATTTAAATATAGTTATTCAAAAAATTTTTATCCTGAAATAAGAAACCTACACAAAAGAAATATGTTGATTAATTTTTGCGATATTTTAACTTTATTACATAAATAAAGTTTAAAAACATAAGTTAAATAAATAAATAAATAAATAAAATAAGTTTAAATAAAATTTAAATAATATTTAAATTTGATTATAAAAAAATTTAATTCAATTTATTTTCTATCATATTGTAAAATTAAAAATAGGGGTTTCCATTTAAGAAAATTATAAATAAGATTTTTTTGTTTGGATGGACAAAAAAAATATTTAACTATATATTTTGTAAAATTGTTTGAACCTGATACTTTTTTAGCTTAGATGCAAAGCTGAGAAGGTATTATCAGTTAATCAGTACTAGCGTACTATTAGCGTTTATCAGTACTAGTAGTATATAATACATAAATATACACATATACTACACAATTTTTTATACTTAAGTTTAAATTTTACTATTGTTAAACTAAACATAAATAAAAATATTACTAATTAATAAATTTAAATTATTGTTTAATTAATCTATAACATGTATTTTAGTATTATTTATTGTCATCAGGCGCGTAAATATGGTAGTGGGTAAAGGTGGTAATTACCCCCCGCCAGAAATGATCATTACGTTTAAAAAAATAGTGTTTGAGTTTATTATCTTAATTTTAATCACGTGCTTATACTTTTTCTCAGTGAAAGCTCTATATTTGCGGTCAAAAAATGCGACTTGATTCCTATATTTGCGGCAAAATCTTTCATCGACAAATCCCATCGGTACATTGGTGAAAAATAAACGTTAAATATTGCAATTATGTAAGAGTTATAAAATGATAACACCGACAGAAGCTGCCATCATCCTGTTTGATAATGCCGATCGCAAAAAAGAAACAGAATGAAAGCAACCTTATTACTGAACGCATAAAGTTTATTTTCGAATTCTGATATTAGACGACTGAACTAGTTGCTCTACGCCGCGCCGTTCTATATTCTTTTATTATTTCGTGTAAAACTAGTAGTATTTCAGTTATAAAATAAATATAAAGTATAAAAATTATTCAGTTCGAGTATTTTGCTATATATTTTTCTGTGGTTTTTAAAGAGACAAATTCTAATTATATGTATACAAAATGAGTAAGCGACCGGGACAAAAAACTCTCGACTCGTTTTTCACAAAAAAGCCGAGAACAGATTTGCCTGTGATGAAGAAACTTTAGAAGTTTTAAATGAACCAACAACATCGTCAACATCTACTCTTCCGGTTCCGAGAAATAAACAGCTACCAGACGACTCTTCTGAAATTGAAAATTCTTCCGAAATTTTGAACAGACTATCGACCGATGATAATGTCGGTCATTATTTGAGTAAAAAATTGAGTGACTTAAAGAAATACAATATTTTAAAAAGTGCTTTTGTCCCCAACAAACAATTTTCGTACCCGTACTCCATTCACGTTAAAAATCAAAAAGAAGTAAAGTGATTTTTATCATCAAAACATTACAACAGCTTTGAATAGCTCACTTATTCAAAAGCTCTGAACGGTTTATTTTGTAAATATTGTGTATTTTTTGCTCGAAAAGGTGGAGTGAATAAATCTTCCACATTGAACAAATTAGTGAGTGCACTACTAAATAAATACTCCAAATTGCTTGGTAAAGACGGTGACTTAATTAACATGACAGTGAGACTTACCATAAGGATGCGTTGTTTTTGGCAAAATCTATCATGAGCAATTTGGAGCAACCTGAGGATCAAATTGTGAACATTTAAGATGCGCAGATTTCAATAACGATAGCGAAAAATAGACTTAAGATTAAAGCTATTGTATCAAGTATATTTTTTTTATCTCGACAAAATATAGCTCTTCGTGGCCATAGAGTTACCTCAGAGATCACAGAAATGTCGACCTCCATTAAGTCCATAGTAACTTTAGCTTCCAAGAAATTTTCAAAGAAGTGGAAGATATTTATAGATACTTCAACATTGACATTCGGAAACCGAGAAAAATTAGTACATTGTCCAAACATGGATGCGAAGAATACTGAGTACTATTTTAAGAAAAGTATTTTTATTTCTCTTTTGGACAATGTGATTTAGGACATGCGATTTAGGTTTACAGTTGAACTATTTTCTATATTGAACGTTAGCTATTTTTTACCCGTTATATTTTTGAAAAATGATAATTTGAAAACTGGATTTGAAAATTTGATGGATTTGTTTAGCAAATTTTCACATGAAAGTTCTAGTGTTATGCATGATAGGTTATCGGCCGAACTTAATATGTGTCAAAATGATTGGCAGCAATCTAACATGATTGAAATTCCCGAAACAGCACTGGAAACACTTAGAATGTGCGACAAAGACATGTTCCCCTATATTCATATGAGGCTACAAATAGTGAGCACAATTCCAATTAGTGTGACAAGCTCAGAAAGGAGCTTTTCGGCTCTTCATAGACTGAAGACTTGGCTACTATCTACCATGAGCTAGGATCGTTTGATGGGTCTTGCGTTGATGCATGTGCACAGGACACATAAAATCAGTAGTTAGTAGATTTTCTGCAACAAAAAATAGAAGACTTTTACTGCAATAAGTGCAATAATATTATAATTCATTTTTATCTTAAAAAATGCGTTTGGTTTTTTGTTTTTCATTCATTTTTATAGTTTATACTATATTTATTCTTTGTTTAGTTTTTGATATTATTTCATATTTTCATCTTCTTTAGAAGTCATAAATAAATAGAAGTCATTAATAAGTATATAAATATACTTAATAAAGGTACCATAATATTTATAAAAATATATTCCTTATTTTTACCTTTGAAATAAACTTCGTACTGAAAATCATTCGTTTTTATATTCATAAACCCCTCGCATGTATAAAAATAACAACTTTTAATATGAATATTTTTCTAACAATGAACTGTACCCCTCCCAGACAAAAAACCTATATTAGCGCCTGATTGTCATAAGTAAACATAATTATTCATAATGGTTACTGACTAGTTTTTATTATGAGTAATGAAACAAACCAGAGTTATAATTACAAATAAAACAAATACAAATTATGTATGATAAAATTATTTGTAATTATTAACCGTTTTTTTTTAAATAAAATAGTGTTGGGAATTTTCGTTTTTTCCGACTTTACTTGTAAATAAAAATTTCTTACACTAACCTTTTTATAATTAAGTATCTTTTCGCAATTTGTCTTTTAGCGGGACTTCTGTATTATTCTTTTTTAAAGCTGCTCTAAATTTCTAGCCACCTTAGTTTTTTTGCACATTTTGCACATTTGGTTAGCGCAGCATTGTATATATATAAGGTTTTGACAGAAAGCATAAAGTACTTGTATAATATTACACTTAATTTATGCAGTGTGTAGGTAGATAAGTACTAAGTTCCCGACCGTCCAGTTATTGATAAGGAACCTGACTTTCCGAGTATTGACGACTTATCTTCTATATGAAAATGGTTGCCGTAGATAAAAAACAAGCAATTTGATGTTAAAATTTACGATTTCAAATTTTATTTTTTTAACTTTAAATTACTATAACTTTTTGAAAAATTAATGGATTAATACACAAATCTTTGTTACTAAATACATAATATATATACCTTTCATCCGACAATTTTTTTTTCACGTAACTTTTGAAAATGTTCCAGAAATAGTCTGAGCTTTAAATATATGTCAAATTAATGCTTATTACAATAATAATTTAAAAAAAAAAATTTTTCCAGATCTTCTATGAGAATTTAACGAAAAATGTAGTTTTTTTGTAAAAATCACTATTTAACATGAAAATTTCATGTTTAATAATAAATATTTACAAAATATGTAATATTTATAACTTAAAACTGCAATAATTTTTTGAAAAATAACCAAATTAAAAAATTTTTTTTTATTGAAACTTTCGATATTTTTCTTTTATTTGATATAAATTTTTTAAAAATCTAGTGCTTGACCTTCCCACAGGGGGCATTCAAAATAACAATTTTTTCACACAAGTTAAACTTTTTAAACTCAATTTTTGAAAATTTTCCGGAAATATTGACACTTCAATTTTACTTTTATTTTAAGTTGAATGTTAATTTATTACATTACTTAAGTTATTTTAGTTAATGAAAATTCCTAATTAATTGCATTTTTACATATAATTACACAATAATAAACACATCATTATTTACTAAGTTCTATTTTAAGTAACGTATTTTAAAATATAAGTAAATAAATTGAAATATAAATGAAAATAAATGTACAATTGGCATAACAGTATCTTCATAAATTATTTATATTCCTACTTAAAATAAATAACAAAAAAACAATTAAATAATGACATTGAACTATACGTGGATCTCAGTACAAAATTTTTGTGTTAGTGTCCCTTGATTTTAAAATTATCAAAATTTTATATTATTTATTTATAATTTTTTTGTGCAAATTATGAATTTATTAAATTGTTATTTTGCATTAATCGTTATTTTAATTCAATCACTATCATCAAATTTTGTGGTATCCAAATTAATCTCATATGAAAAAATTGAAACTCTTAAAAAAGTACTTGTGAATGTGGATATATGGAATCAATTCAAGAACATAGCTGTTAGAGATAAAAAATGCGAAAACAAGAAAAAATACAAATTTAATAACATCTTTGATGATATAGACAACGGAAATATTACAGATCAGAATAATGTAAAAAAGCCTGGTGAAGTACGATCGTCAAAATCTTTGCTTGTTAATTCAAGCAATTATGAAGAAAAGGTAAAAGTAATTTTTAAATTCGTAAGATGTAAGTGTTGTGGACATATTAAGTGGTTTAATCGACTTTTGCTATACATGACAAGTGAATATGATAGGATCTGCAATGAAGAAATAAATACACAAGAAAAAACAATGACCTTAAAAATAAAGAGTTTGCTTCTTACAAGAATCCAGGAATATAAAGAATTAGTACAAGTACTTTATGATTATGCATGTTTTTTTAAAAGTTTATTTCTTGAAGGTAAAGATAAAGTAAGTGATACTGACTCTTTTTTTTCGAAACTATTGCCCATAATGAATATGCCATTACCTGAAGGTGATTATTTTGCAAATGATTTTAATGAAATATTAAAAAAATCATTTACAGCTATTGTTAATCATTCAAGGAATTTGTGTGCTTATTCAAACGAAATTCCTCACAAGAATTCATATAACAAAAATTACAATCGAAAGTTGGCTAATAAAAAATATAAGGAAAGCTTTGCAGAATATATGAGTTGTCAATTACATTTAGTTGCAATAGAAATTTATGATTCGATTTCACAGTTGCCATTAAATGAAAAATTAGAATAATACATAAGATTGAATTATCAATTATTAATATTTATAAAACATGTATAAAAATTAAAAATGCCAAATTAATCTTTTATAATAGTAGTTATTTTAAGAGTAATCGAGAGATCTATATTAATAAATTACCCCGTAAATACAACACTTAAATTTTTTAAATTTTATTATATTCTAATATTTAAAAAATATATAATTATTTTATTATTATTAGTTATATAAAAATTTTTTTGGAAATATTTTTATTTATGTATTTTAACCAAAAACTGACAGGTATTTTTTAAAAATACAAATTTTATTAGTCATACTAGATATAGACTGATTTAATAAAAATTATAAATTATTTATGCTTAAATATGGCTATATTGTTATTTCAATAGCTATATAAATACATATATGAGAAACATCAGTCATTGATTCAAACTATAATAGATTTTCCACCAGTTATTGATATTCCACTCGAAACAAAGTTTGAGATAGCACGTGAATCTCAAAAGAGCAACGTCATGACCGCATAGGTCCACACACTACTTTTAATATCGGAGATACTGTGTTGGTGCGATCACACAAATTAAGTTCAGGTGCTGACAAAATAATCATTAAATTTTTTATGTTATATTATGGTCCATATATTATTGTACACGTCAAAAATACTAATTCATATGTCCTTCAAGATCCTGATAATGGGAAGATTAAGGGAACATAAAATATTTTTGCGGAAGTACAGAGATCCTATGCAATAAGTCTGCACTAATCTTATATTTTTTTTTTTGTCTTTTCTTTTGAATTTCATTTTTGTCAGTTCAATCTCTTGAGAAGTTTTGTCGTTTTACGTCAAATCTTCTCAGGGGGTATCTGTAACGTGACAAAATTTGAATTTTTATGGTATAGATAGATTTACTGTTTTGCTTTGCTAATGGGCGCGCGTACGATATATCCGGCCGTGTAATCAGAAAACTGTATTGTTGCTGTCAAGGTGAACGCTCTACACACAATATTCTTTATCAGTTTAATAATCGTTCCCTATATGACACATACACTGGCCACCACTTTCAATACCTGTATAATTTTAATATTGTTAATATACTTATCTTTTTTATATTTTGTAAATTGTTAAGCCGTTACACTCTCCCAAAGGTAATCGTCGTCGTCGTTGTGTCTCGCCCGTTGTGTCTCGCCCGTTGTGTAACAAAAATTGTTTTTCTCTTCCCTTTGAACCGCCGTTGTGGTATTTTGTTGCTGTGTGCGTACAGCTAATATTAATTTTTTTTTTCGTGTGTCGTTGTGAAAAATCATATACTAATTTTTGTAAGGCGTCGGCCATTTTCTGGGGCCGAGATCCCCATCTTCGGATGAGTCCCATCCGGGACTGGGTATCGTATTGTTTTTATGTAATGTAATGTTATGTGTTGAGCCTTTTCTGTTTTAAATTTATTTTTTTTATGAAATGTATATAAACTTTATCTAGTATTGATATTTAAAGGTTATTGGTCAGTGGTGAGTCATGTATATTTAATACATATAAATATATATATATTATTCCCGCAGTGCCCAAGTACGGTCCGGCCGGCCAGATTACAAAAATTATCCGCCGCGTTTGGAGTACACGGACTTGTTCCGATGCGGAAGACACTTCACGTGTAATGTTTAAAAGTTGTAGGTTAAATTTTTTTTTTTCTCTTAATAATTTTTTTTTCTCTTAATAATTTTTTTTTCTCTCTCTTTTCCATTCATTTTTAGAGTGGATTTTGCCTTCGGGTATTATCCACTATTAACTTAACTGTAATAATTTAATAAATTCCCCTTAATTTTCTTAATCAACAAAAATCTTTTTATTCCGTGAATATCTTCAATATTCACGTGTATCTTATTTTTTTTCTTTTAAATAATTCTCTCTAGTTTTAAGGTAACTGTCTTCGACATACTAAAGTATGTCCACCACTGGTGACATCAAACAAACATATCTTGTTATATTTACAAGGTACGGCGTATTATAGTATACGACAACACTTTATATCTTAGTATATATATATATATATATATATATACATATAATTTTTTATATATTATTACAATATGTAAATATTATTATTATAATAATACTCAATAGACTCAATAATATTACTCAATAGACCAATTAAAAAAATGTGTAATATATTTTAATTTTTATAAGTGGTACTTCCTCTTAATTGGAACTCGTTTAACACATAGGGTAGGCTGGATAGGGTTTGAATATAGATTTGACTCCTTTAGTGCTATTGTTAAATATGATTATTTTAAATTTTCTAGGAATTGTTGACTCATCAATAAGAGCGAAATTGTGCAATGATGTTAAAAGTATAACTATTTTAGTAGGTTTTGGTTTAGAAGAAATAAGGGTAAATGTTTTTGAAATCCAAATATGGTATTATTCAGCTCACCGTTTTTTGAACACTGTGAAAGAAAAGTCGCTGTAATATTTTTTTTTAATTTTTCCGAACCAATTGTTTGACATCTGCTAACATCAATTGACCACTTAAGCACACAATTTTACTTTATGTCGTTTAATTGACATATCTTTCTATCAAAAGTCCCCGTAAAAGTTACTAAATATATTTCTTAGTACAACGTGTAATTATACGGGTAATCACAATATAATAAATCAAAATAATCCATAGTATCTGATTTATTTTTAGCTATTGATTTGCATCCGAGTAAATGTATTATAATATGAAAACGCGTACTATCGGTACTAGGAAGCTTATTTTTAGCCATTTAGATTTCTTATCTTTTTTTAAATAAACATGGTTCTTGATAAATCACTATCAATATCGGGAACGTCTTCAGTTTCTGAAACGCGTTGTTAATTATCATTTATAGTATTTTCAATGTAATCGTATATTTCACTATTATCACCAACTTCATCTATGTGAGAATCAAAATCATGTACAGTATCTAGTAAGTTTAAAGTATGGTTTTGTTCACAGTACTCTATACTTAATTAAAAAAAACAATGTTACAAATGCTGTAATTAATTAAAGATAAACCTCGCGAGTCACGTGTTAACTAGTTAGATCTTTTACGATTGTGTCTGAAAGATAACTAAATCGACAATAGTGATAATAAATGTCAAGTATTATTGAAAAGTATCTAAAACTAGGCTTATCATAAAAAAATAAATAACAATTAAGTTATGACATAGATAAAAACAATGAGGTATAATCAATACATTAATCTTATAAACATTGCTTATAAAATCTATGGTTCACCAGAAGTATACCTTAAGTGGTTATAAGATCGATTTTCGATATTTAAATATTTTTACTATCTGAACTTATTATTTTTAAATATTTGGTTCACTGATTAAAAGATAATAAGAAATAAGTTTTTATAGTAGTTTAAAAATGTAACAGTTATTTAAAAATGAATTTATAGAAAATATTCCCTTTATAAAAAGTTGTTAAAGATATCAGAATATGTTAAATCCTATAAAGTGTTCAAAACGTCAATGATACCGGTCCAAAAGTTATTATTGGCCAGTAATTTTTTCAATTAGAGACTTGTTAACTATTTATTAAGCTATTTAAGTTTGTATGTTGCCAATTGGAAAAATAAAGATGACCCCTATAAATTGTAGGGCATTATTCTAAAAAGTAATTAGAGTTGATAAATCAAAACATGTTTAATATTAAAAAAATTGATTTTTTTTCAATATTTTATTTACTTTGTGAGTAATTGAGTTGTTTACGATAAATCGACCACCTGTATATTATTCAAATCAAATACTTGTCGAAATTTTTATTGTTACAATAGTTGAAAAATTACTTATTTTTAATTATCTTATATTTACTTTATTACGGTACTAAATATGTTTAAAACTCAAATTATGCAAAATCACGATAAAATTTAAAAATATCCTAAGAATTGCTACGTAAGAGTTCGTATTTAGCCTATTTATTTCCAGAAACAAATAATAACTTAAGATAACCTTGAAGTTGAACAATTAGTCCCGTCACCTAGTCTTGTATGTGCAAATATCAACCACAATTAAAATATAAGTCATTTTTATTTTAAAAATTCTGGATTTTATATTTTTAAAGATTAAACTTTTATAAATGATCAATAATATTTTTTTATAAATATATCATACATGTCCCTTCTATATGACATACTTTTTTTAATCTGGCCATATTCTTTTATATAGGGATTTTAAATTGAATTATACATATAAAAAGTAGAAAATTATCAACTTAACTGTTAAATTTACTCCCACAATATTGTGTTCTATAAACATACAGGTGATTTTTTTTTATATATCATCTGCCTTTTTTTCGGTTATTAATTTTTTCCATAAAAATATTCATGTTGAAATTTAATTTATTTTTATAAAATAATGAATGTCTAATTAATTTTATTTGTTAATTTATCCACACTTGTTATACAATAAACTAAAAAAATTTATTTTAGAACATAAAAACCACCTGAGAACATAATCCATCGGAATATAATAGAAAATATTATTTACTATTGAAATGACTTATTTAAATATAGTTATTCAAAAAAATTTTAGGTTCAGTCGACGTCAATAAAAAAAAAAACTACATAAACGAATAGCGGACACTGACATAAAAAAAATGTATATATATAAAAAAAACAGTTGTAGCGCACACAACAAAAAGTACGACCGCTACGGACGAAAATTAGCGACGACAAGTTCTGATGATGGCTAATTTCCGACAACCCGTCCGACGTTTGACCTGGCGGTCCGTTGGCGACAACACGGCTAGCCTTTGGAGTAGGGGTCAAAAGAAAAACTTAATACCCAGTGCCGGAAATTACTAAGAACAATTTAAATCATATGGCGACAATGTATGCGGTGAGCAGTGCAAATGACGTTCATGATAGGAAAGGTGCGGGGTGAATGTACACACAAATGCCGTCCATTAACCGGTCTGAAGTAGTACACAGCTGACTATCTCGCACGCGCATAAACAAATCACAATACCTTATCATGATAATTTTACTGACTAACGCCGTCGCAGTCCGCATTCGGTTCAAAACAAATATCTATATATATACAAATAGACAAAAAAAAATAACTAGATACTTTTGTCACGTTACAAGTTATACAATTTATCTCGTCGTCTAGTCTTTTATCTGCAAATATCAAACACAGTTAAAATAAAAGTTATTTTTATTATAAAATTCTCGATTTTATATTTTTAAACTTTAAACTTTAATAAATGATCCATAATATTTTTTTATAAATATATCATACATGTCCCTTCTATATGACATATTTTTTTTTAATCTGGCCATATTTTTTTATATTTAACTATATACTGCATATTGTGAAATTGTTTGAACCTGATGCTTTTTTAGCTTCGATGCAAAATGAAAATGCCCATCGAATTTAACGAAAAAATGTAGTTTTTATGTAAAAATCACTGTTTAACATGATTTTAACATGAAAATTTCAGAATTAATAATAAATATTTACAAAATATGTAATATTTTAATACTTAAAACTGCCATAACTTTTTGAAAAATAACCAAATTAAATAAATTTCTTTTTTATATTCAAAATTTTGGATATTTTTCAATTATTTGATATAATTTTTTTAAAAATCTGATTCTTGACCTTCCCACAAAGGACATTCAAAATAACAATTTTTACACTAAGGTTAAACTTTTTCAACTCAATTTTTGACAATTTTCCGGAAATATTGACATTTCAATTTTACTTTTATTTTTATTTTAAGTCGAATGTTAATTTATACATATAACAACATATTAACTTAGATTATACTTTTAATTAACTTAAAATTAAATTCCACCTATGGTCCGGTAATAATATCTGATAGGTGTGACACCTCGCTTAGGTGGTGGCGACCCTTGCTACTATAGCTAGTCGTTATTGTAATGATATACATAGTACATCATTAATATCATAATAAATTATTTGTATATACATTAGATTATTAATGTTATAATGTAGTATTTATGACTTCAATCAATCAATTACACAAAATAAAATGTATACAAATAAAATTCAGATATATAGATGTACCTTTTAAATGTTTAAATATACTAATGAAATTTCGTAGAAAAAAGCATATATTAATTATATAAAACAAATAGGAAATAATAAACAATATGTAATGGTAGCACATAAGATGAAGGGTAATAAACTATGTCTAATTTATTTTATAAGATATAATAGTATTTTATAATATGTAGATCATTATTGATGAAAATGTAATAAATTACTTTTAATAAAGAAATAAAGGTGGCGTCAGGGATTACTTATTGCCTTTGAACTACGGTCAATTTAATATAAAAAGCCAAAAATAAAGAGCATTCTAGGACAGATGGAATCAGATATTTACAGAGGCACTCACTGCGCTCGATCATTCCACACTACGAAATATATGCAAGAAGTGATCCGCCGTCAACACCATTATATTTGTACAAAAAAATAAAACATCTATTTATTTAAGAGTATCACAGAAAATATCAAGATAGGAATCTAATAAATTTACCAAAAATAAATAAGATTTAGAATTAAATTTATGAGTACATAGATTAAGTAGGCATACAGGAAAATCAAGTGATTATCAATAATAATAAATATACCAAGTAAATTTAATAAATCGATAATGTTTGTACAGAGTTACTTGGCAGAGTTATATTGTTGATACGTGTCTATTTCAGGAGTTAGGTTGGAGGTTCATATGTATAGCCACCATACTACTATGGGTAGACACACGAGGTGACTCAATCCCACCTATCATCGATAACCGTCAAAACTCGTGGCATTATTGATATTCAAAAAATTGACAATAAATTATAATGAATCCCACATTATTAAAATAAAGATCACTTTATTTCCTATCATCTTCTATCTTTCTTACAGACCCTCGTACTCATACCCCGAGTAATAACATTATTAATACAATAAAATAGTGGATCAAATAAGAACACAAATCCCGTCATATTCTATTTAACTTATTTCTTTTGAGTAACTGTCAAAGTAGCTCCCTAAATTAATAACCATTTAAATTCGATGGAGCTGTTTAGCAAATTTTCACATGAAAGTTCTAGTGTTATGCATGATAGGTTAGAATGTGCGACAAAGACTTGTTCCCCTATATTCATATGGGGCTACAAATAGTGAGCACAATTCCAATTAGTGTGACAAGCTCAGAAAGGAGCTTTTCGGCTCTTCATAGACTGAATACTTGGCTACTATCTTCCATGAGCTAGGATCGTTTGGTGGGTCAAGCGTTGATGAGTTTGCACAGGACACATAAAATCAGTAGTTAGTATATTTTCTGCAACAAAAATTAGAAGACTTTTACTGCAATAAGTGCAATAATATTGTGATTCATTTTTATCTTAAAAAGAGCGTTTGGTTTTTTGTTTTTCATTCACTTTTATAGTTTATACTCTATTTATTCTTTGTTTAGTTTTTGATATTATTTCATATTTTCATCTTCTTTAGAAGTCATAAATAGACTTATTAAAGGTACCATAATATTTATAAAAATATATTCCTTATTTTTACCTTTGAAATAAACTTCGTACTGAAAATCATTCGTTTTTATATTCATAAACCCCTCGCATGTATAAAAATAACAACTTTTAATATGAATATTTTTCTAACAATGAACTGTACCCCTCCCAGACAAAAAACCTATATTAGCGCCTGATTGTCATAAGTAAACATAATTATTCATAATGGTTACTGACTAGTTTTTATTATGAGTAATAAAACAAACCAGAGTTATAATTACAAATAAAACAAATACAAATTATGAATGATAAAATTATTTGTAATTATTAACCGTTTTTTTTATACTTATATACATTATGATCAGTACACAGTGTGTAATACACACTGTATATTTTGTCAAAATTATAGACATAAAATAAAATAGTTGAAGTAAAAAATAAAATAGTTTTGGGAATTTTCGTTTTTTCCGACATTATTTGTAAATGAAAATCTCTTACTCTAACCTTTTATAATTAAGTATCTTTTCGCAATTTGTCTTTTAGCGGGACTTCAGTATTATTTTTTTTTAAAGCTGCTCTAAATTTCTAGCCACCTTAGTTTTTTTGTACATTTTGCACAGTTGGTTAGTGCAGCATTTTATATATATATATATATTTTACAGAAAGCATAAAGTACGTGTATAATATTACACTTAATTAATGCAGTGTGTAGGTAGATAAGTACTAAGTTTCCGACCATCCAGGTATTGATAAGGAACCTGACTTTCCGAGTATTGACGACTTATCTTCTATATGAAAATGGTTGCCGTAGATAAAAAACATGCAATTTTGATGTTAAAATTTACGATTTCAAATTTTATTTTTTTTTTTTAAATTACTATAACTTTTTGAAATATTTATGGATTTATACACAAATCTTTGTTACTAAATACATAATATATATACCTTTCATCCGACATACTTTTTTTGTAAATCTTCATAAATTGACTTATAAAGAGGGGGTTTCAATTTTTAAAAATACGAGTAAAATATAGAACTTTTTTCATAGAACTTTTGAAAATGTTCCGGAAATAGTCTGAGCTTTAAATATATGTCAAATTAATGCTTATCACAATAATAATTAAAAAAAAAAAAATTTTCCAGAAACCTTATCTTCTATGATAAAAAGGCCATTGAATTTAACGAAAAAAGTAGTTTCTGAAACGCTTTGTTAATTATCATTTATAGTATATTCAATGTAATCGTAACTTTCACTATTACCACACAACTAATCTATGTGAGAATCAAAATTATGTACAGTATCTAGTAAGTTTAAAGTATGGTTTTGTTCACAATAGTCTATACTCAATTGCAATTTTTCATATAATTACACAGTAATAAACACATCATTATTTACTAAGTTCTATTTTAAGTAATACATTTTAAAATATACGTCAAAAAATTGAAAGATAAATAAAAAAAATGTACAATTGGCATAACAGTATCTTCATAAATCATTTATATTGTTACTTAAAATAAATAACAAAAAAACAATAAAATAATGACATTGAACTATACGTGGATCTCAGTACAAAATTTTTGTGTTGGTGTCCCTTGATTTTCAAATTATCCAAATTTTATATCATTTATTTATAATTTATTTTGTACAAAATATGAATTTATTAAATTGTTATTTTGCATTAATCATTATTTTAATTCAGTCACTATCATCAAATTTTGTGGTATCCAAATTAATCTCGTATGAAAAAATTGAAACTCTTAAAAAAGTACTTGTGAATGTGGATTTACGGAAGCAATTCAAGAACATAGCTGTTAGAGATAAAAAATGCGAAAACAAGAAAAAATACAAATTTAATAACATCTTTGATGATATAGACAACGGAAATATTACAGATCAGAATAATATAAAAAAGCCTGGTGAAGTACGATCGTCAAAATCTTTGCTTGTTAGTTCAAGCAATTATGAAGAAAAGGTAAAAGTAATTTTTAAATTCGTAAGATGTAAGTGTTGGAGACATATTAAGTGGTTTAATCGACTTTTGTCATACATGACTAGTGGTTATGATATGATCTGCAATGAAGAAATAAATACACAAGAAAAAACAATGACCTTAAAAATAAAGAGTTTGCTTCTTACAAGAATCCAGGAATATAAAGAATTAGTACAAGTACTTTATGATTATGCATGTTTTTTTAAAAGTTTATTTCCTGAAGGTAAAGATAAAGTAAGTGATACTGACTCTTTTTTTTCGAAACTATTGCCCATAATAAATATGTCATTACCTGAAGGTGATTATTTTGCAAATGATCTTAGTGAAATATTAAAAAAATCCTTTACAGATATTCATAAATATTCAGGGAATTTGTGTGCTTATTCAAAAAACATTCCTCGAAAGAGTTCATATATCAAAAAATACAAATATCTTATGTTGACTCGTGTAGAATATAATGATAGCTTTGCAGAATATATGAGTAGTCAATTACGTTTAGTTGCAAAAGAAATTTATGATTTGATTTCACAGTTGCCATTAAATGAAATATTAGAATAATAAATAAGATTGAATTATCAATTATTAATATTTATAAAACATATATAAAAATTTAAAATGCCAAATTAATATTTTATAATAGTAGTTATTTTAAGAGTAATCGAGGGACTTATATTAATAAATTACCCCGTAAATACAGCACTTAAATTTTTAAAATTATATTATATTCTAATATTTAAAAAAAATCTAAATATTTCATTATTATTAGTTATATAATAAAATTTTAGGAAATATTTTTATTTATGTATATTAACCAAAAACAGACAGATTTTTTTTTAAATTATAAATTTTATTAATCACACTAGATATAGACTGACTTAAAAAAAATTATAAATTATTTGTGCTTATATATTGCTACATTGTCATTTCAATAGTTAAATAAATACTTATAATATTAAAGTATTTTTAAATTGTTAGCTCATTTGTAGATTTTTAATTATGAAACTAAATATTTATTTTGTTTTTCGGATATAATTTTTTATATTGTATGTTATTTGACTTACAAATATGGTTAAAAAGTTTAAGGTTTTTAAATTATAGCAGCTTTGTATGTAAAAAAGATTTATATATTATGCTTTATATTATAAAATCTTAGTGTTGCTATTATTATTTTTATATACCTTCCAAATATATGTTGTAATTACTCAATGGACGAATTAAAAAAATGTGTATTATATTTTAATTTTTTTTAGAGGTACTTCCTCTTAATTGGAACTCACTTAACACATAGGGTAATGATCTTCGAGATTTTGTGATACTGATTGGTTGACACCTGCTAACATCAATGGACCACTTTAGCGCACAATTTTACTTNGTTATCGTTTTGAAATTGCCGTTAGATCGGTGTTGACTCTTCTCTATTCTTTCTTCTGTCATTGACCGTGCTAGGGTGCACACATTTGTTGTTTTATTGACATATTTTTCAATGATGGAGTAGAGCCGCCAACGGCAAACGGCCAGGTCTTTTCGACGAAGCATCCAGACCATCGGATGGGTCTCTTCGGAGACCGGGTATCGCTTTCTTTTTTATATTATATTTATGTAATGAGCTATATTTTATTAATTATTTTATTTCATTTTATTTTATTGTAAATTAACTTAATTTTGTTTATGTGTGGAGAGCACGTGTTTCCCTTTTCTTCTAGCCAACGCTAAGAAGCGAGTGTCCAGACCGCTCCTGGTGTTCTTCATTAATTTCCGATTAACATTAACGGATGTGTTCCAATACCGTCCGTGATGTTTGTAATATTATTTGTTTAAATATTTTATTTTATTTGTATTGCCTTTATTTGTAGACATGGTTTTTGATGCGTTCGCATTTTTGTCCATGTTTAACTTAATTTTCTTTTTTTAAAAATTATATTAAATTTCCTTATTAATTTCAACTGTAATATTTATTTTATTACGCGATTAACTTAATTACTCGCGTGTATTTCATTCCTATTCCTTAATCTAGACACAGGCTACGGTATGTTTTACATATCAACCACATACAACTTTGATTGTCATAATTGTGTTCTATAAACCACGAGGCATTATAGTAATTTATACATATAACGATATATTAACTTAGATTATACTTTTAATTAACTTAAAATTAAATTCCACCAATGGTCCGGTAAACTTATCTGATAGGTGTGACACCTCGTCTAGGTGGTGGCGACCCTTGCTACTCTAGCTAGTCGTTATGCAAGTGGCAAACCACGTTGTTGTTACAAGCCAATATATAAAAAGCCCGCTTGCAGTATCTGATTTATTTTTAGCCATTGATTTCATCCGGGTAAATGTATTATAATATGAGAACGCGTACGCAAAGTATTAGGACGCTTATTTTTAGCCATTTAGTTTTCTTATCTTTTTTAAAATAAAACTTGGTTCTTGATTAATCACTATCAATATCGGGAAAGTCAGTTTCTGAAACGCTTTGTTAATTATCATTTATAGTATATTCAATGTAATCGTATATTTCACTATTACCACACAACTAATCTATGTGAGAATCAAAATCATGTACAGTATCTAGTAAGTTTAAAGTATGGTTTTGTTCACATTAGTCTATACTCAATTGCAATTTTTCATATAATTACACAGTAATAAACACATCATTATTTACTAAGTTATATTTTAAGTTACGTATTTTAAAATATAAGTAAATAAATTGAAATATAAATGAAAATAAATGTACAATTGGTATAACAGTATCTTCATAAATCATTTATATTCCTACTTAAAATAAATAACAAAAAAATAATTAAATAATGGCATTGAACTATACGTGGATCTCAGTACAAAATTTTTGTGTTGGTGTCCCTTGATTTTAAAATTATCAAATTTTATATCATTTATTTATAATTTATTTTGTACAAAATATGAATTTATTAAATTGTTATTTTGCATTAATTGTTATTTTAATTCAGTCACTATCATCAAATTTTGTGGTATCCAAATTAATCTCATATGAAAAAATTGAAACTCTTAAAAAAGTACTTGTGAATGTGGATATATGGAATCAATTCAAGAACATAGCTGTTAGAGATAAAAAATGCGAAAACAAGAAAAAATACAAATTTAATAACATCTTTGATGATATAGACAACGGAAATATTACAGATCAGAATAATGTAAAAAAGCCTGGTGAAGTACGATCGTCAAAATCTTTGCTTGTTAATTCAAGCAATTATGAAGAAAAGGTAAAAGTAATTTTTAAATTCGTAAGATGTAAGTGTTGTGGACATATTAAGTGGTTTAATCGACTTTTGCTATACATGACAAGTGAATATGATAGGATCTGCAATGAAGAAATAAATACACAAGAAAAAACAATGACCTTAAAAATAAAGAGTTTGCTTCTTACAAGAATCCAGGAATATAAAGAATTAGTACAAGTACTTTATGATTATGCATGTTTTTTTAAAAGTTTATTTCTTGAAGGTAAAGATAAAGTAAGTGATACTGACTCTTTTTTTTCGAAACTATTGCCCATAATAAATATGCCATTACCTGAAGGTGATTATTTTGCAAATGATCTTAGTGAAATATTAAAAAAAATACATAGAGATATTTTTAATCATTCAAGGAATTTGTGTGCTTATTCAAACGAAATTCCTCCAAAGATTACATATAACAGAAATTACAATCGAAAGTTGGCTAATGTAAAATATAAGGAAAGCTTTGCAGAATATATGAATAGTCAATTACATTTAGTTGCAAAAGAAATTTATGATTCGTTTTCACAGTTGCCATTTAATGAAAAATTAGAATAATACATAAGACTGAATTATCAATTATTAATACTTTTAAAACATGTATAAAAATTAAAAATGCCAAATAAACTGTTATAATATTAGTTATTTTAAGAGTAATCGACTGACTTATATTAATAAATTACCCCTTAAATACAACACTTAAATTTTTTAAATTATATTATGTTCTAATATTAAAAAAAGAAACCCAGCACAGGAGGGTCGCTGCACAGTGGTGTCGTGGCATAGTTGGATCAAGTATAATGATATCTGACAGTGATTAAAATCACTATCAAAAAAAAAGCTTCGACGCATATCTTTAAATAATGTTTAATTTTAAAAAATTGGTGTATTATTCCAAAAGCTATATTATCTGATACTTCATTATTAATATCTTGATTAATATAAAGTATGTTGAATGAAAAAGGGATTATTAAAAAATATTAATTCTCATAAAAAAATTGTGTTGTATCATTATAAAGTTAAAAATATAAAAAATAAAATCGAGAATCATGAAAACAAGTCCAGAGGTCAAATTTTTTTTTTTAAATAAAAGTATATTACATTAACTTTAATTTAAGATATATATATATAAAAGTGTCAGACATTCCGGAACATATTCAAAAGTTAAGTTGAAAAAGTTGTCATTTTAAATCCCCCCCTGTGGGCAGATAAAGGTTCAGATATAAAAAAAATATATACCAAATGATAGGTAAAAACATCAAGCATCTATAAAAAATAAGTTTAATTTTTAATATGTTAAAAGTAATTATTTTGAGCTACTTCTTTTTGTCCTTTAAAGTGAAAGTTTTAATAAAAACAATGGTAGCACAGTGGGGTCGTGGCATAGTGGAGACATTGCACAGTTGGGTCCAGTATAGATTTAATATGACAGTGATTAAAATCACTATCATAAGAAACGCTTCGATGCAAATCTGTAGATAGTGTTTAATTTTAAAAAATTGATGGATAATTGCAAAAGCAACATCAACTTCTATTAAAATAAAATACAAAACCCATAATTTTCATACAAAAATAGCATAGTTTTGAATATGGTAGCCATTTGCGCATAGAAGATAGGTCGTCGGGACAAATTTTTTTTTTTCATTTTGTAGTACATAAAATAAGATTTAATTTTATATATGTTTAAAGGACGCAGTATTTCCGGAACATTTTCAAAAGTTAAGTTGAAAAAGATATATGTTTTTTACAATATTTTAAGTTTTGAACGCCCCCTATATAAGGGGAAATTGTCCAATTTTAATAAAAAGTATGTCAAATGAAAGATGTACTTATAATGTATTTAGAAAAAAAAAATTTGTGCTGATATATACATTTTTCAAAAAGTTATAGCATTTTTAAGTTGAAAATTTAAAATCGAAAATCGAAAATTTTAACACAAAAATAGTGTTTTTTTAACTACGGCAGCCGTTTAAATGTAGAAAAAAAAGTGTCGGGACAAATTTTTTTTTTTCATTTTATAGTACATAAAATAATCTTTAATTTGATATATGTTTAATGGACGCAGTATTCCCGGAACATTTTCAAAAATTAAGTTTAAAAAGTTATTTTTTGTAAAAAAGTTTTTATTTTAAATCCTCCCAGTGAGCAGTGTTAGATTTTCAAAAAAAATTATATCAAATGAAAAGGAAATATCTAAGGTTTTAATACAAAAAAATATTATTTTTATTTGTTCAATTTTGAAAAAGTTATGGCAGTTTTAAGTACAAAAAACATCCCGATAAAATGTAATTTTTATCGCAAACATTACATTTTTTTTTAAATTTTCGACAGTCATTTGCACATAGAAGATAAGATGTCGGGACAAATTTTTTTTTTTCATTTGATTGTATATAACATAAGCTTTAATTTGATATATGTTTAAAGGACGCAGTATTTCCCTAACATTTTCAAAAATTAAGTTGAAAAAGTTAATTTTTGTAAAAAAGTTTCTATTTTAAATCTCCCCCAATGAGCAGGTTAAGTGTTAAACTTTCAAAAAAATGATATCAAATGAAAGGTAAACATCTAAGGTTTTAGTAAAAAAAAAATATGTTGATTTGTTGATTTTTCAAAAAATTATGGAAGTTTTAAGAAAAAAATTGAAAAAATTTCGAAAATTAGGGATTTTTAAATTTTTTTGGATATTTCCACCTTTTGCGGGGAACGGGGGAATTTTTTTCAATTTTTAAGGGTAATGTCTTCAACTAGATACGATTTGTAATCTTTTGACGTATTTTTGAATGAAATCGGTTCAGAAAGAGCTGAGAAAAAGTGGCATCAGACATAAAAAAAAAAAAAAAAACCACATCATAGTAAAATTCGAATCGAAGCTAAAAAAAGTAATATTGATATATTTATTTTTGAAAAAGTTACGGCAGTTTTTATTTAAAAAAATTGAAAAAATTTCGAAAAATGGCTATTTTTAAATTTGTAATTTTTTTGGAGATATATGACAATTTTTTTATTGATAATTGACTTTTAAACAACTTTTATACGAAACTTTTCTTTGTAAGTTAAATATTTTTTGAGAAAATAAAAAAAACTCATATTTTTTAACTTTTTCGAGGCTGTAAAAAAAATTCCAATCTATGAGGGCTGTTAGTATGTCATTATACATATTTTAATTCAACTTTTAAAAAAACAAAATTTGGTTAAGAATTTTTTCTGCAATTTTTCCTTTGTTGACTGGCCTAGATTTCAATTTTAAACATGTAATTGAGCTAAAAGTTATGGTAATATATTCAATTTTTTTTTATTATAAACCTTCATTAATATTTATCAAAAATTTTTCATCAGCTTTAAAAATCCATAAAAAGTAGATTTTTTTCAAAAGTCAAATTGAAAAAATTAATTTTTTGTGAAAAAGTTGTCATTTTAAATCTCTCCTTGTGGGCAGGTAAAGAGTCAAATATAAAAAAATATACCAAATGAATAGTAATAATATCATGAATCTATATAAAAAGAAGTTATATTGATTTGATTATTTTAATAAAAGTTATGGCAATTTTAAGTAAAAAAAACTGAAAAATTTTCGAAAATTAACGATTTTCAAATTTGTAATTTTTTTGGAAGTTTCCCCCATTTACGGGGAACTAAGGAATTTTATTTAATTTTTTAACGTAATGTCTTTGAATAGATACGATTTGTTATCTTTTGACGTATCATTAAAAGAAATCGGCTCGGTGAAAGATGAGAAATTGGTAACAGACAAAAAAAAAAAAATAAACACATCTTAGTAAAACCAATAACTCCTCAGGTTCGCATCGAAGGTAAAATACGATTTTTGTAAAAAAATAAATTAATAATTAATAAATACGAATATTAAAAATAGTGGACTGTATCGTTTTATTATAATTTACTTGTAAGCTGGCGATTTGTCCGCGCGCGTACGTAGATCGAATATAACTACTTCATATATTGGTCGGCGACCATTATTATTATAGATATCTCTTAATAGCTCGATAACGAGCGCGAACACACCGCCTACCTTGAAATAACACATTTCAATAGAATTAATATAAAGTACATACAAATAAGATTATGACAAACAATTGACCCACATTCATGGCCAAAAATATAAACAATAGTTCTGTAAAACATTCTCAGATAAATAACAAATAATTATACCTTAGAAATAACATATCATGTTTTAAATAAATTACAAATAATTAAATTAATATATAAATAAATAATAAAAATTATGGTAACTTCATTTAGCAACAAACATTAACTGCAGGACACTTTAACAATGAACATATTTTATAATAGAGATACAAATAATAATTAATACATTACATACATAAAAAAAAAAACAACAAGAATTTATATCACAATATTTAGACTAGATATTATTGTTATATTTTTTTTTTTCAAATCATAAGCATTTTAACATAATTTACTAAACATACATTTTAAACATTTTTAATTATTTGAACTTGGTGTACAATTTCCCTCGAATGGTAATGGACATAATTGACGAACAGCTCGTTTGTATACACCGGTTGCTGTACGGATAGTAGCCACTCGTATGACACCGTCAGAACCACTATGAACTTCCATTATTCTTCCAATTGACCATTTTAAAGGGGGCATGTTTTCATCACGCATGAGAACCACAGTGTTTTTCTTCAAACCAGGACCATTTGATTGTGACCATTTTTTTCGCTCTTGTAACTGATTGAGATACTCGTTCTTCCATCTAATCCATATTTTTTGCGTAATTTGAACAACACGCCTCCAGCGAGTTAGTCTGTTCTCCATAATATTCGTTACGTCACGTTCGGGAAAAGCGGATAGCGAGTCACCTAACAAAAAATGACCAGGTGTTAAAACCGATAAGTCACTTGGATCCGTGGATAAAGGTGTCAACGGTCGCGAATTTAATTAATTACAATATTTAAAACATTGTTTTTTTAAATTAAGTATAGACTAATGTGAACATAACCATACTTTAAACTTACTAGATAATGTACATGATTTTGATTCTCATATAGATGAAGTGTGTGGTAATAGTGAAATATACTATAAATGATAATTAACAACTCGTTTCAGAAACTGAAGACGTTCTCGATATTGATAGTGATTAATTGAAAGGTTATAAATATAAAAAATTCGAATTAATTGGTCGCAACGAAAAATTTGTAACTTTCATGGCGCATTGAAAAATTACAAGAAAAGGGTCGCCAACCTACTGGGCGAGACACAGTGTATTGTCGGACCACAGTGGGATTAAAAAAAAATCAACTTTTGTATATTAAAACAATTAAACAAAAATATAAAATTAATAAATATTAAAGTTGATGTCCGTTGAGTCGTTGATAGTAGATGTACACCAAAACCTCGTGACAGTTGTCACATAACCATATTAATGAGGGATGACCTTATACAAGGCCGTTGACCGTACCTTATAAACTAAGGGGAGATGATTGTTGAAAGGAGAAAAAAAATACACGAGTCCATTGAAGATGGAACACGCAAAAAAAAGAAAAATATGAAGGTTAAGTTAAACTAAGGGGAATTTATTAAGTAAAAAAAAACAAAAAAAATTAAGTTAACACGAGGCAAAAAACCGAACGGTCGAAAAACCTCTTCTACAAATTAAAGGGGACAAACAAAGAAAAAAAAACAGATTTTATAAAAACAATAGTTACACTTACACTTTTAATATTAGAGAATACGATGAACGTCTTCGGGTACCCGCTGACTATTAATCGCGGCAGTGCCGCTAAGCACGGCGAGTATACGTCCTAAGTAAGCGACTGGTTTTAGGCAGTTAGACTTAGCTTGCAAGACGTTGGGACACCCCGGAAATAAATGCACTACGTCACCACATTGCACTAATGATATATCCGCATCACCCCATAAAATATAATATAATACCTATATACAGATTACTATAATTTACAACCTTGGTATTAATACCATGATAAGAAATTGGATAAGGCAATTATTGCTCATTACTCTCATTGAAAAGTATGTCATTTTCATGGAAAAAGTTATACACCTCCAAATTACAATAATCACGAAAAGATAGTGTTTTCTTTTGTCCTTTTCTCAATACGTATTTCAATGTTTAATACCGTAAAATAATACGTGAAAATTCAAATTTTCACAAACTTTAGAATATTTACTACTGAATATTAATAAGATATTGTTTTATTAAATTTTTTCTTAAATTCTACTCTACAAAATAGCTATCTTAGATTTTTTTTTTACATTTTATTTAAAATTTAAAAATAATTAATANTAAGATATTTTTTTACTAAAATTTTTCTTAAATTCTACTCTACAAAATAGCTATCTTAGATTTTTTTTTTACATTTTATTTAAAATTTAAAAATAATTAATATTTTTAATAAAATGTAAAAAAATTAATTATTGAGATATAGCTATAGACCTAACGTATAACTAGTATTTAAAAAAAAAATCAGCTAAAAATATTAACTGGATCAAAAGTTATTTAAGTTGTCAGTGAGTGGTGGGCCACCCTGTATACAAAAATCACAAAATATATTCATGGAACATGACAGGTGAACTTGTAACACGCCTGCCATGTTGAGGGACCTAAATAATAAAAAAAAAAGGGACTCCTACACAAAAAAAAATATAAAAAAATTCGCCACACGTGCTCATGGCACGGCGCACTAAAATAATAATCTGGCTCAAAAACATTAAAACAAAACGTATACGTTATCAGCTCCTAAGGGCTAAAGAAACTGGAGACTGGTTTAGCCGACGCCAATAAAAAAAATTACATCATACAAATTATCATAGCGGACACTCTCGAAAAAATATATATAAAATAAAAATGTTGCAGCGCACACAACCACAAAAAAAAACGTACGCTAAGAACGAAAATTAGCGTACCAGTTCCGACGATGGCTAATTTCCGACAACACGTCCGGCGTTTGACCCGCCGGTCCGTTGGCGACCGATGTTTATAAAAGTGTCAATATTTCCGGAACACTTTCAAGAGTTAAGTTGAAAAAGTTCTATTTTCTATATATATTTTTAGATTTGAACTGCCTCAGTATTAAGGGATGGTCCGATTTAAAAAAAAAGTATGTCACATAAAAGAAGAATATAAATAGTACTTATCTTAAAAAAATTAAAATGTTCCATACATTTTTCAAAAAGTTATAAAGTTAAAAATATAAAAAAGANTATTTCCAAAAATTTTATTATATAACTAATAATAATAAAATAATTATATATTTTTTAAATATTAGAATATAATATAATTTTAAAAATTTAAATGTTAAATTTACTGAGTAATTTATTAAAGTCACTCGATTACTCTTAAAATAACTACTATTATAAAAACTTTATTTGGCATTATTAATTTTTATACATGTTTTATAAATATTAATAATTGATAATTCAATCTTATGTATTATTCTAATTTTTCATTTAATGGCAACTGTGAAATCAAATCATAAATTTCTTTTGCAACTAAACGTAATTGACTACTCATATATTCTGCAAAGCTATCATTATATTCTACACGAGTCAACATAAGATATTTGTATTTTTTGTTATATGAATCCTTGTGAGGAATTTTGTTTGAATAAGAACACAAGTCTCTTGAATTATTAGAAATATCCCTATATGATTTGTATAATATTTCACTAAAATCATTTGCAAAATAATCATCTTCAGGTAGTGGAATATTTATTATGAGCAATAGTTTTGNAAAATAATCACCTTCAGGTAATGACATATTTATTATGGGCAATAGTTTCGAAAAAAAAGAGTCAGTATCACTTACTTTATCTTTACCTTCAGGAAATAAACTTTTAAAAAAACATGCATAATCATAAAGTACTTGTACTAATTCTTTATATTCCTGGATTCTTGTAAGAAGCAAACTCTTTATTTTTAACGTCATTGTTTTTTCTAGTGTATTTATTTCTTCATTGCAGATCATATCATAACCACTAGTCATGTATGACAAAAGTCGATTAAACCACTTAATATGTCCACAACACTTACACCTTACGAATTTAAAAATTACATTTACCTTTTCATCGTAATTGCTTGAATTAACATGGAAAGATTTTGACGAACTTACTTCACCAGGCTTTTTATTAAAGTATATATTATTCTGATCTGTATTATTTCCGTTTTCTATATCATCAAAGAAGTTATTAACGTTGAACTTTTTCTTGTCTCTCCATTTTTTATCTCTAATAGCTATGTCCTTGAATTGCTTCCGTAAATCCACATTCACAAGTACTTTTTTAAGAGTTTCAATTTTTTCATTTGGGATTAATTTGGATACAACAAAATTTGATGGTAGTGACTGAATTAAAATAACGATTAATGCAAAATAACAATTTAATAAATTCATATTTTGCACAAAAAAAATTATAAATAAATAATATAAAATTTTGATAATTTAAAAATCAAGGGACACTAACAAAAAAATTTTGTACTGAGATCCACGTATAGTTCAATGTCATTATTTTAATGTTTATTTGTTATTTATTTTAAGTAGGAATATAAATGATTTATGAAGATACTATTATGCCAATTGTTCATTTAATTTCATTTATATTTCAATTTATTTACTTATATTTTAAAATACGTTACTTAAAATAGAATTCAGTAAATAATGATGTGTTTATTACTGTATAATTATATGAAAAATAGCAATTAGAGAGAAATTTTTATTAATTAAAATAACTTAAGTAATCTAATAAATTAAGTTTCAACTTAAAATGTAATTAAAATTGAAATGTCAATATTTCTGGAAAATTTTCAAAAATTGAGTTGAAAAAGTTTAACTTGTGTGAAAAATTGTTATTTTGAATGCTTCCTGTGGGAAGTTTGAAAATTTTCATGTTAAATAGTGATTTTTACATAAAAACTACATCTTTCGTTAAATTCGGATGGCCATTTTCTCATAGAAGATAAGGTTTCGGGACAATTTTTTTTTTTTAAATTATTATAATAAGCAGTAATTTGACATATATTTAAAGCTCAGACTATTTCCGGAACATTTTCAAAAGTTATGTGAAAAAAGTTCTACTTTTTACTCGTATTTTTAAAAATTTTAACTCCCTCTTTATAAGTAAATTTATCAAGATTTACAAAAAAAGTATGTCGGATGAAAGGTATATATATTATGTATTTAGTAACAAAGATTTGTGTATTAATCCATACATTTTTCAAAAAGTTATAGTNAAAAAATGATTTTTAGTTTCACCTGAATTTAACGATGGATTTTTACAATTGTAATTATATTTTTGATAATACGCTCAATTGAAAGTTAAAATTTAAAGTTAAAAAAATAAAATCTGAAATTGCAAATTTTAACACCAAAATTGCATGTTTTTTAACTACGGCAACCATTTTCATCTAGAAGATAAGTCGTTGGGACAAATTAATTTTTTTAACTTATAGTTTTTAACTTACATAACTTAAGCTTTATTTTAGCATATATTTGAAGCTCGGATTTTTTCCGGAACATTTTCAAAACTTAAATTGAAAAATTAAATTTTATATGCAGAAGTTGCTATTTTGTATCTCCCCCCTATGGCCAGATAAAATCTCAGATTTAGCGTAGCATTGTATATATATATAAGGTTTTACATGTACGTGTATAATGTTACACTTAATTTATGCAGTGTGTAGGTAGATAAGTACTAAGTTCAGGTATTGATAAGGAACCTGACTTTCCGAGTATTGACGACATATCTTCTATGTAAAAATAGTTGCCATAGATAAAAAATATGCAATTTTGGTGTTAAAATTTACGATTTCAAATTTTATTTTATTAACTTTAAATTACTATAACTTTTTGAAAAATTTATGCATTAATACACACACTTTTATTACTGAAGATCGACTTTGCAATGAGTCGAAACGTCAGAACTCAACTGTAAACATGGATATATCCTCAAACACTTAAAGCAACAAGACAATCCATGAAAGCTTTAACACATTCATAACAAGACTCTACGGAGAGGACATGAAGAAAACTTGTAGACGTTGGGACAATTTATCCCAGAAAAAGGCCAAGCTTATATCAGATCTGACTTTTATGAAGAGATGCAAGTGTAAGAACATTTATTACTATGTTCTTACCACTTATATTACACACGTTTTATTTCTATTTATTTAATTCGTAATATATATTAATTAGCATAGAGGGAGATGCTGATGTGACAATTCTACTCGTCTGTAGTCCGGAGCTACTGACGTCGAACTAACAAAGGGCAGTTGTGTTTGAGTGGCCGTTATAGACATAGTTTTCAATATTATTACTTTCATCCTATTTATATTATTTATAACTTAACTTGTTTTATTCAACGACCCGTCTATCGCCAATTGTCATCATAGCCAACCAACTCCGTCTCACTTGGATATCCCTACTAACCAACTGTACTAGGATTCAGGTCAGACGTATTGTACATTACATATAACTTATATTTACTAAACATCTAAAATACTCCCTTCGATGCTATGTGTGAATCTGCACAACAGCGTGGAATAGAACCACTTATTATTAAGTGGATAGAATCCATGCTTAAGGAACGCTCCATTTTGGGACAGCTCAATGAGACCAAAGTAATCAAGAGTGTCAAACAGGGATGCCCACAAGGCGGGGTTCTATCCCCCTTGCTATGGTGTCTAGTATTGGACTCGCTTATTAGAGAGTTAAACAAATATTGTTATACACAAGCCTATGCGGATGACTTGGTTATAACAGTGGTGGGTAAATTCCCAGACACTATTATTGACTTAGCACAACAGAGACTTAACACTATACAGATATGGTGTAGTAAGTACGGTCTATCTGTTAATCCAAATAATTATGTTCACTAGAAAGAGAATAGGACTAGACAGCCTGGACACTCTTACTCTGAATGGACAAGAAATTAGCTTAAAATCAGAAGTAAAATACTTAGGTATTATCTTGGATAGTAAGCTAAAATGGAAATCACATGTTGAGTCAAGAATCAAAAAAGCAATGACCACATTGTGGACTTGCAGCAGAGCCTTGGGAAAGACATGGGGTCTTAAACCAAGAGTTATGTATTGGTTGTACATGTCAGTGATTAAACCTATGATATTGTACGGTGCCCTGGTCTGGTGGACTAGAACAGCACTCATTACAGCTAGGAAAGAACTTAGTCGCATACAGAGAATGGCTGCTATTGCCATCACTGGAGCATTAAGAACTACACCAACGGTCGCATTAGAGGCACTAATTGGATTGCCTCCTCTGCATCTAGAGGTGAAAGCTCACGCCAAAGCTACAGCACTAAGATTCCACAACTTAGGTATGTGGACTTTGGAGAGTGATACAACAGAACATGGTAAAATACTAAAAGAGATAGACAAGGGCTTTTTAGAATACCCCTTGGACTATATCAAACCGGTTCTTAAGAATAACATTCCCTACAAAGTGGAGATCACTACACGTATAGAATGGAATATTAACCACCTGACTGACAAAGGAGGATTTGTGATATATACAGATGGATCCAAAAAAATCAGGAAAGGTAGGTGCTGGAATTTGGGGCTTAAAGCCACGAATAAATGTCAGTATGTCATTGGGCACAGCACCCTCTGTTTTCCAAGCAGAGGTGATGGCGATACTGGTAGGGGCTCAGAACCTGCTGGTATACAAAAATAGGAAGATAACTATCTTAAGTGATAGTCAAGCGGCTTTGAAAGCATTCTGTAACGATCAGGTGAATTCTNAGCGGCTTTGAAAGCACTCTGTAACGATCAGGTGAATTCAAAGCTGGTCCTCGAATGCAGGGAAACTTTAGAATCACTATCGAGGTTCAACAAAGTTACACTAGCGTGGGTACCGGGACACAACGGTGTCACTGGAAATGAGAATGCTGACTTTCTAGCCAGGAAAGGAGCAGAGAACACCTATGTTGGACCAGAACCAGTGGTAGGGCTCACTGAGCAATCGCTCAAAGCGTTACCCAAGAATTGGTGCAGAGAACAACACAGGAAAATCTGGAAGTACTTGGTAGTACCTAGACAATCTAAAATGTTTATCAAGACCCCTGGTTTATTGCTGGGTGATCTTAATAGCATGACTAGACATCAAATAAGCACCCTGACTGGTCTACTGACAGGGCATGGTCACCTGCTTAAGCATCTTAACACAATGGGTGTATCGGAATCACCATTGTGCAGGAAATGTGGAGTAGAAGAGGAAGACTCATTTCACATCATGTGCGAATGTAAAGCCTTGTCCACACTAAGATCAAACTACTTGAACAAACCATTTCCTGAAAAAGAGGATATTAAAAACCTGAAACCCAGAGAGATACTTAATTTCGCCAGAAAGACAGGACTCTTTGGTCATCTCTAGAGGTGACTTTATGGTTGGTAATGTATTAACACTTTGGTGATAACACTTGGGTGGGTAGACCGAGTCGGGACAATTCGGTGTGAGGTGCGCACAATGGACCAACGGGTCTGAGTGCATGGGCGTTGTGTCCACCTCAATAATAACTAAAACTAAAAAACTAAAACATCTAAAATATAACTTTACTTTGTCGTTGACATAAAACAATAGTCTAATTTTATTTAATAATCTATCCTCTGTAACTAAGGTACACGATTGCCTGTATCTCCTTCAGGCAATTAAAACTCATTTAAGGAGATAGGGACGATATTTGGGCAGACGTCGGGTAGCTTCCGATTCTTGGTTTTGACCAAGATCCTCAACTATTAAACAAGCCCCTAACACAAGGACAAAAGAATAATACCACAATGCGTTGTTATTAATCATCCGATGAAAAACACAGGTGCGAGAAGAATTTTAGAAATGGCCAGTCAAAAACTATTACGGAATGAAATCATGTGCATCAGAAGGAAACTGGCTAACATCGATAATGACCTAACAAAAGTAAAAAACAAACTGAACACGGAACTTGAACAAGACACCCTATCAAGATTAACAAATATGATCGAAAAATAACAAACTAAAGTGTACATAAAAAGGAAATACAAAAAAGTAGAAAAATTCAAAATGCTACAACTCCAATTAGAAAACTGCAGTTGTCAATTTAACTGACAAGGAATTGACTAATAATGAACTAATTATTCTGGAAAAAGGTTTTAACTTTTCGTTAGTTCCAAAGAAAATCCCAAAGGAGGACATTATAAGCAGTATAGAAAACTCGCTATACCAACTTGAAGACCGTGAAAAAGAAATCATCAGGCAAGAAAGTTGCAAATTTCTAAGAGAAGCAGACTTACCGAAACAAAACTACAACAAAGATGAGTTAACTGCACTCAAAAATATAAGGAACGACAACAATGTCATAATACTTAGAGCAGATAAAGGAAACGCCACAAAGTGGAATGAAACGCCGATTTAGGCGGCCAAAAGTATCATTTTTTAAAAGTCACTTAAATTTTTTTTTTTAGCAAAACACATTAATATCATACTTAAGGGTTTTAATACAAATTTTCAAGGGCATAAGTTGATTTAGTGAAGGTGTAGAGCTATTTTAACGTTATACTTCTAAAATTTATCCGGATTTTCAGTAATATTGAGTTTATTTTTGTACATTTTTTTTATGCCTTAAAACATAATTTAAAATTAAAAAAATTTTTTATTCCTATTAAAAAAGATATCCTTTTTCAATTGAAAATGAAAAAAAAAGTTTTTTTTTTTATTTTTGTGGAATTTAACAAATTTATACTTAAAAAAAATTCGAATTTTTTCGTTTTTTCTCTAGTTTGCTCGTTTAAAGAGATTAACTAAAAATTACGCAAAATTACATGTTAATCCATACATGTGGCTTGTAGAGCAAGTCATTAGCTATACTATGAAAAAAAAAAATTTTGCGCTCGATAATATTTGAACTGTACATACTGCATTTACCTAGAATAAACGAGTATGTCCCTAAAAATCGTATGTTTTACAGGATTTTTACTCTATAAATAAAATTAGTCATTATTTATTATTGTTATACGATGACATTGATATATAAATATGAATATTTTAGTTTTATACATATAAAAAATAATTATGCCATTGAAAAATTCATTTCTGAAAATGAATCATTTAAATGACTATTTAATTCATCTTTAATTCATCTGCCCTTGAAAATTTGTATTAAAACCCTTAAGTATGATATTAATGTGTTTTGCTAAAAAAAAAAATTTAACTTTTAAAAAATGATACTTTTGGCCGCCAAATCGGTGTTTCATTCCACTGTGCGCCACAATAATCATGAAAAACATAGAATATAACAACAAGATGAAGAAATTACTGGAAAAAGAACCGTATAAAATTATTAAAAGAAATCCACTGAATAATCAAACTAGTTAATGATGAAATAAAGAAAGCGATACTAGATGGAAAAAACGAAAACAACTACTAGTGACAGTTCCAAGATTACCAAGAATATACGGAGTCCCAAAAATACACAAGAATGATATGCCGCTCAGACCTATAGTCAGTGTCATAAACTCGCCTACATATAACTTAGAAGGTCACTTAGCAAGAATTCTGAAAACTAACACAGGAAAAACGTCTTTTTATGTGAAAAACTCGACGGACTTTGTGGAAAAACTACAACAAGCAAATTGGGAAGAACGAGACATTCTCGTCAGCTTCGATGTTGTTTCGTTATTTACGATGGTGCCAGTAAAGGACACACTGAATATTATAAAAGAGAAAAAAGAAGATGGATGAAAAACTACAAGGCTTATTGGAAATATGCACCAAAACAACAGTTTTCACATACCAAGACACTATCTACGAACAAACTGATGGAATGGCAATGGGATCAAGACTAGCGCCAGTATTTGCCAACATATTCATGGAATGGTTTGAAGCGAAAGCAATGAGCACATATACTCAAAAACCAAAAATGTGGTTGCGATATGTAGATGACACATTCGTTTTATGACAACACGGCGTGGACAAACTACAATCTTTCCTGCAATACTTAAACAGCATACACGCCAACATACAGTTTACAATGGAAATTGAGGAAAACGGAAAATTGCCATTCCAGGATTTAATAGTAAAAAACAGCCTAATGGTAAATTCGGCACAGGATTGTATAGAAAAAGTACACATACAGATAAATATTTACATGCCGATTCACACCATTGCCCCTCACAGAAAATGGGATTATTGCACACAATGGCAACAAGAGCTGTCAGAATAGCTGATAAAGACCATGTGAATGAGGAAAAAACATACTTACGAGAAGCACTAAAGAATAATGGGTACACAATTAAAAACATTAATAAGGTAATTAAAAAAGCAGAGAAAAGAAAAAATGCAACGCGTATCATGGATGACGAAAACAATGAAGATGAAAAGAAAGGAACATTAATACTGTTGTACATACATGGAATTACCGACCGCATATCAAGGATCGTACAAAAATTCAAATTAAGAACCGTCTTCAAACCAAACACAGTTGCAGGATCACTACTCCGAAACCCGATAGATAACCTGCCAGAGATGCAAACACCAGGAGTATATGAAATACCGTGTTCATGTGGTAAATCTTACATTGAACAAACAGGAAGAGCTATTGCGGCAAGAATAAAAGAACATGAAAAAGACGTGGAGTATCAAAAAACAGAAAATTCTCCAGTAGCTGAACATGCCAAAAACAGAGGACATAACAATACAATTCGATAAAGTTAAAATACTTAACAAAGAAACTCATTTTGGCAAACGGATGTACAAGGAAGCAATAGAAATTGAAAAATGTCCGGAAAATTTTAACAGAGAAGATGGAGACTTCAGCAAAACTTGGTTACCTATCATTCACTAGACAAAAAAGAAATCAACCAACAACACCGAAAATAATTCAATATACGAAGAGGCTCCAATTAACATAACAAATAATTGCCGGTGTAGGAAAGGAAGACCGAAATGCCAAGAATGCCGTAAACAACATTAGTCAAAAACCCGAAACGGTCAGCAACATTAGTCAAAATCTTAACTTTTTAACTTTTTGAAAAATAACCAAATTAAAATAATTTTCTTTTTTATATTCAAAATTTTGGATATTTTTCTATTATTTGATAAAAATCTGATTCTTGACCTTCCCACAGGAAGCATTCAAAATAACAATTTTTGCACAAAAGTTAAATTTTTGCAATTTAATTTTTGAACATTTTCTGAAAATATTGACACTACAATTTTAATTTATTTTAAGTTGAATGTTAATTTAATACATTACTTGAGTTATTTTAATTAATAAAAATTTCTCTCTAATTGCATATTTTTCATATAATTACACAGTAATAAACACATCATTATTTACTGAATCCTATTTTAAGTAACGTATTTTAAAATATAAGTAAATAAATTGAAATATAAATGAAAATAATTATACAATTGGCATAACAGTATCTTCATAAATCATTTATATTCCTACCTAAAATAAAAAACAAAAAAATAATTAAATAATGGCATTGAACTTTACGTGGATCTCAGTACAAAATTTTGTGTTAGTGTCCATTGGTTTTAAAATTATCAAAATTTTATATTATTTATTTATAATTTTTTTTGTGCAAAATATGAATTTATTAAATTGTTTTTTCGCATTAATCGTTATTTTAATTCAATCACTATCATCAAATTCTGTGGTATCCAAATTAATCTCATATGAAAAAATTAAACTCTTAAAAAAGTACTTGTGAATGTGGATTTACGGAAGCAATTCAAGAATATAGCTGTTAGAGATAAAAAATGGAGAGACAAGAAAAAGTTAAAAGTTAATAACTTCTTTGATGATATAGACAACGGAAATATTACACATCATAATAATATAAAAAAGCCTAGTGAAGTACGCTCGACAAAATCTTTGCTTGTTAATTCAAGCAATTATGAAGAAAAGGTAAACGTAATTTTTAAATTCGTAAGGTGTAAGTGTTGGGGACATATTAAGTGGTTGAATCGACTTTTGTCATACATGACTAGTGGTTATGATATGATCTGCAATGAAGAAATAAATACACAAGAAAAAACAATGACCTTAAAAATAAAGAGTTTGCTTCTTACAAGAATCCAGGAATATAAAGAATTAGTACGTGTACTTTATGATTATGCTTGTTTTTTTAAAAGTTTATTTCCTGAAGGTAAAGATAAAGTAAGTGATACTGACCCATTTTTTTCAAACTTATTGTCCATAATAAATATGCCATTACCTGAAGGTGATTATTTTGCAAATGATTTTAATGAAATATTAAAAAAATCATTAACAGATATTTATAAATATACAGGGCATCTGTGTGCTTATTCAAAAAACATTCCTCAAAAGAGTTCATATAACAAAAAATACAAATATCTTATGTTGACTCGTGTAGAATATAATGATAGCTTTGCAGAATATATGAGTAGTCAATTACGTTTAGTTGCAAAAGAAATTTATGATTTGATTTCACAGTGGCCATTAAATGAAAAATTAGAATAATACATAAGATTGAATTATCAATTATTAATATTTATAAAACATGTATAAAAATTAAAAATGCCAAATTAATCTTTGTAATAGTAGTTATTTTAAGAGTAATCGAATGACTTATATTAATAAATTACCCCGTAAATATAACACTTAAATTTTTTAAATTATATTATATTCTAATATATAAAAAAAATTTAATTATTTAATTAGTTATATAAAAAAATTTTTGGAAATATTTTTATTTATGTTTATTAACCAAAAACTGACAGATTTTTTTTAAAATTATAAATTTTATTAATCACACTAGATATAGACTGACTTAAAAAACGGTAGGTATAAAGAATTAATACGTGTACTTCATGATAATGCTTGTTTTTTTAAAAGTTTATTTCCTGAAGGTAAATATAAAGTTAGTGATACTGACTCATTTTTTTCGAACCTATTGTCCATAATAAATAAGCATCCAAAATAATAATTTTTCATATAAGTTAAACTTTAGTTTTCATTGGGTTTCCATTGTGCGCACCTCACAGCCAACTGTCTTAATAGAGTTTGTTACAAGTCGTTCAAGGAATAGTCAAGGTAAAGTGTGGTGACGGCGGCCGCTATTTGACGTAAACTATTTCAATGTAATGTATACATTTAATGTTAAACGCAGTGAAGACTCGTGGGTGCTGGTGGTGGGGGTGCGAATTTAAATGTAATACCTCTAGTTATAGGTATAAAAAAATTGTCAAATTGAATATAAAAAAATAAAATGCAATACACATATTATTATTTTAAAGGTGCTGTAGAAAATAATAATAATAACCAATAGAGATTATACTATTATAGCAACCGATAATGACGAACATAGTTAATTCAAAAAATATAATACCAATTATAGTAATTATATTAATTATATATATAATTAATAGTAATATACTAATTTTAACGAGATGTATTTCTAAGCATCTGGTGGTAGGCAATGATAAAATACTATGTAAAAATACAAATGCAGATGCCTATGAACTTTATAATATAGCGGTACCTTTGATGTTGGAAATATGCTTAGCTATGCGTCTGGTAACTGGTGATAAAATTCTTAGAAATTATGCCATAAGGACAGACGTTGTCATTGTTCTCATAAAATGCTGACGCCTAAGGGCGTTATAATACAGTACTGATGTCGGAAATATGCTTACCTAAGCGTCTGGTAGGCAATGATAACATTCATAGAAAACATTGTTTAAGTTGGATTCATTCCCACCCATTATAGGTTAGTTTATGTTATGTTTCATTACACCTTTCTTATATAGGAATTGTTGAGGGAGTCGTAGCGTTAATATTAAGTAAATATGTTAAAGTGGCAACGGCGGCCATTATTTGACGTACTTATTTCAATGTAACGTGTATGTTTATCAGTGAACGTTATCAGTTCACATGAGGTTTACCTTACCCTCCAGTAGATGACATCGTAGGAGGAGACAACCATTCCCGAATGGCTACCTCCCCCACCACAGACATGAAGTTTTAGTGCGCATGCGCACATTAAACCGCCATTTTGATTGATCTTAACATCCCTACCTAAGTCACCTATTACCTCCACCATCGTGGTATTACGCCTCCTCCTTTCCCCACTATATAAGACCAAACCTCCCTTTTCCTTCGCTATGATAAGACCACGCATCCCTTACCCAATCAATGATAATACCACGCCTCCTCCTTACCCCCACCATCATAAAACCACGCCTCCCTTATCCCCACCCTCATAAATCCACTCCTTCCTTATTCCTACCATCGAAAGACCACGCCCACTGTGTGACCATGACGTTACCCCCACCATCGAGAGACCACGCCCTCTGTATGACACGCCTCTCCCCCAACAACCAACAATAAGGTTGGTTGGTGAAGGGGTGAGGCGGGGGGCGCAGAATCCCCAATATTACCCTACTCATATAATATTAAAGTTTAAGGTGTAAAATTATAGCAGCTTTGTATGTAAAAAAGATTTATATATTATGCTTTATATTATAAAATCTTAGTGTTGCTATTATTATTTTTATATACATTCCAAATATATTTTTTAATTACTAAATAGACGAATTAAAAAAATGTGTATTATATTTTAATTTTTTTTAGAGGTACTTCCTCTTAATTGGATCTCACTTAACACATAGGGTAGGCTGGGTAGGGTTTGAATATAGATTTGACTCCTTCAGTGCTTTAGTTGTCTCATCAATAAGACCGAAATTGTGCATTGATGATAAAAGTATAACTATTTTAGTAGGTTTTGGTTTAGAAGAAATAAGGGTAAATGTTTTTGAAATCTAAATATGGCATTATTTGTCTCACGGTTTTTTGAACACTGTGAAAGATAAGTCACTGTAATATTTCTTTTTAATTTTTCCGAACCAACCAATGGAATATTAGTATACCAGTTATCAGTAATGATCTTCGAGATTTTGTGGTACTGATTGGTTGACACCTGCTAACATCAATGGACCACTTTAGCGCACAATTTTACTTTATGTCATTTAATTGACATCTCCTTCTTTGTAAACTCCCCGTAAAAGTTAGTAAATATATTTTTTTGTACAACGTGTAATTATACGGGTTATCACAAAATAATAAATCAAAATAATCCATAGTATTGTAACGTCACAAATTCGAAGGTGGACCGTTGATGATTTTTTTGTTATGTCTACTTTTTTATTTTATCGTGCGAAAGAACCTTTTTCTGACACAGCGGTGTCAACCACTCATTATTTTGCCGCTGACTGNGTGTCAACCACTCATTATTTTGCCTCTGACCGCTAGATAAGGCGATAAAAGAGAAATATAATTAAAATCGAATTGTTTATCAGTATTGATCCCTTCCAAAAAGACTGGCCGTTATCGATTTGAAATTGCCGTTAGATCGATATTGACTCTTCTCTATTCTTTCTTCTGTCATTGACCGTGCTAAGGTGCACACGTTTATTTTTTTATTGACACTTTTTTTACAATGATTGAGTAGAACCGCCAACGGCGAACGGCCAGGTCTTTTCGACGAAGCATCCAAACCATCGGATGGGTCTCTTCGGAGACCGGGTATCGTTTTCTTTTTTATATTATATTTATGTATTGAGCTATATTTTATTAATTATTCNTTTATGTAATGAGCTATATTTTATTAATTATTTTATTTCATTTTATTTTATTGTAAATTAACTTAATTTTGTTTATGTGTGGAGAGCACGTGTTTCCCTTTTCTTCTAGCCAACGCTAAGAAGCGAGTGTCCAGACCGCTCCTGGTGTTCTTCATTAATTTCCGATTAACATTAACGGACGTGTTCCAATACCGTCCGTGATGTTTGTAATATTATTTGTTCAAATATTTTATTGTATTTGTATTGCCTTTATTTGTAGACATGGTTTTTGATGCGTTCGCATTTTTGTCCATGTTTAACTTAATTTTCTTTTTTTAAAAATTAAATTAAATTTCCTTATTAATTTCAACTGTAATATTTATTTTATTGCGCGAGTAACTTAATTACTCGCGTGTATTTCATTCCTATTCCTTAATCTAGACACAGGCTACGGTATGTTTTACATATCAACCACATACAACTTTGATTGTCATAATTGTGTTCTGTAAACCACGAGGCATTATAGTAATTTATACATATAATGACATATTAACTTAGATTATACTTTTAATTAACTTAAAATTAAATTCCACCTATGGTCCGGTAAACTTATCTGATAGGTGTGACACCTCGTCTAGGTGGTGGCGACCCTTGCTACTCTAGCTAGTCGTTATGCAAGTGGCAAACCACGTTGTTGTTACAAGCCAATATATAAAAAGCCCGCTTGCAGTATCTGATTTATTTTTAGCCATTGATTTCATCCGGGTAAATGTATTATAATATGAGAACGCGTACGCAAAGTATTAGGACGCTTATTTTTAGCCATTTAGTTTTCTTATCTTTTTTAAAATAAAACTTGGTTCTTGATTAATCACTATCAATATCGGGAAAGTCAGTTTCTGAAACGCTTTGTTAATTATCATTTATAGTATATTCAATGTAATCGTGTATTTCACTATTACCACACAACTAATCTATGTGAGAATCAAAATCATGTACAGTATCTAGTAAGTTTAAAGTATGGTTTTGTTCACATAAGTCTATACTCAATTGCAATTTTTCATATAATTACACAGTAATAAACACATCATTATTTACTATTTTAAGTAACATATTTAAAATATACGTAAATAAATTGAAATATAAATGAAAATAAATGTACGATTGGCATAACAGTATCTTCATATATCATTTATATTCCTACTTAAAATAAATAACAAATAAACAATAAAATAATGACATTGAACTATACGTGGATCTCAGTACAAAATTTTGTGTTCGTGTCGATTGGTTTTAAAATTATCAAAATTTTTTTATCATTTATTTATAATTTATTTTGTGCAAAATATGAATTTATTAAATTGTTATTTTGCATTAATCGTTATTTTAATTCAGTCACTATCATCAAATTTTGTGGTATCCAAATTAATCTCATATGAAAAAATTGAAACTCTTAAAAAAGTACTTGTGAATGTGGATCTACGGAAGCAATTCAAGAACATAACTGTTAAAGATAGGAAATGCGGGATCGAGAAAAAGTTAAAAGTTAATAACATCTTTGATGATATAGACAACGGAAATAATACAGATCAGAATAATGAAAAGCCTGGTGAAGTACGCTCGTCAAAATCTTTGCTTGTTAATTCAAGCAATTATGAAGAAAAGGTAGACTTAATTTTTAAATTCGTAAGGTGTAAGTGTTGTAGACATATTAAGTGGTTTAATCGACTTTTATCATACATGACAAGTGAATATGATAGGATCTGCAATGAAGAAATTAATACACAAGAAAAAACAATGACCTTAAAAATAAAGAGTATGCTTCTTATAAGAATCCAGGAATATAAAGAATTAGTACGTGTACTTTATGATTATGCATGTTTTTTTAAAAGTTTATTTCCTGAAGGTAAAGATAAAGTAAGTGATACTGACCCATTTTTTTCGAAACTATTGCCCATAATAAATATGCCATTACCTGAAGGTGATTATTTTGCAAATGATTTTAGTGAAATATTAAACAAATCATATATGGATTTTTATACTAATTCAAAGAGTTTGTGTGTTTATTCAAAAAACATTCCTCACAAGGATTCATATAACAAAAAATACAAACGAAAGTTGGCTAATGTAAAATATAAGAAAAGCTTTGCAGAATATATAAGTAGTCAATTACATTCAGTTGCAAAAGAAATTTATGATTCGTTTCCACAGTTGCCATTAAATGAAAAATTAGAATAATACATAAGATTGAATTATCAATTATTAATATTTATAAAACATGTATAAAAATTAAAAATGCCAAATTAAACTTTTATAATAGTAGTTATTTTAAGAGTAATCGCGTGATATAATAATTTAATTTATAAACCCAACCCCGTAAATAAAACTCTTAAATTTTTAAAATTATATTATATTCTAATATTTAAAAAAAATATAATTATTTATTATTATTAGTTATATAAAAAAATGTTTTGAAATATTTTTATTTATTTATATTAACCAATAACTGACAGATTTTTTTTTTAAATATATATTTTATTAATCATACTAGATATAGACTGGCTTAATAAAAATTATAAATTATTTGTTCTTATATATTGCTATATTGTCATTTCAATAGTTATATAAATACATATAATATGAAAGTATTTAAATTGATATCTCATTTAAAGATTTTTAATTATGAAACTAAATATTTAGTTTAGTGAATATGTGTTCCTTAGGTATTATAGTAGTTATTCTTACATTAATTTTGTTTTTCCGATATAATTTCTTACATTGTATGTTATTTGACTTACAAATATGGTTGAAAAGTTTAAGGTGTAAAATTATAGCAACTTTATATGTAAAAAAGATTTATATATTATGCATTATATTATAAAATCTTAGTTTTGCTATTATTATTTTTATATACATTCCAAATTTATTTTTAATTACTCAATAGACCAATTAAAAAAATGTGAAAAGATAAACCTCGCGTGTCACGTGTTAACACATACTAGTTCGATTACCAATTTTATCAAAAAACGAATGCGACGAACATTTGCCGATTTATTAAAAATCATTGCCACAGGTAACAATTAATTCTTTGTGAGTTAAAATTTTGCTTTTGTATAATCCCTCAATTCTTAAAATTAAACACTATCTTCAGATTTGCATCGAAGCGTTTATAACGATAGCGATTTTAATCACTGTAAGACAGTGGTGGTTCGTGGGTGCTGGTGGTGGGGGTGCTACTTTAAATATAATACCGCTAGTTATAGGTATAAAAAATTGTCAAATTAAATATAATAAAATAAAACACATATTATTATTTTAAAAGTCGCAGTAGAAAATAGAAATGAAAATAATATTAGTAGCGATTACACTATTATAGCAAACGAATAACGACAAGTGTACATGTAGTTAATTCTAAAAATAAATTACCCAATATAGTAATATACTTATAATATTTTATCGTATGGAAGACGCTGCCGGTCATCCAAACACTGCTCGTGTGTGCATATACTTAGGGAAACAACTTTAACATTCGCACAAGACAAATGTATTACAACTATTTTACTATCTAATAATTTGTATTTTTAATAAAAATGTAGAATTAATAATATACACAATTAATTTTCTTCTTTTAATTAATTTTAAGTAAGGAGTGCGATCGTCCCGTCGTCCAAACCACGAGACGCCACTGCTGTCAAATATCATCTATACTAGTCCCAACTAGCCACTCTCACACTGTGCTACCGTTTTTAGTAAATAACTAATCTATTTTATCAATAGAACTGATTATCAGAGACATTTTAACAGTTTAATTTATTGATACGAGTATTTTTATGTAATCCATGTAGCTGTAAATGAATATTTAAGTCAACATCAAATTGGAAAGTTTGTTTAAAAAAATGTTTAACCAACAACACTTATGAAGTATTGTACCTTACCTAAAAGTTTATACTAAACGGATTTTGGATAAAACTATGCCATCTTACACACACATACAGATTTTAGTGTATATTTTCAAGAGTCAAAACTGTACTACCCTTTTACTTTTTTTGTATGTGTTGTATATTGTTTAAGGGAAACTATGTATTTTTTTTAGCTGCATCAACTTTCAGTGTAATTACAAGATTCCAAGTCTGTTTAGACGTTTACCCTCTTCAATAGTGATAATATATATTTTTTTTGTTTTTAATAACGTGTCACCTCACAGTTGAAGGGTAGATAATGTTATATATAATGTAAATCGATACTCACTATTTGACACATTTTCCACCCAAAAGTTTTGGGAAATGAAAAGTTATCTAATAAAAAGTATTTTTAATTGAAATTTCCGACGTTTGGCATTTATCGGATCCTTATTTTTGATGAAACCGGGTTTCCAAATAGTTGCTTAAAAAGTTTCATAAACGCGTGTTGAAAATATCAAAAACAATACCTTTCTAAATATTTAATGTTTATAAAACATTATAATAACATGCAAGTGATTTTTCATAATACGAAATGTCCCTTTAAACTTACCATTTGATATTATGCAGGATAAGCTGAGAAAATCAGTTTGACAAAAAACTTTAACATCCATGTGGATAACAATGCACTACTTCAGTTGTCATTGAAATCAATAAATAAATGATTTTTTTTATTTCATTAAAAAATAAATAAATATAAATAGTGTACTTATAAAGATAAGCAGTATAAAAATGGGTTCAATCATTTTATAAGTGATTTTAATTTTGAAGTGAATTTTTTTTTAATAATTTAAACGTATGAACACATTAAGCACAAAATAGTTTTTAATTTTTAATACAAGTATTTTTTTTATTTATTTTTTGATATCAAATATCTGTTGTGATTTTAAGTTTTATAATATTGCTTTTGTAATTTCTAATTTAAAGTCATTAATACTGTGTTTATTGAAAAAAAAATTTTATGTACGATTAAAGGTCAATCTTCAAATAATTCCATATAATATTATTCAAATGTATAGCCTTAATTATGAAAGAGCACATGGTGAAGTAGATAAAAATGTACGATGTTCAGGATGTTTTTTTTGTGTCTCGTATCATTTATATTTTGGAAAAATAAATTACGACTAGAGAGACCTATCATCTAATTTTCCCTGGTAAAAAAAAAAAAAATCGGCTAACAGTGAAAATAAAATTACTAATTAGATTTATTTGGTTAATATTTAAGCAAACAGGAAAAATGATGTAATCTCCGTATTTAACATTCTTGTTATAATGAATTGTATTCTTTAGGAATTGGTCACGCGATTCATCAAAATAGAAGTTCCTAGGTCTTTCTATTTCTTGACAAACCATTTGGCTACTGTTTATAATAACATAAATATTTTAAGTATGTCAATAAATACGTATTTCTAAAAATTAACATTTTTTCTGTGGAACCAATACACTATAAACGGCGACCTTTTTTGTTTATCTTATGCTATACCGCTATAATATGCAATTCAATCGGGTTTATGAATGACCGCCGTTAGGCCGCAGAGGATCTTAATAAGAATATTTCCTAGTACTTCAATTTAAATTCAGTAGATAAAGCCTTTGAGACTTATTATAAAGACTATAAGCGATGCCGTCTAAAGATTGTCATCGGTTTATTACTTCAATTAAACAAAATCGAGCCATGTTTAGTAAGTACGCGGCAAGTTAATAATGTATTTGTATATAAATACAATATGTACATACATACATTCTGTATAGATAAGAGAGTTAAGGTTTATATTCATGTTATTGAGAAACAAAAGCATTTCTCCAGGGAATTGTGGTCACGGACCACAATAAGGGTAACCCCGAAGCTAAATGAACTCTTCTTTGAAATGTTTTAAAATCAAGATTTTGCATAGCAATTAACATAATTTTTAGCGAAAAAATACCCTATAGGTTATACGAAATCTGACGTAGGAAAAAATGTATTTGTTTAAAATAATTTATTCGATATTTATTAATATTTAATTTAATGATAAACCGTTCATTCAGATTACAATAACGTTAAAAATTTTAATTTAAACATTCAAACTCTTATAAAAAATAATAAGTTAAGTTTTATCATTCAGCTTGAGGAATTATTATGAGTAATAAATTCATCAAAGGCAGCAAAATAACAGTCTTAAATAAATAAATAAATAAATGTTCAGCAAATAAAAACCGCTTGAACGGTTATGAATAAAAATGTTTTTATTTTTTTTTTTTTGATTGACTACTCGAATAAAATGATCCAATTACAAAGAGTACCTAATCAAGTTTTCACTTTTATGTCATCTTCGCCGAACTCATCGTCTTCATCTTCGCTCGCTTCAACCATAGCTAGTTTTTCGAAACCGGCATGAGGTTTGTAATTGAACATATTACCCAATGTAAAACCTTCTGCTGGACTGGAAGTCCGCGGTTGCCAACGACCGGATATCTTGTCCCTCCGATGAACTAAACAAAATAATAAAATTGTATAAGATAATTTAACTGTCGAGAGTGGACAGATAGTCTACAAGATTAAAAGCTCCGTATTCTCATGCAATTATCTTGTGAGACGAATAAAACAATTAATAGTTATTAGAACTTATATACATAAATACATAAATTTGATCCTAAAACTAAATGTAGTTCTATTAAAAACCATTTAAGACTTTTAATAACGGAGAGTATTTCATTTGTATTGCCATTTTTATGTATGCCTATCATCATGCAAAATATTAATTTGTTATAAATAACTAGGGATGTGTCTATAAAAATATTTTTATGTCATTCAAAAAGTTATAATATTAATAGTCAGAAGCTGACAAATATATGAAGCTAAGCTCTCCAAATCATATATATTTTATATGAAATAATTTTTAGGGTGATAAATACAATTAGAAACATCAAACATTTTACTCTAATTGCACCCATCAATTTATAGAAATTAGGTCAATGAAATTTTGAATTATCATTTAAAACAAATTAGCTTGTATTCATAAATTTTATAAATACTAGCTTTATAAATAACACTAATAAATGTTCAACACTATTTATTTTATTTTATAAAATCAGTAAAAATTTATATTTTCATCAATTTGAAGGCTTTTATTAATAAAAGTATTCAAATACTGGTAGCTATGTGTACTAAAACATTTGAATTGATCTACACTTTTATTAATAATAGCCAGACATATTCAGAGATCACGTTTGTTTTTGATTCGAAGAAACAGTATTTATATGAATAGAGAGAATGTGCATTGTCAAAGATCATTTTTCGCTTATCTATCTTTCAAATCAACACGAGATAAAACTGATTTAAGTTCGAAAAGCCAATTTATAATCCAATAGGATAATTTCTCGTAAATATTAACTATTCATTAGATAAAATGGAATTTATGAAAAATATATGTATTACATGAAGAATTTATTACACTATCAATAAAATATTTTCATGATCAAAGATATAAAAATTAAATAAATGCCAAAAATCATATAATTTTCGATAAAAATGACCGATTTTGAAGTTTTTTGTAAAGCAACGGGTTCATGCACCATTTTAGATTAAAGTTGGTTTAATTTGCTATATTATGATTAAAAAAAGAAAAAAGTTTTGCTAACTTATTCTTTATGAGTAATCGGTCTCATAAGTCAAAAGTCGTGTAATTTTTGAGAAATGTGATAATTTTTTTAATGTATTATCAATACGCACCCAAGCGAAAGTAATTTTAATCAATAATAATCTAAAAAATGCCTCAATTCTACTACGTTGTATCCCGACCGATTCTACTTAAATACAAAAATAAATATTATTACAGTATTTCAATAAGTGGAACATTATTAAGTCAAAATAAATTGTGTTACGTTATCTCAACGTTGATTACTTGAAAGAAAAACTATGGATAATTCGAAAATATTATTTTTAGTTTATTGTAAATTTGTTTTTTTTTTGCAACAATTTTTCGATATATTTAGAAAAAACTATGACAATTTGACTTCGTTGTAGTTAATAATTATTCTAATCGTATTATTGAATCTAAAATTATTTACAACTTCATTAAATTTAAAATTGCCAATTGGGATAGATCGGATACTAGTTTATGACTTAGAATTGTTAATGTAAAAATGATTCTAATAAATTCTTAAGAGTCTTTAAATAGAATTTCTTTTTTAGCTTCGATGCGTTTATAAACCTTGATTACTCGAAACTTCAATAGTTTGAAAACGTCATAAGCCAAAAAAAAAAAGTGATTTCCTTTGAGCATTGACTTTAACAAATTACTGTATATTCATTTTCATACGAAAATAGTAAAATAATAATAAACTAGTCGAGTTATGATATTAATTCAAGTAAAATAATAATTTTCAATTGTGCTAAGCAATGTACTTTATCATTTGACGTTAACAGTGAATCATTAATGTTTCAAAATAAGTGAGAGAAATATACCACAAACATAAATATACACATGTTAAATTTTATACTTTTATAGATAATTATTGTAAAAATTAAGTACTTCAGTTAATAAACTCTAAGTGGTAGTTGGAACATGCGAGAAAAATGTATAAACATTGTGTAAAATTATGTTTGATTAAGTTAACAATTAAATGAAATGGTTTGATAGTTGTGTAAAGGCCTAATTAATTTTTTATTGTTAGTATGAAATATGTAAACAAACTTGCCAAGTAAAAATAATAAAACACTTCTAAACTAAGTTATATTTTTGTCGACATAAAACTTATATAGGAATAATTATATACAATAATGTTTTTAAATAAATAAAAAACATCTTTCTAAAAACTTTTCTAATACAAGGGTTAAACATTTTTATTAAAGGAATGTAATAATGAGATTTTATAAAAAGATTTCTTACTTCACAACATCAAAATATCAGTAATGAACTTAATTTAAATTAACTACAAAACTGAAATAAACTTTCTTACAAAACTAGACGCTCAAATTAATTTTACTTTTTTATGATCATTTTTATTATATAGATGACTTAAATCAAATATATGTTACATAGATTACTATTATGTTTTTGAGGAGTTTTTCATGATTTCTTTTCCTTCAAGTAATAACATATTATGTGTTATAACTTTTTTTTGAGTTCTATAGATTACATTAAAACTATATTTGATCAAATTTTTATTTTTTATATTTACACGCAAATTAAAGTACTTTACATGTTTTTAAAACATTTTTGCACATTTATTCACGAAATCATGATTTCGTGAATAATTATAAATTTATTAAAAAATATATAAGTTTATGTTTTTTAAATATGAACTATATATTTTAAATGATATAATTCTTCGTACAGAAGAGTACATGACACACTTACTGATCATAATCATATTATCAATTAAAACTGTAATGAATTATTATTAATCGTCATAGTTTAAAACTTTTCACAATTATTAAATATTAGCAGTAATTGAATAGTCATGTTAGTGACGTTTGTTTTAGTATTTGTTAGTTTAGTCGCTATTTTATATAAAATTATATTTACAAACTACAACGTACATGAAAACAATATTCATAAATACTTTGATAATTTAAAAGTGTTATAAACTCTATAAAGTTAAAACATTTTTGAAAACTTTGGAGAGAAACGCCAGTGTAATAGGATACATGCTGTAATATGACCATTAAAGTATTCATATATTGTGTAAAATTTTATAACAGACCCTCTAAACTATTTTAATCGTTTTTATACGTATGTTAAAGGAATAATTTTGTATTTACTGCAATATAAGATCAAAGAATATTATATTCTATATGATTACTTGCCCACTTATTTATTATTAACAATTTACCTTTTCGATGGTACAGAATTCTACTTAATTACATGTAATGGTTACTGCCATAAGTATAATTTTAAAATACTAACAAAAAGTAATTTTAATTTTTATATTTAAAAATATATTAAAATAGTGAATTTTACTGTATGCTGTAAATTTAATAACATAAAAAATATGTATCTTTACAAATTAAAAATGTTTTAAACTATTTTAATTATTTGAAAGATTCTTAAAATTAGCATGCTAGCCAAAAAGTAAACAATTTTTAATAATTACTTTCAATTACTGGGTTAAATAAAATTAAGCATGTGAAATAACAGTGAATATTTAATTAAATATGTCGTACATAAAAAAATATAACTCAGAAAGTTTTACTACCGTAAAATTGTTTTTCCAAGTAAAAACGATTGCAATATAGGGAGAAATTTTGTAATTGGTGTAGTTATTATTATTATTTTTTTTTTATGAGTGGATAACAAGAATCTTACATGATTAAGTAAATTAAATAAATTATCATTGCTTTTTTATAAACATAAATAGTTTAAACCAGCTATTTCTAAATTAAATATACAATTTTACATTAATATTTAAAATAGTACTTAATAATTTAAGCTACTTATTTATTTTAGCCTAAAATATATATTTTGACTATGATTATACAGAGTGATCGAAATTTGGTCAGACACTCATTTTCTTTATTGAGAATTTTTAATTTTTGTAAAGAGAAATAATATTAGGTTCAAAAAACTACAATAATATGTAATTAGATCGTTTTTTTTCGTCCTTCACGAAAAAAAAATTTTATTTTTAATTTTATTATATAGAAATCCTTATTCTTAACTTCATAATTAAGTAATAATAGAGGTTCTCATGCCGATGACAGTGCAACCGATCATATTATAGCCCATAAATTATTTATTATAGTAATTATCAAGAAAAATGTTCAATAACAATAATATATTGTCGCTATCAAAATAGATTATTGTTGCTACCAGTATTATAAAATCAAATCAATGATGAATTTTAAACAATCTGTATAATGCAAACGGTTGATCGCATAAAAAAATTGTAAATACAGAGTTATTTGTAATTTTTTTTTCTATCATATTATAAAGTTAAAAGTAGGGGTTCCCATTTAAGAAAATTATAAATAAGAATTTTTTTCTCTGGAGTAACAAAAAAAAATTAACTACATATTTTGTAGAATTTTTTGAACCTGATACTCTTTTTCTTTACAAAAATTTTAATTCTCAATAATATCCGAGAAAATGAGTTGTTTATCAGATTTGGATCACGCTCTTTAAGAAACATTTTGTGTGACCATAGATTAAAATCGAATTTTAAATAAAAATAAATATCGATGAACATTCTGTTGCGCTGAATTATGTGTGTTATCTAGTTCTCTCTGATACAAGCAATAGCTTTTAGTGAGGACGTTGAACATGAACATAATCGGATTAAAATTTTATTATATGCAGGGTGGCTGTTTTTATAAATTCTATAAATTTTGATCCACTAAATATGTTTTGTTACTTTCTTTATTAAATAACTTTGACAGTTTTGGACGACGTTAAAAAAAATACCTATTCTTATTTTTCTTTAATAAAAAAAAAAAAATTTTTTTATCGGAATTTCAAATTAGATATTTTTTAGCTTTTTCTTTACAAAAAAAATTTGATTATCCGCTAACAACTTTAGGACAAGTATTAATAAGACAAATAATCAAAATAACGTTTTCTACATTGTCCTAAACTGTAAGTGATTTAGTAAAGAATATAACAAAATATATTAAAAAAGTTATTATTAATAATTTAACAAAATTTGTCAGAACAATATAAAACATACTGCACATAATAAAATTTTGATCCAATAATGTTTATTTTAAAAAATGTCTTATTTTTTGTTTAATCAAATGGTTAAAAAAAAACATTTTTTATCAAGCCTAACTTAAACAATTAATGAATACAACTTTGTAGAAACTGGGGTTACAAATTCAATAGACTTCTAAGTAGAACAATTGAGCAAATAAGATATACTCTTGACTATTTCCATGAAATACCTTAAGTGGTTTTTGGTTTCTAAGAAATTAATGAAATAGTTCAAATGTTTCCATCAAATGAAGTTTACACAATAAGACTCAAAGTAACAAATTATAATAAAAATAAACATTTTTCAACTAGGGCTATTGATCAAAACATCTCAAAAAGTCAAACTCCTTTATTTTTTTACAATTTTTTAGTTAGTTATTTTAAAATACTTTTTAATAGAAATTTAATAAAAAAAACCCAGCACAGTGAGGTGGCGGCATAGTGGAGACATTGCATAGTAGGGTCCAGTATAGATTTAATCTGACAGTGATTAAAATCACTATCATAAGAAACGCTTCGATGCAAATCTGTAGATAGTGTTTAATTTTAAAAAATTGATGGATAATTGCAAAAGCAACATCAACTTCTATTAAAATAAAATACAAAACCCATAATTTTCATACAAAAATAGCATATTTTTCAATATGGTAGCCATTTGCGTATAGAAGATAGATCGTCGGGACAAATTTTTTTTTTT
>NW_026099572.1:20083149-20337360 GCF_025091365.1 Daktulosphaira vitifoliae | reverse complement strand
TCAAAACATAAAAATGCATATAGAAACTAAGATATTTTCAATTTAATTTTTGAAAGTATTCCGGAAATACTGACACTTTTATATATATCTTAAATTAAAGCTAATGTTATATACTTAATTATGGAAAAAAAATTTCGTACTTTATTTTTTTTTTTCATGATAAAGCATATTACATTAGCTTTAATTTAAGATATATATAAAAGTGTCAGACCTTCCGGAACATTTTCAAAATTTAAGTTAAAAAAATTAATTTTTTGTGAAAAAGTTGTCATTTTAAATCCCCCCTTGTGGGCAGGTTAAGGGTTAAATTTATGAAAAAAATATACCAAATGAAAGGTAATGATATTATGCATCTATATAATAAAGAATTATATTGATATGTTTATTTTTGAAAATGTTATGGCACTTTTAAGTAAAAAAAATTGAAAAAATTGAGGAAATTAGCGATTTTTAAATTTGTAATTTTTTTGGAGGTATCCCCCTTTTACGGGGAACGAGGGAATTTTTTTCAATTTTTAAGGGTAATGTCTTCGACTAGATACGATTTGTGATCTTTTGACGTATCATTGAAAGAAATCGGTTCGGTGAGAGCTGAGAAAAAGTGGTAACAGAAAAAAAAAAAAAAAACACATCTTAGTAAAACCAATACCTTCTCAGCTTCGCATCGAAGCTAAAATTTAGTAAGTAAAGAAATGGGTTTCTGTTGTTCTCATTGTTTGTAACAATTTACCTGTTTCCTTACTTAATGAATACACTTTACGATAAAACATTCAAAAATTTTTCAAGGCTGAAAAATCACGTAACATAATCCAATTAAAAAAAAAAAATTTTATGTAAGTGCTTGGAAACTTAGGAAAAATTATTCACAAAAAAAGAAAATTTTTTTTATCAATCCAATAGTGTTTAAAAAATTTTTTTGAAGAAAGAAACGCTTACTACTACCACAGCCTTTGTCAACTTTAAAACTTAAATTTTAACTAGACTTGTCCATAGACATTCAAAAGGTGCTTTGAACATTTTGTTAAAATCTGTTAGTTTTTGACCTATTTATGAGATTTCTTTTTTTTAAGTCCACGTGCATAGAGTTTTATTTAGACATTGATTGTATGTGCACATAGCAATTTTCTACATATATTTTATGTTATATTATCATTAAACACCTAACATAGTATTTAAAACTTGTGTTATAATGGAAAAAGTAATAATGTAAATTTCTAGCTTTGAAGCAGATCCCCATCTAGCTGCAGCACAGCGTATTAATAACACATACTATTAAAATATTTTAATAATTAAAATAATTATTTAATATTATTATTTACTTCATAATTATAGATTAGTTATTAATTCAAATTGAAAAGGATAAACATTTTACAATTAATAAATACTTAGAACCAATAACTGTTTGAATATCTGTTATAACAATATGATTGATATTTAAATTTTTTATACTTATTAAAAATAATACATGTAAACATTTTTTCATGTTAGGAAAACATAATTGAGGGTTACAATACAAAACAATCTTTTTAATTTATTGTCAAATTTGAATTAAGCAACAATTCTGATTGTAATTTGGATGTGGCATGATTAGTATTATCTAATTGATTTTTGTTTTCTAAAGAAAAGTGATTTGAAAATAACAATTTTGTGTAAATGTACCTTTTTTAAAAAAAAATCACATATCCTAAAATTTATATTGTTGGAAATAGTATGTTGTGCATTTTAACCCCTCAACTCAGAACAGTAAATTTTTTTTTAATTACTTTTTAAATAAAATTTTGATTAAAGAACAAAATATAGTTTCATTTTTATTATTTAATATATAAACTACAAGTAAATTATTTTTTAATAAAGTTAATTGCTCAATCTAACTTTTTTTGAGCCATTAAGTTTTAATAAATTGAACTAAATACTCAAGACTAATAGAATATCTAGTAGGTAATAGCTGTAATGAATACAACTTGGTATAAATTAAGAAAAAAACCAAATTTTTATGCAAATCTGTAGATAAAGTTTAATTTTTAAAAATTAATTTTTTTTTTTTTTTGTGTCTGTTACCACTTTTCCTCAGCTCTCACTGAACCGATTTCTTTCAATGATACGTCTAAAGATCACAAATTGTATCTAGTCGAAGACTATACCTCAAAAATTGAAAAAATTTCCGTCATTCTCTGTAAATGGGGGAAATGTTCAAAAAAGTTACAAATTTAAAAATTTTTTTCAATTTTTCTTACTTTAAACTACTATAACTTTTTCAAAAATGATCAAATCAATATAACTTTTTTTTATCAATGCATGTTGTCTTTACCTATTATTTGATATATTTTTTTTTATAAATCTGACGCTTTACGTGCCCACAGAAGTAGATTCTAAATGACAACTTTTTCACAAAAAATTAACTTTTTCAACTTAAATTTTGAAAGTGTTCCAGAAAGTCCGACACTTTTATATATATCTTAAATTAAAGCTAATTTAATGTACTTTATTATGCAAAAAAAAAAAATTCGAACTTTATTTTGTCTTCACGGTGAAAATGGCTACCAAATGCTATTTTTGTGTGAAAATTCTCGATTTTATTTTTTACATTTTTAACTTTATAATGCTATAATTTATTGAAAAGTAAACACAATTTTTTTATGAGAAATAATATTTATATCCCTTTTTCATTTGACATACATCTTAATCAGGATATTAATAAGGAAATAGCAAATCATGTAGCTTTTGGAATAATCCACCAATTTTATAAAATTAAACACTATCTAAAGATTTGCATCAAAGCGTTTTTTTGATAGTGTTTTTAATCACTGTCAGATATCATTATACTTGATCCAACTATGCCACGTCACCACTGTGCCACGACCCGTCTGTGCTGGGTTTTTTTTTATTAACTTTGATGTCTGTTTTCACCATGAAAACAAAATAAAGTCCGAAATGTATTTTTTTTCATATTAAAACATATTACATAAACTTTAATTTATGATATATATGAAAGTGTTAAAATTTCCAGAACACTTTAAAAAGTTAATTTTTAGTGAAAAAGTTGTCATTTTGAATTCCCCCCTGTGAACAGGTAAAGGGTCAATTTTATAAAAAAATCTACAAAATGATAGGTAAATACCTCATGTATCTATAAAAAAAAAATGTATCAATTTTAAAATTTTTAAAAAATTTATAACAATTTTAAGTAAATTTCCACCATTTACGGGGAACGAGGGAAATTTTTTTAATTTGAGAGGGTAATGTCTTCAACTAGATACAATTTGTGATCTTTAGACGATCATTAAAAGAAATCGGTTCAGTGAGAACTCAGAAAAAGTGGTAACAGACACAAAAAAAAAACACATCATAGTAAAATTATACTTTCTCAGCTTTGCATCGAAGCTAAAATAAATTTTAATTAATAATATAAAATGAAAAAATTGTACATACCAATTGATTTTGTCCTAGAATATATTAGAACAGTGGCAAATATTGCTGCACTAAAGAATAATACAACAGCAAACAGCAACATAATTACAATAATTTTTCTGCTTGATTTATCTCTAATTCCAGATAATTCTGTAATAATTTAATATTTATTATAATTTATTTATTTTTAATTTATCAATTCAATACTAATGTTTAAATCACACTGAATACTAATCTATTTTAAATATTCATAACAGAAATATTTAAGAATTAGAATAAATTTTAAATTTATTTATTTTAATAATATAATTTTGAGAGCAAAAGCCATTAGCTTAACATTGTATTATTTTATAATATTTTTAAGGAATATTTTCTTTTCTAATATTTTTTTTCTCTTTAGCAGGTAAAAAATGTTTAGTTAGAAAAAGAAATATTAATCTAACGGCTTTTAGATAATTAAAAAACAATTTTAATGACAATTACTTTAAATTGTTATATTTAATTATTATATATTATTTATAATCAAGTATAGACCATGCCAATGGTATTTAAAAATTAAATTTTAATGTAATTCATCATCATAATTGCCACAATTTTTTAATTTTAAAATTCCCCGATTTTCCAGACATATTTTTTTTGCAGGTAGTCAACACACAAAATAATATCCTTTAAATAAACCCGTTATCCATAATGTAATTTAGTACCATGATTAATAGTGGTAGAAATACATTAGATTATATAATTATTCCTTTAAATAAAACATGAAAAATAATTAAATGCAGCAATAGAAATAGTAAAGTATTATCACAAAAATAATAAAATTTAATTTTTTTTTTTTTTTTATGTTTGATTGATTCATAATCTGATTTGTAAAATTTAATTTGTGTGGATATGTAGTAAGGGTGCATATATCTCTTATTGGTATTCATTTATAAAGCATACTCTACCCACGTTATATACCCCCTCGATGTATTAAAATACTTGTAATTGATTAATTCTACTCTGTGTAGGCCTATAATTTAAATCTAAATAATAAAATTAAGAGTAACTCATAAAAGAATATAATATATTTTTTTAATACTATTAAAAAATGTTTTTAATAAATTCAATTTTACTTATTTTAAATAAATTTTTCTTACTTTCCAACCCATAAATATTAAATGATGAGTCTGTATCATTATTTGATGCAATAGTAGAAAATTCATTCAAAAATAAATTTTGAATATAAACATCTAAAATAAAATAAATATGTTAAATTATTTACTTAAACAAATATTTAGAATATGAACTGTGGCATAATTACATTTCTTCAAGTCCATGGGAATAGTTTTTTGGGAGGCCTGTGAGACCATAAAGATAGTGTGAAGGGTTCAATAAATTTCACTGCTAGAATTTAATTAATGAGACCCTCAGAAAATTCCACCTTTACCATTATGTAGTTACGCCTTTAAATATCAAACTTGATAATTACCTAACTCGAACTTCCATATATGTGATGGCACAAGCTCAACAACATAAACGGATTTGCCATCTGGCGATACAGCCATGTCATGAGGACGATTAAATTCATTGTCAGCAGGGTGAAATCTTCCAATTAAACTAAGAGAAGATGCATTCACCACAAAACCTTCTACCAATGACTCCGATATTATATCTGAATTTCGATCATTAATGATGTAAAAAAGTCCACCTAAAAATAATTATGAACAAATTAAAGCATAAATTATTTTATTTTTTTTAATTTATAACTATTTGAAATAAATCTGGTGAAACTTAAAATTAACAATAAATTTATTAAACGTACCAGCCATTGGTGAATATGCAACACTAAAAACACGTTGAAACAATGGTGATATTATTTCAAATACATAAGTTCCATTCTCAATATTAAAACATGACACTCTACTATTTTCACGATCAGCTACACAAATCAATCCTTTATCTTCAGCTAATGTTAAAGCATGAGGTATCCATAACTGATAAGGTGGTACAGCCATTTCACCTTGATGTTAAAAAAATAATAACACTACACAAAAAGTATAAGATTCAACAAAAGTATCTTTGTCCAACCCTTTGTAGTTATTTAAAATTTAAATAAAATTTATTTTAACAAAAAATTATTGATTATCTACAATGGCCAATAATGTATATTATAAATTTTTTTTTTTTTTACAGAAGATGTAAGTACACTAGAAAAAATTTTAAAACTCAATAATATTACCTTTTGCCTATCTCAATTTTTAATTATAAGACCATAAATTAGAGCCCTTTCTGAAACACTATCACTGAAGTATTAAGTTACCATTATTTATCAACCTGTGACTTTAGTAGACCTTCCCCATTCCAACAAAATTCGACCATCAGAAGAAAATTTAATTATTCGTGAATTGCAATAACCATCAGCAACATAAAATTCTCCATTATTAGTAACAGCTACAGAAGTTGGTTTACAAAACTTATCCAATTCATTGCCAGGTTCAAAAGGAGACCCCAAAACCATTAATAAGTTTTCAGAATTATTTCCAGTACTTGGCCCAAATTTAAACACTTGGTGAAGCGCTACATCAGTGAGCCACACATTATTTTCATTATCAACAGTAATTCCATGAGGCATATAAAATCTACAAAAGAATTACAAATTCAATAAAAACATTAATTAAACTAAGATTTTTAAACAAAAAAGTACCGTTGAGCACCCCATCGATTAATAACTGAACCATTTTTAGGATTTAAGACTACTACTGTAGAACTAGTAATTGGTCCTCGTCTCTTATCACTATAAACATTGTTGTATAAGAATGTTGTTTGATCCCATTGTCGTTCAGCTCTGTGAAATATATACACTAATCCACTTTTGCTTACAGAGACTCCAGAAATTTGACCAACAGTAGGATCGATTTTATGAGGAAATGGCCAACTTGAGGATTCATGTAAATCTAAAATTATTTTTTATAAAATTACAATTATAAAATTATTTATTATCGTTAAACTTATTTAAAAAAAAAAACTATCAAAACTTAAAGAAAATAACAAGTTAAAAACAAGGCAGATAGAAAATAAAAAGTTATATAGAATGAACTACTATAGAATGCATAATCATTCTATTCAAGATGGCCTAATTCCAATCAAAATATATATATTTTTTAACAACCCAATAATTAATTTTAACTTGAAATATATACAGTAAAATCAATGTCAACATAAACCTGAAGGTAAAATAAGAAAATTTACAAAATTGATTAACTCATTATCGTAGTATAAATAAACATTTTTTTAATTAGAGCATTTATTCAGAGGCAAATTCATTGCAAATATCTTAAGTCATCATTTTTAGAAATCATATAAGAAAAATATGGTTATATTCTAAACAATTAGAATCTCCAAAAACCATTTTTGTACTTTAATTTTTAAGGAAAAAGACATACAAAATACTCTCAATTAAATCTAATTTAAGTGATTTTTTTTAAGTCACTATTTATGTCACTATTTTTGATAATATGTGATATTTTGACTAATTTAATTTTGCATTCATAATAGGTAAAGTATACTTACGGAATTGATTTGATAAATCGCCATTTAGATTCATATTTTTTGTGTAATAAATTTCATTCTAAAAAAAATTGACATATTTTAATATAACCATGTTTAATTATTTTTAAAACATATATTATATAACAATGAATAGTTTACATTCATTTTAACTTTTAATTCAATTTTTTTATATTTTATTTAAAAATATTATATAAACTATATCAAAAAGATTTAACAATGTTATAGAAATTACTCAATTTTAACATCAATGTTCAAACATTTAATTTTTCAAGAGAGTTATTTTAAAAATTAGATTAGGATATGTGTGCTTAATACCAAGTAGTTGGGATAATGACAATGGAAAAGACGATATTTTAAAAATAGATTAAAAGGTTTTAAGAATTAATCTACTTTTTAGTAATTTTTAATTAGATAAATTTAGAGAATTTTGACAATTGACATAAACATAGTTGGAAGGAGTAAGGAATGTATAAAAAAAAAATATAAAATTCATTTATGGAAATAAATCAAAGGTATAATTATAATTTAATTATATAAACAAGACAAATTTTGAAATAAACTTAATAAAACTAAAGACAGAAAAAGATCATTATTTTAATATTTATTGCAATTTTATAACATAATGAAATATCGGAACAAATGCATTTTACCACCCTATCGAGTTTTTTCATTTTTTTTTTTTTTTAAACGTGTATTTTTCAATGCTTTTTTCAAAAGTGTTTGAAAAAATTGGTTCAAAAGTTATAGCTTTTTAAAGTTGAAACGTCAAAAACTAAAAATAGCTCAAAAATTGTTTTTTTTTGTTAATTTTTGGGATTTTTTCTCATGATACTATTGTGAAACTATAATGACGTAATTATTACATAATATCCTCATTCTAAAAATCCTAAAACCAAAATTATCTTTAAAAATAAGGATTTTCCAAATTTTTTTTTCAAAACTACGCACATCAAATTTACGAAATACGAAATAAAAATAACAAGAAACTCAATTAATTCAATTTGAGCAAAAAAAAAAAAAAAACCACGATGTGGTGTTTTCCATAGAATTGTTAATTCAATAAAATAAAAGTTTTTACTGTTTATTATGTACACCAATTAACACTTGTTGTAAACAAAAAAAAAAAACCTATTACATTAGATATTGTTGATATTAGTTAAGTTGTTGAGGTATTAAAATATACTTACTAATACCTTAATGTTATAATGTTGAGTTATACAAACCCATTTAAATATAAGTTGTGGTCACCTACGCCTGCCGGCTCCGGTGACCGATTCGAGCCCCTTCGGGACTCTCATGGGATGGGGGCTCACGCCCCCAAACCCCCAGAGGATAGAAGTCAAGCCCAAACCCAACCTATTTAAACCCATTCGACTGAAATTCTCAGTGACCCAACAAGTATAAAACCTTGATGTTAAAATGGTGATATAATATTGAAAAAATAGATAAAAAAAAATTAAATTTATTTACTTCAACACTACCTTAACACGTTTAATGTACTCATAAATACTCTTAAATTTACTATTCCTCGGTAACTACATCATCGAGAATAGTTTTTATAGTTAATTAATGAAAATTATCAAAAAAAAAACAGCAGTATATAACAAAATTTGTATATGATTATTGAAATCTTTGAAAGCTCATAACTTTTAAACTAGACTTCGCCGACAAAAATTTTTTATATATTCTTAGTTGGTATGAAAAACTAAATTGATTTAAAAAAAAAAATTTGAAAAATCTCGATGGGGTGGTAAAATGCATTTAAGCCGAAATATCTTGTAAATTTAATTTCACAAACAATGACACATGTTTAGTATTATTTCCAAATTATATAAGGAAATAGATATTAAAGCAACTGAACATTCTATTTTTAAATTAATTCTAATAATAAAATTGTTAGTATCAATAGATATGTTTATTTAATAATAAATAATAATTCAATTATTGAAATGTTGTAAATTAACACTAAAAATCTACTTCCTTAGTAGGTAATTTTAATGCAAAATGTGTTAACATATGTAAGAGTAAAATTATTAAAACATAATACCAAACTTCTTTTGATTCAATAATAACAATTATTTTATTTACTTGATCAAATACTGGATCGGTAAGGCCCATACGACACTTAAAATAAAATATGAACAGCAAAATCATAATATTCATAGTTCTTGTGTCTGTAGAGTGCTTACTCCATTGAATGAGAATATATTTATCCAAACATTATTTGGTGTGCATTCAAAATCTAGTCACAAAATATGAAGTTTTCTTAGAATATCATAAAAATTATACAACTATTATGTAAGTTAATCATGACAAAAATAATTGAGAATTTAAAAAATTCAATAAAATCAACAAGTCCATGACAAATCTCTTCCCTCCTTTGTTATCATTGTGGAAATGTAATAATGAAATAACTGTATGTAGGAGGCTTCGTTTCAACAGTTTATCTCGAAAGATCAATAAATATTTATTTACTACGCTATCTAGTATCAAAATATAAAGTTTTTTTTTATTGTATTATGTGATGTACAGATAGCGTGAGAAAATTAAAATAATTTTTATAACTTTTAATAAAATTAGTAATTTGATTTTGACTAAATCAAATTATGTAGAGTATGAATGAACATAGAAATTTATGATTTGAAAACATCATATTATTGAGTTGCCTTAAAATCCGCCTTGTTTTAAAGATTACACTTTACTTTATTACTAGAGCCCAAAATTATATGTATTTACACATATTGTTTGAGCCACTTAAAATAACTCCAAATTAATGCAACTTTGTCGCAGGTTAATATAGTAGTGTAAAAATATTTTTTAAGTAAAGTCTACCCCCCTCCTTTTAGTGGGTAGACCTCCCTAATTTCCTCCCAAAATTATAACTTGTTTTCATTGAAAAACAAAACATCAGATATATTTTAATTCCACGCAACAGAAAATTCGAAAAACTTGGAAATTTAAAGAATGAAAACATTTTACAATTTGTCAGTGTGACCTAATTAAGATTTAGTGAAGCCAAATTTATCATACGGAATTTTAAATGAAAGTTTTAATTTATATCAGGAATTGATGAGAATCATCGACAGATAACGTCGTAATATCGCATTAAATAATGTTGGTGTCCACAGACGCCCCCGAAATTTCAACATAAACCAGTGATGTTATCGCAAACGATTTTCAGGTGGCTATATGCACTTGAACGTCGCTTGCGATACACTGGACACTTTTTCAATGCATCAAGACACACTCTCATGATCGTACACACCAGTCCTTAAGATTCCTTACACTTTATTTGATATCTGATACAATGTACAAATTCCGGTCTGAAATATTAATCGTGTTACTAGTTGCGCGAAAAATGCCTGGTGCGAAATTTTAATCTTACAAATTGTAGCAATTTGTATTTTTTGTTATTTTCAAGAAAAGATAAAACATAATAGTAAAAATTATTTTCGACCTTAAGAATTAGCCGGCCCTAAAAAATTGCCACTTTAAGCAATGGTTTATTGTGTCTGCTGGAAATCCGGCACCGGTTGTACAATATATTGTCCCAGTCCGAGTTCAAAATATAATCCGTCCCTCGAGGAAGATGTTTTGAATAGTTGTTTAAAGATATTTGTTTTTTATTCTACTAATTTCTGCCAATAAATTAAAAAAGCGTGAGATTTTATTTCAATTTTTTATTCCTTTGAGTCTAATACTTTACAACCAACAGTGAAAAATTACATTGTTCAATGATTTATCGGCCACAGCAAAATAATAGTATTTCGGTGGCAACGCCACGTTGTTTTTCCTTAGAGCATGCAACTTACAAACACAAAGAAAATAACACCCATCCCTACTAAGCTAACGTTATCTTAAGTCTCTATAGGCGGCGTCATATGCATATCAACTTGGTATGGGTCGTTAAAACAACGTATTCCCGGATTTAGTATGAGATTTAGATTGATCCGGGCTGTCGGTAATTTATTTAGGTGTCTCGTTTTCCATTTATTACACGGCACATTCTTTTCTTCTTTCACTTTAGTCCTATCACATACACACACACACACATTCACCTATCTGCTAAGTTATCCATAGGCAACTTACATTGAAAATATCGCCAAGTCTTCTTAAACTTCTTTCCCTTTCCGGTTCCTCCTATAAGCGGCTAACGTTGACATTTAATAATAAAAATAAATTGCTCGGCAAAACTAAAATTTGCACTTTATTGGACAACTTGAATCCACCCGAATGATGTGGATAAACAACAACCGGATATTATAATGTATAACTCTTACCTCAACTATGTTCTACATTGTTTTAAACGATGTACTCCACTAAATATATACTTAAAATTTAATTTTTGAAATAATTAAACTGTCCGAATAAATTAAATAAAGTACGATAACCTTCCATGCTGTCTTAAATGGTAGATTTTTACTTTTTAATTTAATAAAAATTTACTTCCTCCGAGTATATACGTTTATAGGTAAATTGTATTAACTTTGGGAAATCGTACTTGATAGAATTTAATTTTTACTGTAATCAACATTAATCAATATTTCGAGATTTTTCATAAATTGCGTTAATAATGTACAGTATTTGATTATCTCAAGAAAATTTCTCACATTAAATTCAAAAAATAAATGTATTTCTAATAAAACAAAGTTTAAGACTTACAATTGTTATACGCTGTTAAAATGTATTCATATAACGAGAAAAATAACAACTGAAATTATGAAGAATGAAAACACTATTTAGACATAAGCAAACAAAATTCAAGTTTCACAGATATTTCAGAGAGTAAATAGATTTTGTTCATTACTTTTCAATTGAAAAATAGGCAACACACGACACTAGTGTTCGGTTAACAACACTAACAGATTATACCCTAAAAGCATCGTAGTGATACCTCCCGCTGACCTTTAATGGAATTATACTCGAATATTTCGTTTCATTTATCAGTAAGTCTGTGTCACTCTTAAAAGCCACTCATGAGAGTGTATAAGCTACGGAGTACAATATGTATTTTTATGTCATTTCTTGAGGGCCACAATTTTACAATACGAAGATGTATTGGATTATTAACTTATATACATTGCTATAGTGTAAGTTTTTAAATAATTAGCTTGAAATATTGTCTGCAATAAGAATCAAATCTAGTGTATATAATCTTAGCCAATCTGTTGCAATTTTTAATCCACTTTAGATTCTGATGATAATAATATTGTCATATAAATATTATATTTTTATTAAAATGTCTAAAATTTATTTCGCCCAATCCGTTCAACAATATCATATCTAAAACGCTCGATTTTCCACGACGGCGATTTACAAAATTAAAATAAATTAATATATATATATAGTAAAAATAAATAATTCAATCTAATTCAAGCAGTTAAATATTGATTTTTGGGCAAAATGATTTTGCTGAGATATACTTCACTTTTAGTGCATTCTAATAAGATGAATAATTCAAAAACTTTATACATTGATATATAACGTTGTTGAAAGGATTGAGCTATTTATTTTAATTAAATAACTAAAATTTAAAATATCTGCTAACAATACACATCCGATAAAATAACCAACAAACTAGGTTTAATTTAGTTAAATTTGAAAACTGAAACTGGTTAGAGGTCGAACTTCTCATTAAAATTATAAAAATACTCATCGTAAATCAAGTCGATTGGATTAAAATCAATCGATGCGCATTCACACCAAAAAATATTGATAGATACTTAAAAAATACTTTATTTTTTTCACTGTTTTGTGCGTTGAACGTTTTGATTTCAGTTAATAAAACCGTAGTGAGTAATTTATGGCTGGTATTACCTGCCAATTGTGTACGAACAATTTTTTTCAGGGAATTGATAGCTTAAAAAAATCCACCCCTCTGTTTTATCAAGTCTGGTTGATAGTAATAATATTTTAGATAATGGCAAATTATACATTATTTAATTTATAAGGTTAATTAATTAATTTAATTAAACGTATAAAAAAAGGCCATCAAAAATGAAATATAGTAGCTGATTAAAGACGATGTCAAAATCTTCTGACACACTACATAAATACGTCACATATTTACATGTTACCTCATCAAATTAAAAATAAACAATATTATGAATAATATGTTATATAATTTATAATTTTTAAATAATAAACAATAGTAAAATTACACATTTTAATTAATTATACAATTATCATCCACAAAATATTTACATATTTATTAAATTTTTTACATAAAATAATATTTTTGGGAAAAAATAGGTAAACAATAACAAAAAATGTCAATAAATTATAAAATTATAAAAACAATAGAGCCGGGACCCAGCATAGATGGAATCGGGCGTAGTAATCGCTAATAAAGATTGAAATTTGACAGTAATTAAAACATAAAACAGTATAAAACAATTCCATGCAATTTTGTTAAAGACTAAAAAAAAAAACTAAACATTTTTCACTTTGGTTGTCTGCTACTTGAAGAGGAAAAGTTGTTTGGATATTTTTTTCTGTTTTATCTTATAAAAGTATTATATTATGGAACATTATCAAAATTTGGAGAAATATAAAAAGATCTGTATGTATTTAAAAAGAATTGACCACGTGTGGCTAATATTATTTAAAATAAAAATGTACGTATAATATTAATTAAAAAAATATTTAACTCAAAAAGCCACAATAATTACTAAAAAATTGCGTATACGTATTTCGGGAACAATGTTACAATCAACACTGTTGATTCAACAGCGATAAACACATCACGTACAATTAAATGTATATTGCTACGTTCAATCAGTTTTCGTACTTAAAATTTTGATTAAATTTTTGTAAAATTAATATCAGTAAAAATTTTATTGTGTTATTGATAAAAATTCCATTGTAAATGATTAAAAAATTATAACAAAAAGAAAAATATTCACCAATTTTAACGGAAATTTGGAAATTTTTTACTTAAACTGCCAATTTTACTCATGAAACAAAAAATTTATTTAAAAAATGTTCTTATAGTACATTCAAAATCTTTCGTTTTATTTATTTTTCAATAATGTAGACGTTCCATTTTCTGCATACATTTCGGAGCAGTTGGTCAATGATTCCCAAAAATTTAGATTTCAGGTACTTATTTTAATTTTAGAGTACAGCATTTAAATTTAACTTGACATTAATAAAAGAGCGCAATTTTTTAAAACATAGTAAAGAATTCTGTTTAAACATAATTTATTTGATAACAAAACACAATCACAATCTGTAATTTACGGGAATAAATTAATGAAAAATATTAGTTTAAACTGCCTGACCAGTAAGCTCTAGAAAAGTTGTGTAATCATTATAATTTTAATTTACCTATTTGGCTATAGTGTTCAATTATCATTAACACAAGTATTATTAATAAATGAATGAAACTGTTGAAATAATCAATAAATTAATGTTTGACCAGTTAATAAATATTTCAAACTTAACACTTTCTTTGGTATCAATGATAGCAATCACATTATGATGTAAAGCAATATTATTGAACTTTCAAAATCTATATTAGTCCTTATGGAATTGAAATATCCAAACGACTTTCCCAAAAAATGATAAAAATTGACTTGGACCATTTATGCTCTTAACTCTAAAAATTGTGCGGAAATTTGCTAATTACAAGCTGAGAAAATGTTTTAATATTTTTATTAAACCTAATTTTCTTGACTATAACATTTATTTTGGTATTTTTCCAAAATAAATGTTTGTCACTTTATGGTTTTCACAAAAATGTTAATAATTTTTCAACAGTACTTTGATTAAGAATAATTTAGTGAAATGAATCATTTGGATGTAGCGTATGCAATCATAAAAAAAATAAAAGTAGCTTTTTCAAAAGTTATACTTTTGAATTATTTGATTAACTCGAGTCCCTCAAAAAAACTGATAACATTGTGCCAGTGCTTTGAATAAAATTAATAACTTTACTTATATTTTCAGATGAATTCAGAATAAAAATATCTTGGAGTCCTCGAATTTCTCATTTTTTATGATCACCAATTATATAACTTCAAATATAACAAAGGAGCAAAAATAAAACAAGTGGATAATTTGCGATGTACGTACAATCGGAGTTATCCCCCTTGGCAATAAATATTTTCACAAAAAGCCCTCTGATATTTCTTGTATCTGTATTACAAAGAAAATCCACTTACTGTGTAAAATTTATCAACAAGACGACATTTCTAAGTCTTTTTTTGCGGTACTCATCAAACCTCGAGGTGAGAGATTGTTTAACGACCATCGCCTTGAATTATAAAATAATTTCAAAGTCATGAATATTTATATCAACGTAATTGTCGTTTTGACAAAAATAAAACAAATTTAAATTATACATTTTTTTACAATACAATTAAAAACGCGATTGTGTAAAAAAATCATGTATTCCGTCATAACAAAGATTTTTGCGTATTGAAATCTGTACACACTGTCTGTTAGAACACACTCTCGTATAAACCCAAATTTGAGTAGTGATTTAATTGTGTTATTTCTTCTGAATCACACGTTCGTGTACTGTATACATTTGGGTAACGGAAATGACCAAGTACCATTGTTTAAGCAGACTGGTGGACTTGCTTCCGTTGGTAGAGGAAGAACATAACCAGTAAGACACGTTATTTTTAACTTATCACCCGGCGCGTACCAGAATTTCAATGGTATTATACGTCCATTTGTTGGCTCGCCCGGATATTCACATCTTGCCTTACCTGAAAATTAAATAATTACAATTGTACAGGTAAGAGTCATAGTGTTTTTGAACATACAAAAATGAATTTGTCATAGTGAACTCCTGAACATTTAATAGACTCTGAACGACATGAAATCTTTTAGAAAATTTAATAGTTAACAAAAGAATAACTTCAATTGAACCCTCCAAAAACCTTTGTATACTGTTCTCATTCAAAATAACTAAAATATAATTAATGCAATATACTCAAGTCAATAATAACAGTAGTTGTAATTATACATCATGACTTATTAAAATTAATAATAATTTTTTTCCTTGTTCTATTATATAATAAGATATTTTTATTAGTCAATATACAAGATAATACTGATATCATGAAATATTATATAATTAATCGAATAATAAAAATAACACTGATATACATTATATATACATTGTATATATGTTATATGTATATATTTTGTTTGTTTGAGTTAAATAGCGGGAAGTAAGTTAATTGTAAATGCATCGTTTTAGATAAATGTATAAGTTTTTATTTTGAACTAACATTTAATATGAAAGCGACGCGTGTAAAGAATAAAACTTTTCAATCTAAAATAGAATCTGCTTAATTATTTTAATAGTAAAAATAAATTTACAATTACCTCATTCGATTTATATTTACCTCACTTCGCCCTACTTTTCTCTATTTACTAATCATAAAGTATTTTACATGTTCATTTCTCACACTTTTTAAGGGTGTCAACTTCATTTTTTCAAATAGCACTATACATAACTATCTTATTTATTTATTAGATAATGATCTAATTAATAAAATTACTGTTCGTTAACAACATTTGAAGCACTATGTCAAAAATTATTAACAATTTAGAATAATGACTGGAGATGACGTTTGGGACTTACAATTTTTATTACTAGACATTTCTGTATTAAAAAAAAAAAAATTTATCAATATTATTTAAATTTTTTGTTTAATATTTAGTTGATGATAAAATAATCACTCTGTATAAGGTAATAATTCAAATTTAACAATGGGAATTTTCAGAAGGTCTTTTGTAGGTATTCCTTTGCAACTAGTAATATAATGCATTTATGAAAATCCTCTTACAATATGGTGGAGAATGTGACCAAGTGCCATTTTCCATACACATAATGCTGGCTTTTCCAATCATTTGATGCCTTTCACCGCAAGAAAACTGTACCACAGAACCAACAACGTGTTTTTCTGGAGCAGAGTCTTCGATCAATATTCCATTTAATGGAATTACAGGTGTTGGACACAGAATTTCTAAAAAATAAAAATAAATGAATTTAAAATACTTAGCTAAATTATTCATTTCATCGTAAGTTTTTAATGACATTGGTCAATTTTATACTGCGTGTAGTTATTTGTTTGTAGTGTGCACTTACAGATTTATATGTGTACAAAATAATACTAAAATTCGGTCTAGGGTGTGGTTAGTGTGGGATTGCCGGCTTACCATTAGTGGAATGAAAAAAGTCCGAATCATTTTAGTACAATATGACAATAATAGACGTACTCAAAATTACTCTCTGGGGATATAAAGACGAACCGCTTCCTTTTTAGTACGTGTGGTTTATTAGGTTCTTCGAATATACAAAATGATTCTCTAAATAGGAGCTATCCGATCTGTAGCTGTTCAAGTTATTACTTACAAAATCAATCTTGGAATTTATATTTTGAAAAAAATATACTCGACTTTTAAATATTTCATCTAACTTTCTCTCGTCATTATCGATAATTTTATTTTTCATTCTTCGATAATGTTAAACAATACAATTGATTTTAAATCATTAGTTTGTTATTTAAATATGGTAAATTTTGTTACAAGCAGTTAACTTTTTTATATTTTAGGAAAACGATAATTTGACAGCTAATAAATTCGTAAGTTAACGTTTAATTATTTTATAATTAGTCTACCATTAATAGAACGGATCTAAAGTGGAAACAAACGTTTGCTGATGTTTGAAGGGAAACGAAACACAATGATTGAACATAATCAGAAGCTGCGACAAGTGTAACAATTAATTACGTTTGCACAGTACACGGGAAACTTCGAAATTGACAAATTCCATTAATATTTTCTCTTGTAAAAGACGGGCGAGAAGGAGGCTGTGCGTGCCTTAGGTGCGACAGCAGCAATGCTTTGCGATTTATTTTAGACGCCCTTAAAATTTGATTAATGAAATTACTGCGAACCCGCTCTCTTATTTCTCCGTGTCTATTTGAACAATGTGTAGTTGGTAAGATAGTGCGCTGGTGTGCGAGCACCAGAAATAAAAGATTGGTTGAATAATTTACCGGATATTATTGCGTGGATTTCAATATTTTCTTAATAGATAAAAAATGCAATACGGTTTCTTTGAAAAATATATTTATCGCTAAGGCGTGTTTTTAAATATCAAATAATAAGATATGTTTATTTTTATTGACTTTTTTGGAAAATCAAATCGTATAGAGTGAGATTGCAAACAAACTAACCTGTACAAGTTGGTATTTGATGTGACCACGTTGAATCTTCCATGCATTGTATCGAGTTTTCTCCGGACATTTGAAAACCCCACGCGCATTTGAATACAGCGCGTTTTCCGTAGGTATTGTTGTATTCGATCATGATCAGCCGAGAATCGTCGACGCTGATTGGTGGACATTTGACCATAATGCAAACTGGCGGTTCATTTGACCACTCTCCTGCGAATAAACAAATTATATTATGTCAAGAAATAATGTCATTAACATGTCTAAAAAGCAATTTATTTTTGTGAATTTTATTTTTTATAATATTTAAAACAACTGGATGTAGAAATTAAGAAATTAACTAAGCGAAAATACATAATGTGTAATAATAATATATGCACATTGCAAATTATGTAGTACACATTTTTCAATGAAATCATTTTTTTTTCAATGTATTTTGAGCGTTTTATCTGTTCTCTGGAAATACTATAAAAATATTAATGCTACGAGCCAATATTTGGTTCATTTGTTGATGGTCGAGAGAAAACTTGAGATGAAGATAAACATAATTTATAAAAAAACACCAGCGATCGAGTTAAACCCGTGGTTTAATCGACATGTCTACAAAACATTTTCTTTTATATTGTTATACGTCTTAGTTTTTCCTCGCTGGCACCCGAGGCTACTGTAAATTTCTCCTTTTATTTCAAAATAACAGAGAGATCAGAGATGAATAGAAGTAAGAACGAACCTTATAGACACATTTTTCAGTAGACATTGAACGCGATCAATCATTCACAGGTCTTAGTTATACAATCTACCGCATTAACTCACTGTGAAGTTGAGTGGATATGTATCGAAGATGCTTGCATTGTACCACTAAGCACTTCTCATGCCCTAAGCACACACGATATCATGAAACCTAATATTTAATGCATTTTTTTGCAATAAAAATTTTGTCATATATATATATATATAAATAGACAAAAAAATATATATTTGTATATCATGTTCTTGAGTTTTCATTTTCATTTTATTTTTATTTTTTACTATTGTAGCTTCTAGTAAAACACTATAGAAATTACATCTGATAATCCTTTTTTATATATATTCAAAGCCTTTTAACTTGGTTGATTATAAATAATATTTAATCAAATTGAACTTGAGTTAAATCGATTTTTACATAAACTTTAATCTCGCAAATTGGGGAATTTTTTGATTTTTTCGAATCAAATATCTTAGTATTTTTACAACCATAGGAAACTACTATTGGAATACGACTAAAAAATGAAAGTATATTTAAAATTCTGGTTCACCCTTATGTATATTTATAAATTAGAACCTTTGATTTTCATACTATGATTATACGCGGTAACAGTCTACTTCTGAAATTATTTGTATGATAAACGCAATTTTTTAAAGAGTAGTAAATTATCATTTTCTAAATTTATATTTATTATCAATGAAAAAACTTCGAGATAGAAAAGTTGTATTAGGCACATATAATTTCCGTTTTATTTCGAAGAGACTAAATATTAAGTTTCCGGTATGACCGAAATCCATAAATGGGCTTTCATTAAAATTATTGTTATCAATATTATACAATCGACCTTGTAAACTATGTAAATACTGCTAATTATACTTTTACGGATAGTCTTTTAAGCAAATATATACATAAACTTAAAATCAGAGCTGTTACGTTTGAATTGTCAAACGGTAATTGTCCATTTCTATCAAATTTTCAGGGGAATAAAAAGTTAAAAACAAAAATAGACAATTAAATATTAGAAAAATTAAAATATACTTTATCCGATGGATTTCATTGCTTGCTAATGGGATATCGAATTAAACCATTAAATCAAAATCGAACAAAATGCACTTCTATTGTTTTTTCTCTGTACTCGTCTTCAAATATTTGTTCCCCCAATTAAATTGTATATAAGATAGCTTTTTAAATTGCAGTTTATATATTTTTTCTTATAAAATACAACTTTCTCACTAATAATAAAATGGCGTTGGTGATATTAACTTAGTTTAAACGAGGATATTGACCTTTTTATACCCTATTCGATGTACAACTCTAAAAGAGGCCATTTATCATAATAATACCGTTTGGCATAAGCCCCACGGAACAAATATAATATTTTCATTAAAATCATACAAAGAACGAAAGTTTCATATTACTTTTACCTCTAATAATGATAAATTTATTTTTTTATTACCGATTTTTATGCAAAAGGAGCAATTTTAAGATTTTGAAAACGATTTTTCATAGTCCTTTGCGAACGTTATTCATTTAAGGTTATGACCATTAACAAGTCACGTATCGGAACCTTATATGGGACACACGTTATAAGTATGGTATCTACGGTATGTGCGTGCTTGAGGGTGTAACACATGCCTAAGTGGTGGCAGATTCACTTGCTCGAGGTATGCAAAACACGGAAACCCCATAACGACAGACTAGATGGGCGAAAATATCCGAGTAGACTACTATTTACCCTTAGCTATAGGTTTGGTAAACCTTATGTTTAAGCTGTTCCTTATCTTGCAGCTTGACGATTTATAATAAACATGAAATACATTGTACATCGGCCTTCACGATAGCAATAATTTTTTATCGAATATTTCTTTCTTATAGTCTTATAAACCCCCAAAGCCGTTTTAAAAGCAAAATAAACATACATCATTCTATAAAACTGTTATCTACGAACGGATTGAACAATTTTAAAGTTAATATAATAAAGCTTTTACACCATTAAAGTTACAACAAATTGAAAAACTAAAATATAATATATTTCATGTATTTTTAAGTTGTGAAGTATTTTTTCAGCAAATGTGATATTATTTACATTAATATGTAATAAAATTAAGTATAAAAAAATACATATATATATATAATTAATTAAATTTTATTATCTCATAATATGCTAATCACTGTAATTTTATATAGTTACAATAATTAGCATATGACAAAATGGCTTAATTAATGAAGTTTTAGCTTCGATGCGAAACTAAGAATTTTAAATATGTACTGAGTGAATTCTGAATACTCTGACATAATAAGATAAAAATCTAGGCTGATATAATATTAAAATTTTATGAGAAATATATTCTTGAAATATTTATTGTTTATTACTTAATCCAAATAATGTAACAAAACAATTTTTCATGTTCAATGAAAGTAGTTAGAAGATTTTTAAATGAAAAGCAGTTTTAAATTAAATTAAAAAAATTTTAGACACAAACATTAAATGTTATACTTTTCAGTAATAAGTCATCTAATACACTATTAGAGGGTTGGATAAAAGTTTACAAAGAGAAAAAAAGATCTTTGAAAAAGTAAAATCTTTAATCAAAATTCTTGACTGCGACTTAGTATAAGAATTGAATTTTTAAACTGAATGTTTGCGCTGTATAGTTTTATTTTTATTCGGTAGCTACTTTTGACTACGTATAGAGTGTTCAGTAAGTAAGGAAAAGGGTTTTTATTGTTCTCATTGTTTATAACAATCGACCTGTTCTTTATTTATTGAACATCCTGTATAACTATATATACATATATGAATAGAATGATTACATAAAGGTAGGTTTTCGAGGAAAGAATGTACATATCTTAAATTAAAAAACGTCTTACAATAGTTCATTCCTCATAAAATTACAAGGTATCATTCATACATTTAATCTATTTAGCTCTAGCCAAATAAAAATGCTAATAAAATTTCGAAAAAAAAACGATTTAATTCAAATTTATCATTTAATATAAAATTATAGTAATAAATATATCAAAATAATAACAAAATCAATTACATACATGGACTTATATATGACTAAAATAAATTTGAAAAGTTTCAAAAAAAAAAGATGTTTTTAATTTTTACCCACTTTTTAGTGTGTAGTTACCACTAAACTAGTAATCTAAGATTAGATTTGAAATCAGCAGCAAACATCTAAACATTGTAAATTGTATGTATATATATTGCTATTCTGTATTATGAACTATAGTAGTAAAAATATACCACACAAATATATGTAAAAAAAAATAAATTTCTATGAAACAATACATTTATCTCTCCGTAAGAATTTTCGAATATTTTTTTCATTTAAGACATCTTATTTGCTACTAAACAATTTCTATTGTATTTGAGCAAGTTGCTGTATATTCATTCACATAATATTCTTTCAATCTTGAAAGTTACAATTTCTTTTACGTTGTTTATTACAAGTTTTTGACGGAATACAATAATACAAGAAGCTTTAAATAGCTATTCTTGTAAACCTTAACTGTATTCATATCATTTGCCAGTCATTTCATTTCATCTATTGTTACACAACTTGTACATAATATACAAATAAAAAAACACTAATTTACACTAAACTGTGTATAATATAATTGAGAAAAAAAATCATATAAATACCTCAAAGATTTATTTTTTACATTTTTATTTTTATCATCTTGAAATACTTAACTTCATAATTATTTGGTAAAATTTACATAATACTAACATGATTATAACAATAAATTTAAAATCTCCTCAATTAAGTAGTTGAACTAACTTAATTACTATAGTTAATTACCTCTGGAAAAATGTTAATATTGCTATCATGTATAGAAGTATCAAGTGATAACAAATAAAAATTGTAAACATTTAGATTTTTTACAATTTTCTAGTTGAAATTGATTTGAGAAATAACTAATATTAACGATTTTTAAACCAGAAGAGTTTATAGTAAATTCATATTAATATTTTAGTAGAAAAGTTAAATAATATGGAAAATAAATATATGATGAAACCTTGGTCTCATCCTTGTGATGAAAGATACCTTGTCACAAGGTATTTGAAATTGTTCTACAATATATAGTTACATAACGTTGGTGCTAAATTACAATATTCAACTAACTCAATTAGCTTTGTATATTAGGCGCTTAAAAGCCAAGCCGATTAGCTCCATTATTTTCAAATCAGTTTCTTTTAAGAGTATTCACTTTCTCAATCTAACCATACTTTTAAAACTATTATTTTTAAAAAAGTGAATAATAGCATAGTTAATAAAAGTGTTAATATTGGCTTAGATTAAAAAAGTGAATACTTTTGAAAGCAACTGATTTGAAAATAAGTGGAGCTAATCGGCTTAGCTTTTAAGCGTCCCATATATAAGTATAATTTCAATAGTTAATGTATTTTCTTATATCTGAACATATCGAAAAAGATTTATAACATTAGTAAGGATATTTTTCCAAATTGTATTCATGAACACTATTGTCAAGTCATTATTAACACTTATCAAAATGCATAAAAACATTTTATATACTATTAATTTTTTTAAGTTTTAATTTATAATTCGTGAAATAAACAAAACTTGTAAATTTATTAGGGCTATAACTTTTGTCATATGATTTCAAACCACGTACTGTAAGAAAGAGCAAAATTTATTTGACAAGACTTTCTGTATTTCTTGCGAAATGTTCAAAACTTTCTTTATCGCCCAACACTCGACAAACTCATGATAAGTAACATGTCAAGCAAAGTAGGGTTATTCTAATGATATGTCACAATAAAACACTTGAAATTAACTTTTCCAATTATTTAAATAACATTTAATATCCTCAATATTATCTACTCAAGTCTACATTAAAAAATATATTTACAGAATGTTTAATATAAAACTGTTTATTATTATAAATTAGTATGCCAAATAATAAAATTAATAAAAATATAAGCAATAAAATAACTTTTGAATTATTTATCAATTTTTAATTTAAGACGTTTTTTTTGAAGTAAAAGTAGTTATAATTTTTTTTAATTTAAATAAATTATATATTTACTTTTGTTCGAGACCTTTTAACTAACTCATCAAAGTTACTGTAACTGTAGAACATAATGTACTGTAAATAATTTGGCTAATTAGCATTTTATGCATTGATGGGATAATTTCCACGTAATAATTTCGTAATATTACCTTGGGCATTTTTCTACGATACTCCTTTATACTTTATTCTTATAAAGTATTACAAAACTCATTTTATTAATTTAGGCTTTCAAAATTAAAAATGAATCATATATTAAATAATTTTATACTACTCAACCAGATATATTAGGCAAGTTTTTCATGTAATATACACTCGGTAAAAAATATAGAATCTTTAATTTACTAAAATCATTGAAAATTAAGTCAATAATAAAGATAACAATAAAATGAATTAAAAAAAAAATGAAATTCTATAGTCAAACTATTGATAGAGAAACAAATTTTGTATACGGAACTAATAATTCAATATATTAAATTTATTAATATCAAAATTGTAATAAAAAATCCCAGCACAGGGGGGTCGCTGCACAGTGTTGACGTGACATATTTGGATCAAGTATAATGATATCTGACAGTGATTAAAATCACTATCAAAAAAAAAAAGCTTCGATGCAAATCTTTAGATTGTGTTTAATTTAAAAAAAAATGGTGTATTATTCCAAAAGCTACATGATCTGCTAGTTCCTTATTAATATCTTGATTAAGATAAAGTATGTCGACTGAAAAAGGGATTATTAAAAAATATTATTTCTCATAAAAAAATTGTGTTGATCCATAAACTTTTCAATAAGTTATAGCATTATAAAGTTAAAAATATAAAAAATAAAATCGAGAATTTTCACACTTTAATTTTTTTTTTAATTAAAGTATATTACATAAGCTTTAATTTAATATATATATAAAAGNATTACATTAGCTTTAATTTAAGATATATATAAAAGTGTCAGACCTTCCGGAACATTTTCAAAAGTTAAGTTGAAAAAGTTAATTTTTAGTGAAAAAGTTGTCATTTTAAATCCCCCCCTGTGGGCAGATAAAGGGTTAGATTTACAAAAAAAATATACCAAATGATAAGTAAAGTCATCAAGCATCTATATAAAAAAAATTATATTGATATGTTCATTTTTGAAAAAGTTACGGCAGTTTTTAGTAAAGAAAATTGAAAAAATTTCGAAAATTAGCGATTTTTAAATTTGTAATTTTTTTGGAGGTTTTCCCCATTTATGGGAACGAGGGAAATTTTTTCAATTTTTAAGGGTAATGTCTTTGACTAGATACGATTTGTGATCTTTTGACGTATCGTTGAAAGAAATCGGTTCGGTGAGAGCTGAGAAAAAGTGGTAACAGACACAAAAAAAAACATATCATAGTAAAACCAATACCTTCTCAGCCTCGTATCGAAGCTAAAAATTATTTATTTTGTTATTTCCTAGAATATTGGTATACATTAAATTAAAACTAAAACAATGTACTTTAAGATGTAAAAAAAAAAATTATCTGAATCTCGATTTTTAAAAGTCATTAGACATTAAAACCAAAAATCATATAATTTTCGGTAAAAAATGACGGATTTTCTAATGTATTGTAACGCAACATTTATGTCATTCTAAATTATTTCATATTAAAGCTTGTTTAATATGATAAAAAAGAAAAACATTACTATGACTTGTTCCCATTGAGTAATCTGCCTCTAAGTTAAAAATCATGTATTTTTGATAAGTATGATAAATTTTGTTTTAATTTCTTTCAAATACACATTGAAGAGTTTTATGACAGTGGTATTAATCACAGTAAAATATTAGTCAATACAAATCTATATAACTCCACTTCGCTATATTCCGTCTTTCTATAACTTTTTTTTTAATTAAACGACAAGAAAATCATAAATTTTCAATAATGGCATTATTACTGAAATAAGATGGTTCCAATGTTCACTTTTATATAATTGTCAAAACTTATACCAATAATACGACCCACGTTATATTTAAATGATATATCAAAAGCGATATTATTATTTCTACCCAATGAAAATAAAATCATTTTAATATATTACTCACTCGCTTAAACATTTTTATTTTTATGTTTTTGTAATAGCTGATATATTACATACGTACATATGAATATTGTAATGTACAACAAAAATATAGTAACTCAGTGACTATTTAAGAGATCTAAAATATAATTCATTCTCTTATTAAAATCAGTTTTATTCCGATTCATAACAAAATTTTGATAATATAATAAACGTAATTATAAGAAAAGTGAATTGTATATTCATACACCTAATGTGCTTAAAGTTAAATTTTTTTAATTACTGCCTTATTTGTTACGCACATCAGTGGCATACACACGAGGGTTTTTGTATTCCAACCTCCCCAAAGCCAAACACTTATTTGATATGATTGATTGTTATGCTCTAAAAATTTAGGTATTCAAATATGATTGTTAAATATTATTAAGCGTTATTGTACAGAGTGATTTATGAACCATACTATCGCCCACTTTTTGTTAAATAATGATTTTTTCATAAAAATGTATGGACTAAAAATTTTTTTTTGTGGATCATTGCAAATATCAAGTTTATTATATGAAAATATTATTTTTAAGCGTAAATTTTAGGGGTAACTTTTGAAAGTTGAACGGAAACCTATTGTTATTATTATATATTTTTTACTATTAAATGGAAAAAGTTCTAAATCAAATGTTCATTGGTCGTTAATCAGTATTGCACTATTACTTTTTAAGTTATTATAATTTTAATTTTAGGCGAGCAGGATGCGCGTAACATTGGAGAATCCTCATCTGAACATTTGATAAAAATAAAACATCATTAAACACTTCTCATCCCCACACCTCACTTAGACTAAGTGAACTTAGACTTCAAATACTAATACCTCAAAAAGTAATAATACAATAAGGGTCATACACCAGTGAAAATTTTATTTAAACCATTTACCAATTAATAGTAAAAAAATAATAATAAGTTCCCATTTAAATTTTGAAAATACTTGAGAATAATCTTCATGGCATTATTACGAGAATACATTGTTAAAAAAAAACAGATAGAACTAAATAATTTTTCTTAGAATTTAAGAATATTTAATAACAACAATCAACCAACAATTAAGGTGTTTAAAATTTGTGATTTATGTAGAAATTATTCATATTTGTGTGTAGTTCAAAATCATGGAAAAATATAGTACTTTTAGTAATTTTATATTTTATAATAAAATGGAGGATATTTCGTGTAAATAATTTTTATTCAAATTTAAATATAGGCCACTTACACACATTTATTTTAAAATTAATTTACATATTTGATCCTAAATTTTATATAATAGTTTAAATAATTCAACTTTTAACCTATATAAATAACTTATTTTCTATTGGATTTTATAATGTTAATACTATCCATTTAAATAGCAGTATCGTTTTAGTTTTTTGAAAAAAGGACAAACATAATTTTTAAGAAATAACAAAAAAAAAACCCCAGCACAGTAAGGTCACGGCAAAGTGGCGACGTGGCATAGTTGGGTCAAGTAAATGATATCTGACATTGATTAAAATCACTATCATAAAAAACGCTCCGATGCAAATCTGTAGATAGTGTTTAATTTTAAAAAATTGGTATTTATGTCCTGATAATAAGTTAATATTTAAGTGTAATAATATATGAATAAATATATATATTTATAATATATAAATATATAAAGAGAAATAGTATTTAAAAAAAAAGTATGTCAAATAAAAGAGGTATATAAATAGTATTTATCATAAAAAAGTTTTATTGATCCATGTATTTTTCAAAAAGTTATAGCATTATAAAGTTAATAATGTAAAATATAAAATCGAGGATTTTCACACAAAAATAGCATACGGTAGCCATTTTCACCATGAAGACAAAATAAAGTCCGAAATTTTATTTTTCCATAATAAAGTATATCACATAAGCTTTATTTTAAAATATATATAAAAGAGTCAGTATTTCCGGAACACTTCCAATAGATAAGTTGAAAAAGTTGTCATTTTAAAACCCCCCCTGTGGGCACGTAAAGCGTCAGATTAATAAAAACAAATATATCAAATGATAGGTAAAAACAACATGCATTGATAAAAAAAATTTATATTGATTTGGTCATTTTTGAAAAAGTTATAGTAGTTTTATGTAAGAAATATTTCAAAAATTAGCGATTTTTAAATTTGTAATTTTTTTGGAGATTTTCGCCATTTACGGAGAACGAGGGAAATGTTTTCAATTTTTGAGAGTAATGTCTTCGACTAGATACGATTCATGATCTTTTTACGTATCATTGAAAGAAATCGGTTCAGTGAGAGCTGAGAAAAAGTGGTAACAGACACAAAAAATAAATAAAACACATGATAGTAAAATTAATATATTTTTAGCTTCGATGCGAAGCTAAAATTAGTAAGCTATGCTCGTAATTTATATTTTAACTTAATTTACCATGCATAATAAATAACTGAATCTATCAACTTATAATTATAACAGATAAATTATCTATTTATATTTAACATCCTTTCTAAAACCTACTATTTGTGCCCGAAGGCTCGACAAAATCAAAACCGATTTTTGAAAATTTTCAAAAGGAAAAAAGAATGTGTTAAGTTTTGGCATGTATTCAGCAGAATAAGTTTTTCGATAACTCCATCACTACAAGAAAAAATTTATTCAAAAACTTGAAACATTTATCTAAATTTAATTTGTAGTTTACTCTGCAATAACAATGTTTTTATAGAGTAATTTTATTTGGAAATTTAATTTTACCGAGTCTTTTTATTTTTATTTATATCTCTGATACAATACTACTATACCGTATAATCATACATACGTTAATATAGAGAATTTCGTATTTTATTTATAAGGCCGAATTAGAGTGCGCGCAAGTGAACAGAAAGTTGTGCAACAGAAACAGTTTACCTGCGGTGCAGTGATCTGTGGACAAAAGTTTCTCTTATATTACAAGACTTCGATACACAGGCTGGGAAACTTTGCTAGCCTACATTAGGCAAGTATAGTGTACATACACATAAAACGTTTCCAAGAAATCGGACAAACACTCATGCACAGACCTCTTGTTGTTTTAATGTTAAGCGATGTTCTTCGACAAAACTGTAAATCGATTCCATTCAAGGACAATAAATATTAACAGCTATCTCGAAGTGTTATTATACACCCTAAAGTTAACCCAACTATTGCTGAACCCCTTCACACGTGTGTATTCAGTAACATCCGTTCTGATTGTTCAGAAATCCGCTCCATTTCTCTCGGTTGTATAATTATGTAACGCACTGGGTACTCGTATTTAAATTGTCGATGTTATTTATTAAGTGAATAAGTATAATATACACGCAGTAAGTATTTAAAGAAAGTATTTCACATGTGTACTTTCATTGTTACGACCGTTTATCAAATTCCTTTTTACTAATCAAGTATAGAGTCCATAAATATCCATGAAAGGGACAAAAATAAAAATAAAACGTTGATTTGTGAGAGTAATAGGTCGATTCCAGTGCTGACAGACGACTGATGGAATTTGATCATTAATAAAAAGCTCAACGCATTGAAAAAGGGAAGAGAATTAATTTTATTTAGGGTCTCTCTTTGTCACTTTACTTTTAGCGATCTTCTGGTGAATGGACGCGACACAACTAGCTATTGATATCAAAGTAGCTAGCGAATACGTTTACACCAATAGGTTTTACTAATTACGAACGAAAAAAATTGCAATAGTTAAGCTCAGGGACATGTAAGTTGAGCCATCGCGATTAATCGTTAAAAAAATAATTTTGGAGGTTATTCTACAAAAATATTTTATGTTTAGCATAAGTCTTGAACTTTTGAATTATCTTTAATAATCAATTAGACCAATTAATATCAAGTGCTTTTACAACGTTTACCTGACATAATTTTCCCGGTAAATTTCTATTACATAAATCCTAGTTCACGAGAGTAGGTTCTTAGAACTATTATTTATTAGCGAAATTATTTCACACGTCTCAAATTATTACACTAAATTATTCATGTTGATTTATAATGGCAGTTTAACTGAATTTATTGATATGAGAACAGTCACATAGTTCATATCAATTTGGAGAAATTTATAACAGAGTGTCAGAGAATCGAATGAACCTATTTATTCAGTTAATGTGATGGTTGGGTGTATTTTAAAAGGTAATAATAATATTATAATGTTCAGCATTATGTTTGAATTATTTTTGAATTCTACATATTATTTTGAGTAGAACTAAATTTTTCAAAAAAAAAAAAAAATTGTTTCATTAAAAATAAATGTAATTCTGATGTTTTTAAATTAGTAGTTGCATCAGCAATATTACAACGCAACCAAAGCGGAACTAGTTATTTATGTAGATTGCTTTGCACTTATATCAATATTGACTGTTTAAATGAGTATAAATGATTTATGTTTTAATTGAAATAGTGGCATAATTAATTGTAGTAAAAATGGGAAACTTGCGTTGGATTGACATATTTTGTTGTAATTAAAAGCCCTTTAATTAAATAAAAATTTAGAACGAATAAAATAACTTGCGTAGAATCAACATCATTTTATAATTATTTATATAAATAAAACCATTAAAATTTTATACACAGGGAAAAAATATGTGAATCTTATAGTGATGAAATAAATTTACTTTTTAGTAGCTAGTATTGTAACAAGTACAATGCGTTGCGGATATTTTATAGTCATTACAAATATTATTTTTTTAATTAAAAGATTGGACGAAAAACAGTACACAGTAGTATTATAATAGTTTAAAAGGCATAATGCAAATTTAAATATTATAGTTAATGTAGAATGGAAAAGCAAATTACTCTGAATGAGATTTTTTTTTGTAGATTTTGAAACAAAATATTTGCTGTCGTGACATAATTACAACATCTTTTCTTTAAAAACAAAGAATTTGTAATAATGTAATGATTATATACTCTGTTCATATTGCTAATAGAGGTACATCTTATTATTTCTAAGGTCTGTCAGATAGAAGAAAGGTCCAAAAATTTATACAATATATAAGATAAAAGTTAATTTAATTAGAAGCTATTTTTTTTGCCCTCTTTTTTTCGGACATTTCAGATTTGTGAAATTACGATTATCTGTGAGTGTTGCCTGCTTTAATTACTAGCCATTATTCTTAGGAAAAAAGATAATGTTTTTGTATCATAAGGTTCTCGTAAACTGGTTAATAGATCACGATTAATAATCCTAAAAAAATGTTTTTGTATGTTTAGGGTTCAAACTCATTTTAAACTTAACACGTTTAACAGCTAAGGTTTGTGTTAAAAAGGATTAGTAAATACATAAATTTTGCAACAATTCAAGTATTTTAATATTTTACTACTGATTAATGACAAGTAATATTTCTACACTTTTTAACATTTATAATATGTTTAATACCAGAAAATTATAATGTCTTATAATATAGAGGAAAATATTTAGTTTAATTAAAAGATCAGTTCTGATATATTTTTTCCTAATAATTTATAATTTTTTTCTTTAAATTTAAAAATATTTAAAACTTACCTGAAGGGAGACAAGTAATATTTGCTGGACCTTTCAAGAAAAATCCAGGCGGACAGTTGAAATAAGCTGTTTGGCCAAGTCTATGTCCACTAGCTCTATAATTCAAATGTAAACTCAAGTCCATACTAGGAACAGGTTTGCAATGTATATCTGTAAAAATTATATATTTGTAGCAAAACATTATAGTGTAATCCTAATACTTATTTTATTTTTGAAATATGAAAACTTGAAAGTAAAACAAATTAAGATTACCTCTCTAAATTCAATATTAAAATCAGTGAAAATTTAAACAAATAAAGTAAAAAAAAAAAAGTATAGATTATAAAAATTAATTATTTAGTAGAAAATGATTTATAATTTATTGTGTATTCTGACATTTTATCTTAGAGATCTTCGAGTATTAAGTACAATTTAAAATGGAAAAACCATTTCAGGTATGCTTTAGTAAGATTTACATTAATTTTTCAATTTCTTTACTAAATTAAAATATATTCAAAAGTTACAATCAGAAACTTTTAATAATACTGCTGGTCATAAATTATTACTAAAATAATATATTTTGATTTAAAAAATTCATTTATTTTTGCATATTTGTATGAACCTGCAAATACTTTTAGTTTAATTAATAATTATTATGTAGAAAACAAAATATTTGGTAAATAAATGTCAAAAGAAATTTAAAATATTACCCTTAAGTTAAAATCTAAATAAGAACAAACTTTCGGTAATGTATTAATAAGAACTTAGTAATTTAAATTAAAAAGAGAATATAGATATTTTAAGAGTGGAGCTAAAAGTAAAAATATTTTAATTTTAATTATTTTTATTAACATTTTCACTAGTTTTGATTGAAACAAAAATGATCTCGATATTGCGGTTACGAGTTAAATATTTTTATGTCAATTTTTTGTTAATTACTTGATAATTTATTTTATTGAAAAATATTTTTATTTTGAACAATTTAATCTGGAATAGTTCATAATTCATGCGGAATTCTTTGTCAGTGTTCTTAGCTAAAAGATTTTCTTTACTCTCGACTACATACTAGTTTGTACTAACATGTTAAGTATTAATTGAATTAAATTAAGTTTTAACAAATATAGAAACCATCTTAATTATTGTATGTATCGGAACCTTGAACATTTTTCTAGTAATTTTATTATTAAAAATATTATATACCAAGTAAATTATAAACTTGAAAGTATATAAAATTTGAGAATGGGATATTTTTTTAACGAAAAACTTCTTTAATAATACTAGTACAAAATAGGAGTAATATTTTTAAAATTGTCTCATTGCATCCTTTGTTTAAGTTATGTTCCTACACAAACAATTTAAAACACTATTTAAAAAAATATATATCTTAACAATCTTGAAATCAAACGTTGTTTTCTTTATCAAATAGCAAGTATCATTTGTAATCTCGCAAATTTTTCAATTTTATTTTATTTATTGGAAGTTTCAAACAATATATCGTTTAAAATGTAAACATAATAGATTATATTTGTAAAAAATTTAATTAACCTGATATGCGCAATGATATCGTATTATTGATTCCTCGCGGTGTTGTGCAGGTGAATGTGCCACTATCAAAATGTTTTACATAATAAATTGATAGCCGATACTTCCAATTTCGTTCCTCATTACCAATAGCCCATCCTGAAAAAAGTTAAAAAGCATGTTAGTATGGTTATTTGCGATTCTTTTGTTTTTCTCTTACTGAAATTTGCTTTATAAGATTGTCAAAAAGTCACAAACCGACGACTAAAACAAACAACGTACAGTTCGTTGGACACTTAACTTTAACGAACTAGAAGTAAACACCGTGGCTTTAGCATGTGCATTTGTGCATGCGTGTGTAAGTGGACTTAGGATGAGAAGAGGAATAAAAACAGTTATAAAAAAAAATCGTACGCGAGATAGTGTATGTATCGGTCACTGAGTTTATATTGGATTTAATTTCAGATAAATTTAAACACGAGTAATCACTAATCCAACAGAAAATTCAGTGATACGTGAAATGTATACTAAAAACAAAATATGTGTGATTTTAGAAAATCAATACAGCAATGTAATACGTTCAATAAAAAAAGTCAATTTTCCGACTCAAAATAGTATTTTATGATATGTAAAAAACTTTTAAATAAATGTGTTTCTTTTTCAATTAAACATGTCTAAATTGTTTTTGAAATTCATTAATTTAATATAGATAATATTTCTACAACAGATTACAATCTGTTGTGAATCTTAAGAAGAATAATAATTATAGTTGAAAAATAATATGGAAACTACGTGCAAGCGTCAAAGATCAGTTCAAATGTTAACTGAAAACAAAAGTAGATGACATCATAGTTGTAGGAAAACAAACAATACATAAAATAGATTAATTATAATATATTTAGTATAATAAGAATGGTTTTAAAGAATACTCTATGTTTAGTTAGTAAAAATTTCAATTAAAAGATTAATGATTTTTATTACATATGATATGTAATGATATAGTTAAAAATAAAACTTCTCAGAAAAAATTTTACGTAATCAATTACTTAATAAAAAAAAACATAAAATATAATACTTTTTAAATCACAGACAAAAACTAAAAACTTTTTACAATAATATTTATATTTCTAATTATTTTTATGAGAATTGTTTTCCCGATCAATTAAAATTCATGAAAATGCTTTTGATTTCGTATATGAAACTAAGTAATAAATGCTAAGAAGTATTCTACAGCATTTAAATTTTAACTAAAACCGTGAACAGTTCAATAAGAGTGATAGTATTAACGCATTACTTATTTATAAGTAATTAAGGCTGATTTTAATCATAAATAACTAATTGATAAATATAGAGCTCTATATATTGATTACAAACTTGCTGCTGTTTGATGTTATTTACTAAGCAAAAAGTGAATTTGCACTAGAGAATACTAAATTATTTGCATAGTACGAGGATACATGATAAACGAGTTGTTTTATATTTCATAGACACTTGGAGTGAAAACCGAACGCGTTAGAATGAAAGATTACAAGGATACTGTTATCCTTACTCTATATTAGTGTCTATTTTGTTCGTCTAAGAATAGGTCGGATAAAAACTTGGAATAACAACAATAAATGCAAATGTAAAATTCGCACATTTTGGTCATTTTTTTTTATGTTAGATAAATAATAAGTAAAAATTAATATACCCAGTATTAAAACTACAAATTTATTTTTATGGTAAAAATATTTATAAAAAAACCTTTACATAATTGGTACTTGTGTATTTACCGGAAGAATTTTTATATTATATTCAAACATGTTGGAAATAATATCTTTAAACTAATACGTTTTTACCAATAATGAGAAGTCGAATTTTTTAAAAAGTTACTCTAGCGTTGAGTCTGTTTTGTAATATATTTTCCTATAACTCAACGACCATTGACAGAGTCCCCAGGCCCTACAAACATTTGTGCCGCCAATATTATTGTACATGTTATATTGATAGCAATTTTGTTCAGTCACCGTACTTGCTCATCGGATTGATGGGAGGGGGTGAATTATAAAATTTCATTTGACAGAAGGTACGATGAAAGTACTACCACCGGAACCAGGAAAAATAATGTAGGATCGCAATAATAACAAGTACATATATACTTACAAATGGCCGAGTATAAAAACATAAATATATGTATATTTAAATACACCGTTTGAGCGCATAATATTTGTACATATTATACATTTTCTGTGTAATGTGTGCATAACAAACGCGTGTAATATAGTCACGTATAAAAGTACAGCCCATTAAAAATGTATATTGTAATAACCTTCAGTAAGTCATATTAGCCAGGGGACAGTTAATGTTAATAACCATTCGTCACGTCCAATATAATTCTCATATTTAACATTTATTCGTTTGCATAGCGCAATAGTTTAATATGAGTCAATTTATAGCATTCCTGCAATTTTAAAGTGTGGCAAAGGACGAGAAAATAAAAAATAATAATAATAAAGAAAAGTAATTCCAATAACTACTACAAGTGACTTTGCAGTAATTTTAACGGTTTTCTTATTTTCGTTGTTCGAAGATAAACGATTACAGTCGCCCAAAAGGGTGTAAAAATACCATAGATCATAGAATATTAATATCCATATTCTTAAACAGAATTATATTCTCCCTTTTAAGATACCTTCTGAATAGGTCATTTTTAATCGAAGACAACAAAGGAATACATAATAATTTTATAGCTTCCTATTTCATTGACACATACGAGCAATATTTCATTTTTATGTTGAAATATACCTTTTTGATATAAAATATTAGAAATACACATTTGATATTCAAAGTTATAATATTTAACAGGTAATATTTATGGATATGAAACTCTCACAGTTCAACAACAATAATACTGTAAAAAATATTTCATATATTTATTTGATATTATTTTTTCTAAGTTATTTTATGATAGTAAAACTATAATAAATTAATGGTTTTGGCAAAACAATTAACGAAGGGAAGTATTTTAAATTTATCATCCAATAAATATTACTTAATAGTAAAAAAAAACAATAACAAACACTTGCATAATTTAATGAGCTAAATTACTTCTTTTGTTTTTATGACTATTATTTTATGCGATAACAATTTGTTTTCTATACAGCACCTGTTTATAACCCATTTCACAAAATAAGGTTTTAAAATTATAACCATGTATAAAACACAATATCTCGTGGACCATTTATGCATCTGGGGTCCTCTGTTCTTCATTTCCCCTTTTTACTTAACGACAAGACTGCACTATTTTTCACAGAGCCACCTGACCCAGCTCAAGAGGCGTTTTGCATTTGTTAAAGCCGCATGTAATATCCTAAAGTATCTTTGAAATATTCTCTTGTTATTATTTCTTGAATAATATTACGAACTTCTAGAGAAACGAAGAGTGCCAGTACAAATACTTGTACCAAAGCTATAGAAAAACAAGATTCACTTAGAAATAGGAATATTTTAACAACATTGAGCATTTTGAACACCGTTATATTCCTGTAATTCGTATTTTTTACTTCATGATTTGGACGTTTACGTGATTTATTTCAACACTTAAAAATACAGAAACGTTTAATTTTTTACTAACACTTGATACATACAGTTTTTGGGCTGCGTAAAATCATTAAAATTAACATGAGTATACTTGAAAAACCGAAATATATATTTTTTTTTATCGAGGCAATGATTGACTCCAATTAAGTTTAACATATCTTTTTCTTTATGAGAAAAAATATTTTTATATTGGCTTTAGAGGCCAATAAAGCCCAAGGCTCTGAACAAATATTTTTGTTTTAAAATGAGATGACAAAGTGTTATCTCATTTTAAAACATTTGTTAGGAATCTTGTGATTTTAACCACACTGATATTCCCTTATGATGTTATTAGCAAATGGCCTTAATCGATTTAGTAAAAATATTCGATAGTATTAAATTATCTATTATACAGGGTGGCCCACCACTCACTGACAACTTAAATAACTTTTGATCCAGTTAATATTTTTAGCTGATTTTTTTTTTAAATAATAGTTATACGTTAGGTCCGTAGCTATATCTCAATAATTAATTTTTTTACATTTTATTAAAAATATTAATTATTTTTAAATTTTAAATAAAATGTAAAAAAAAAATCTAAGATAGCTATTTTGTAGAGTAGAATTTAAGAAAAATTTTAGTAAAAAAATATCTTATTAATATTCAGTAGTAAATATTCTGTAGCGTTTTGAAGTTTGTGAAAATTTGAATTTTCATGTACTATTTTACGGTATTAAACATTGAAATACGTATTGAGAAAAGGACAGAAGAAAACGCTATCTTTTCAATATACTTTTGAATGAGAGTGATAAGTAATAATTGCCTTATCTAATTTCTTATCATGGTATTAATGCCAAGTTTGTAATGTATACACACTATCATCATATGTATACACAGTAATCATGAAAAGATAGCGTTTTCTTCTGTCCTTTTCTCAATACGTATTTCAATGTTTAATACCGTAAAATAGTACATGAAAATTCAAATTTTCACAAACTTCAAAACGCTACAGAATATTTACTACTGAATATTAATAAGATATTTTTTTACTAAAATTTTTCTTAAATTCTACTCTACAAAATAGCTATCTTAGATTTTTTTTTTACTTTTTATTTAAAATTTTAAAATAATTAATATTTTTAATAAAATGTAAAAAAATTAATTATTGAGATATAGCTATAGACCTAACGTATAACTATTATTTAAAAAAAAAATCAACTAAAAATATTAACTGGATCAAAAGTTATTTAAGTTGTCAGTGAGTGGTGGGCCACCCTGTATATTAAATATATTATTATTTAATATAATAATATTAAATGTGGTGTTAAGTTAGGAAATCTTTCTATAGTTCTTGAAATCAATAAGATCTATTTTCATGTATACAGAGTGACTCGTTTATGTAACACATAAAAAGTAAAAAAATTAACATAATAATGAAAATGGTATTTGGTTTCTTTTAGGTGCATTATTTTCTTATTTTTAAATTATGAAGTAATTTTTATGTTCATCCTTTAATGACTAGTGACAAAAATAATAACACCCGCACCTCCAGCCATCATTATAAAATGTTAATAACTTCCGAAATATTGGTCCAAAAGTTATTATAAATCAGTCATTTTCATAATTAGATAATTATCTAATAAACTAATCAATTTATTATGTTGTCATTTAAAAAAACAATATTGACACTTATAAGGGATAAACATTGATAATACTTTATAATTGATAAAATAAGAAAAACATAAAAGAAACATAAAATATATTTTTTATTTTTTGATTAATTATTAAGCGGTTCATAATAAACGAATCACTTTGTATAGACATATTATATAGAGTGTTCAGTAAGTATGGAAACGTAGTTCTATTATTTTCATTAATTATAACAATAGAAACTTGTTTCGTTACTTTTTGAACACCCTCTAAAGGTTCTATTCTAGTAGGATCTCTAATTTTTCTGTACTTCATTTATTATTATTTGTATTTCATAACTGACATATTTCTTGCGTCAGTTTTTATGCATCGTTCTTCAATATTTCAACCACTATCAAGTCTTATTTTAAAACTTAAGCAATAGTTTTCTCAAGTAAAATTAACTCCAATGAAATTTTAATTTTTGACTAAAAAAAAATGAATGTATTTAAATAATTATTCTCTACGCAAAGAATGAGTTTTTTTCTATTATCACTTTAATACAGTAAGTTACTTTTGTTCATTACACATTAAAATATTTTTTTGAATTTAGAGAGCTGTTCAAAATATTTCTTTTAACTTAAAATTATCTTCCTAAAATGAGATATGTGAAAAACTGAGTAATTACAATAAGAGTACATGCTTTGATGCCCAAGAAGTGTTTTATTGCTTTTTTTCTAGAAATAAATTTCTTAAACATATCATTATTAGGGTATTTTCAACAGACTAGCACATTAACAATTATGAATTGAGTTAATTTATGAAATGAAATAGGGTTAATTTCAAAAATCTCATTCATTTAAACATTTTAAAAGTGACGTGCCTTAATTATTTTTCACTTTAAGTATTAATATTCAAAGTTATTCATTAAAAATAAATAGCGTTTCTTTTTGATAATAATTAAATTAAAGAGTTCAAAGACAAAAGTTAGATGAATTATTTCCAATGGTATCTAATAGTTTAAAAGTGCAAAAAAATAAATAATAATTTTTGTTGAACTTTTCATTGCTACAAATACCTGGTCTCAAGAAAAATAATAACAATAATTCTTAAAATTTCTTAGAAGATAAAATTTAATTTAAAAATATCAAGTTTTTACATTGTTCTTTGTAACACTATTACTCAAATTATTATATTTTAAAAAATGAAATAAATATTTTTCTGTTTGGTACATTAATATTGTTTTTAGATATAAATTAAAATATTTCTTATACCTAGTAATTTTTTCACAAGTATTCAATACATTTTTGAAATAATATCTTATGAACTAAAATTATTCACGATTAAATATCTAATAAATCATAAAAATATAAATTGCACATTAAATATCAAACAACAAGTCATCTATTTTGTAAAGTTAAAAAATGTTGTGTTCAAACTTTATCATACGTAATTATTATATTGTAAACATTTTTTTAAATAAAATTTTTAAAAAATACGGAAGCATAGTCGGGCACGGCACAGTATGGACGTAAAATAAATAGGGCAAGTTTAGATGATATCTGATTCCATTCAAATCTGTAGATAGTGTTTAACTTTAAGAAATTGGTGGATTGTACCAAAAGCAAAATGAATTCCTAATAAATTTCTTCATTATTCCTTATTAGTAGTTCTTTGATTTAGAAGTATAATATATGAATAAGTATTTATTATAACAATTAAATATAGTATCAGAAGACAAGTCCAGATGTTAATATTTTTTTAAATTAAAGTATAAGCTTCAATATAAGATATATATATAAAAGTGTCAGTATTTTCAAAAGTTAAGTTGAAAAAGTTCATTTATTTTAGAAAAGTTATCATTTTGAAATGTTTCTATGGACACGTAAACTGTCAAATTTAAAAAAATATATGCACTAAATGATAGGTAAATACCTAATGAATCAATATATAAAAAAATTTTTATTGATTATGTCATTCTTAAAAAATTTATGGCAATTTTAAGTAAAAATAAAAAACATCGAAAATTACCAATTTTTAAAATTATAATTTTTTGAATGATATTGTCTATTTACGGTGAACGAAGAAAATTTGTTCAAACTTTGAAGATAATGTCTTCGACTAAATATGGTTTGTGATCTTTTGACATTTTGTTTATCAAAATCAGTCAAGTGAGAGCTGAGAAACAGTGGTAACAGACACACAGAAAAAAAACACATCATAATAAAATTAATACCTTGTCAGCTTCGCATCGAAGCTAAAATATATTAGTACGGTCAATGGACATAAATATAAATAAATGGGATAATTGCAAAACAATTTTTAATATTTTTTGAATTTTTTTTTATTAATACGTATACAGATAACTATATACTTGTAAGTTGAACTTTTCTTATCTAAAACAATATCTACTGAATATTCTAAGAGGAATAATGATTTTATAATTATCCCATTCGTTGTCATTTAATTCACTTGACTCTATTCACTTTAAAATAAACATTTATAAAATATTGACTGATAAATAAAAATTAGTTTTACAAACGTTCTTAGATGTGTTTTAAAGTAAATAAATTTTTTTTTTGATTCATATAGTATCAATATGTTTTAAAACAGTATCATATTAGAATAGAGATATCGAAAGAAAAACTCAATTTATTTGGAACTTTCGGAAAGAACATAAAAAAAAATACAAAAAATAAATATGGTATTACAACATTTTCCATTTTAATATACCAAGTGAATTTATGTGACGTGGGTATATGAAATGCATCCATCTTTAATCATAATTTAAATTATACCTTTTCCTATTACAGGTATGATATAATTCATGAAAATGATTTATTTTATTTTTTCCCTAAATAATATCTCCAAAACTGTACTATTCACATCACATTGAGATATAGTTCTTTAGATGACTCTTGTTGTAATGTTAATGTATAATAAACATTTTTTTATATAATTTATACCTCATATAATAGTTAAATTATATTTTTTTACGAAAATACTATACAAAGTGTTCACTAAGTAAGGAAACAGGTAAATTTCAAATATATTATTGTATTTCTTATATATGATAAAAATTTTATGTTTTTTTAGATTCGATGCAAAGCTGAGAAGGTATTAATTTTACTATGATGTTTTTTTTTTTGAGTGTCTGTACCACTTTTTCTCAGCTCTCACTGAATCAATTTCTTTCAATGATACGTCAAAAGATCACAAATCGTATCTCGTCGAAGACATTACACTCATAAATTGAAAAAATTTCCCTCGTAATTTCCCGTAAATGGGGGAAATCTCCAAGAAAATTACAAATTTAAAAATCGCTAATTTCCGACATTTTTTCAATTTTTCTTACTTAAAACTACTATAACTTTTTCAAAAATGACCAAATATTTTTTTCATTAATCTGACCTTTTACCTGCCTACAGGGGGGGATTCAAAATGACAACTTTTTCACAAAAAATTAACTTTTACAACTTAACTTTTGAAAGTGTTCCGGAAAGTTTGACAGTTATATATGTATCTTAAATTAAAGCTAATGCAATGAACTTTATTATGAAAAAAAAAAATCTCGGACTTTATTTTGTCTTTATGATGAAAATGGCTACAAAATGCTATTTTTGTGTAAAAATTCTCATTTTGCATATATTACATATTGCATAAATATATATAAATATATATCGCATAAACACTTTTGAAGGTTTTCGTTAAACTTAGTTAAGTAATAATTTTTTTTAGTTTTTCAACTTGAATTCTAAAAAATTATAAGAGGTGGAAATTGAACTCCGTTTTATAGTTAATACAACAGTTTATCTATTCTTGAATTAAAGGGAATCATTTAGCATAATTATAATTTCATTATACTTCTTCTTGTCCATTCTTTTGTTAGTTTACCGTAACCCCTTTAATAACTTTGAAATCTCAACTACAATTGAATTTACCGTCATCTTTTTGGACCTAATATTCCCTTTGTTGACGCTGTCCAGCTTGTTATACTAATGTAAAATCCCTCAAACTTACATTACCGTATCATTTTCCAAAGGCTCGAGACTGTCTAAAAGTAAATGCATTATTCGCTGCTATACAGAAAAAGGTTATGAGTTTCGTTTAGAAGTTACCCGATATTCTCATATAGCTGTACACATTTGCACATTACTAAGGGACTGTGTTAGAGAGTAGTTGTAGAATTCTGGCGCCTAAATGCCGTAAAAGAAAAGGACTTTATCAAGAATAACGAACCCACAATTATAAAAACCACCGGAACCATCATAATAACCTCACGTGTTGTTTAATTTTCCCTACTATTCTCTCGTCCATATTGGTAAGTTTAAAATGAGTATTGATTTGCCGTTTAATATTAAGAAGTACTACACTATCCAACATCAAATTAAGAAAGTTTAAAAGTTTAATTTTATACGTGTACCAATTATAAGCGTAATAAGATTTTTTTACGCTATACAAGATATACGAAAAACAAGAAAAGTGAAATGTATTAACCAGTCATATGCAAATCTTATAAGTTTTACAGGCATACATCAAAAGAAAAGAAGCCTTAAATAAATATTCTTATTAATTGGCTACAATAAATATAAATAAAATACAAAACAGAATAATTATTTAGTATTAATCTTTTAAAACAAACTTTAAAAATATCTGTCGACTCTGTGCACAATTATTCACGATAAAAAAGGCTGGAGTATTTACATGCAACACGGCAAGTTGACAAATTATTAATTATTATTATGTATGAAATTATAAAATATTAATTATTTTATCTTTGAAATATTGGATTTTTGGTCTAGGAGTTAAAGCCTCAGATTAAAATCGAAACTGAAGGATTACTGTGACTAATTGAACTTCCTTCTTAGTTAATTGACGCCTTGGTCTTAAGCTCTTACTCAAAGCACTGTCACATAAGTTTAAGCTACCCTGTTCCTCTTGTTATTTTTGCTGCCAAGATTTATAAGGTTGAAAATTAATAAGGGTTGAAAACCTACAAAGGATTTGAAGATTTCGAAAGTTTCTACAGACAAGATTAAGAAGCTGGTTGCCTTTTTGTCCTAATGGTAAAATCCATAGAAAATAACATTTTGTTTTTCGCTTGCCTATTACTTTTGTTGAAAATATGTTATGCAGAACTATAATATATGTGATTGACTTTGATAATGTTAATATATTACTTTGATAATTTTTTTCCTAAATAATTCAAAAATAAGTTCATGTTTAAAACAAGTCTGCAAGTAGTTGGCACAGTTGAATAAAGTGATTTAAGTGACTAAATATTTAGAAAAATTAACTAAAATTGTAACGATATAGTTAGACATTAAGAACAAAATAGTATTACATAATTGTCAATTTAAGTTCATTATATGGTATAAATAAAATGTATTTTTAATGATTGTTGTTTGTATATATTCTCATCATTACAATATTAAATATTTTGTTAGATATACTTTAATACCGAATTTATAATAATTAAGTAAGTTTTTCAACAATAACACATTCTAAATAAGTAAAAAACTTATCAGTTATCAACTAATATAAAAACATATCATGAACAAGCTAAGCCGACAGTATAGTTACAACCACGAGGCCTGTAACTATCGCCCTGAAAATGGACTTTGAAACGAGTTCAGCTCATAACTGAAAACGTGGATACATCCGTAAACATTTCAAGCAATGTTTAATTACTTTTCAAAAATAATACTAAAATAATCGACATAATTTCTTTTAAGTTTACCCACAATCATAAATTTGATATAAACTAATAGATAATACGGTAAGGTTTTTAAAAACATTAATTCTAAATAAATTTTACCTACTTAAATGAAAGTTATGACTTTAAAAACTACAAAATTTAATGAAAAGTTTCTGTCAAAAATTACATCTAAACAATTTTTATTTAACTAATTGAAGTAATTTTATTTTATTAATTAAATTATCACAAATACATAGAATTTAAATACACTAACATATGTCATGATTAAAATATTTTGAGCTTAACTATATTTCGTACTATTAACAGCAATCATTTTCATATTAGTAGGTAAAATTAATATAAAATTAATGTTTTTGAAATTCTTATAATATAATTATTATAATTGGGTTTAATTTTTTTATTATTTAAGAAAAAATTATACTGAATAATTTAGCTTAGATTTTTTTTTTCTCAATCTAAAATTCCGCTTTAAAACTATATGAAAAGATTAAACTTGATGAATTGATCTCAATTTTTGTTAAATCTTTATCAATATACTAAAAATTAATGGCTGATTCGGAATCAGCGTCATAAATACTTTGATAATAATTAAAAAAATTCCAATAAACTTCCCTAAAAATTTATCGACCACTGAATTACTCGTATGTAAACTCCCCTAAATAAGAATTATAAAAATTAACTAGTATTTTTTTTTTAGTTAAAATAGGTTTTTTTTTTAATAATATTCTGTGCATTTGTTAACACTTCTAGTAACATCTTAAAGATATAAAATCCTCATTTCACAATTATTATTGTGCAATTTATTAATATTTTAAGAAACTTATTAGATCCGTCCAGCAAAATAAAAAGTCAATACAGTCCACAACAATAAACACACCTCGTGCGGGACACAAAATACAATTGGTGACTCTGACTGGATGTACAATGTTAATCATTTATTCAATATCTAACGTACGTTTTACTTATTAACCTTTTTTATGTTAAACACTAAAAATGTCAACCTACGCCATAAGTAAACAAACGGTATTTCTTCTCTAACAAATGTGCAAAAGTTGGGCTTTGTGTCAAATCTACACATTGTTCAATAAGAGTATTATTGCGATTGATACATCAGTATCAATAAAGTCCATTTGCGATTAACGGGATTACAACGGGTGTGTTTTTGGGACACTGGACACAATATAAGACAAAATATTTCCCTTCCCGTCCCGCTGTTCGCCAACGCGCTTATTCGACGTTGTCGACACGATCATGTCGGTCCATCACGAGTGCTCAAGTGCAATATCTAATTGGATTTGTATTTTCATTATAATACTTAAACCGTTACTATCAAAAATTGGCGTGTCTAACGTGTTGCGCGATGGACAGCTTACGGACGTATTACGAACTGGACGAAGAACTCGGCAAGTGAGTGAGTTGAAATAGCGCACGCTTTTAATGCTATAAAGTCCCTGGAACCACACTGTCCGATAGAACTCGCAATGCTCAAACAAACTTAACTCGCTTTGCGAGTCTACAATGTTGAAACCAAACACTTGAGATTTAAGCAGTTCCTATGTTTTACCACTGTGTGAGTGAAATTAGTTATTCTATTTAAAAATATTTATTTAAAATAAAAATTATTATATTTGAAATGTATAATTTGAATATGCAAATGCGGTGTGTCCAATATAAAAGATTAAGGTTAATTTTTGTGAGTTATAGAAAAAACGGAAACTTTTCCCCTACTTTTCAACAATCTGCATAATTTACCGTAATTTAAAATTTATAAGGTTCTCTAATTAATTAGGTTTATCCAAAATTGAGAGTTTCTCCGATATAAAATAGCAAAAACGTTTTGGTAAATGATTTTCATGCCTATTTTAATAACAATAAAGTTTCATAATTGCATTAAAAAAATGTATACCTGCGAGATAAGTTTCTGCTTCAGACGTCCAAGTCCAAACTGGATCACCGTGTCTTCTTAAATATAAACATTCTAAATGTAGTATTGATCCAGGAAAAACAACTAAACCGCCATTCTGATCTACAGCAGCCGAACCTGAAGGTACTCTCACTAAAATAGTTGGTGGCGAGTTTTCTGTAACGAAAAGTAATACAACAAACGCTATAGCAAAACATGTATGTCTTTTTATGAATAGTAATTAAACGCTATAATTTTTGTTAGGCAATTTTTTTTTACAACTACATGGGTTGATGAAGTATAAATCGCCTTATATTATAAAAAGACCACACGATTTTATTTGTTCGTAAAATGTTATGTTTACAACAGCTATATCACTTGAAAATAACGCCAAGAAGTGTAACTGACATTTCAAAGAAAGAGAAAAATAAGAGATAGGGTTTTATAGTACTTTCGTGCCGTTGTCAAAACCAACCAGACAATATGTCGATTCGCCACTATATACGTACATACCGATAAAAATGTGCACAATAGAAAGTAACGGCAATATAAAAAATTCACATACACATTAAGCTAAAACAATTAGGAATTATTTTTCAAAGAAATGTTGGCGAGATATTTGAAGTATTTTTTAATTAGTTTAAATTTCTGTGTAAATGTCATAGTCGAGTAAGTTATTTTAAAATATATACAATAGCATGTCGTCAAATGGAAATCTTTTTCTGTACAAGTAGAAAATTAAACCTGAGCCTTCTGCCGACTCATTCGTATAAGCGTACAATAAAAAAAGTTATCTTTAGAAACACAAAAAATATAATAAATTTATTCAAATTAAAACAATGTAAATTTCGTCAAGAATGTTGGCACACATTTTCATGCTTTCAATAATATATATTTATAGTACCAGTGAAAATGATATCACATCGAATAGAACACGAACCTTAAAAATATTTTTAATTCTACAAAAAATTCCGATTAAAACTTAATTGAGCACATATTGAGCTATGATTGAATAAAATCAGTATTTTCCAATGTCACATCAAAAAAAAGATACATACATTTCAATTAAAATGTTTGTGAATATTGTAATTTTAGGCCTTCCTGAGTTCAAATTTAGAAAGGATATCACGTTGTAATCTACGTGATAACGTTGAACCCTATAGTTCATTATAATATATTAAAATTCAATTACGCTATAAACGGATGATTTAATATTCCAAGATATACAGATATAAAATTAAATGGGCATTGCGTTCTAAATCATATAATTTGAATACATTTCAACAATAATTTGAAATTACAAAGGATATATCTATTGCATAGAAAATGTAATAATGTTGAAAAAACACGCAATCTAGACATTCGTTAGAAATTTTAAAAACTTGATTTTTTTCTAAGTACCAACAAAACATAATTAATAATCTATCGGAATCAAAGTAGTGGATAATTTGAAAAGTTTTCGCTAATGTAAAAGAAGAACATATAATTCTTAAGCCAATATCGTTTAATAGCTTCTAAATAACAAACTTTTTCTACATAATTCAATACATTAGTATAGTAATTAAATCCAGTTGAGTTTATTAAGTAAGTGAACCTATACAACAACCAGTTAATCATTTTATTATTTTCTTGGCTAAATTAAATGTTTTTGAAAACTCAACTCGTTCAAGTTTATAACAATCCAAATATTTAAGCAAATAATATTAAATTACTTATAAATGAAAACGATAACTCATATTTTAATATTAAAAATTGAATTTGTTAATAAATCAAGTTAAAATTTATTTACCTGTATAATTTGTAAATAATGTCGTTGGTTGACATTTTGGAATGGGACTAGACCATACGCCGTTACTACAGTTCAATATCGATGGCCCATTTAATTTAAACGTTCCTATTGGCTCTTGACATCTTGCTGATATAGTGTGATTGTGCGGTATTGTCGTATTGAGCTCCTAAACAAGAAATACCAGTCTAAAATTTGTCATTTAAATACTTTGAACAAATTTGCTCAAAAGCATAAAGAATTACTAATTATGTTCGTTATAAACACATATTAGACTTTGGTGAAAAACCGATTTTTACCATAAAATTCGGTACGGAGTGCGCGCAATGGACTATAAGGGTGACTATTACAACAACTAAGCTAATCATATTCATTTATTATTATGTAAATTCGTCGTTTTACTATATTTTTATTAACAATTTCTCGCAACTCCGTTACACGGTGTTAAACAAATGTATTTTACACGATAAAAAGTCGCGAATTACCGAGATCAAATCGCGCTAAAATTAAAAACCTGTAGGCCGTACCAATTAAACTGCTGTTGGTTTGAACGATAAAATAATGATATGTAAATTTAAAAAAAATAACGATAATTCCCTGAGATTGCGTCAAGAATTTATGATTTTTTACGGAGTACAATAGCTGCTATTGAAGTGAATTTTACTCGGCGCAAAAATAATGGCTCCGTAAATATTCAACAGTTCATTGACAAAAATGTTTTAACGATGGAGGAATACGACGGAGACTAGTGGCGCGTGAAGATTGACGAGTTGACACTGAATTCGTATTGAGAGAGCCGTGGCGGACAGGAAGAGGTGAAGTCGCAGGGTTGTTGGTACTCGTTGTTAATCCCTTTCAGTCACTCGTTAATTACTGGTACCGCCAGAGTCACATTTACATATAATTCACGTATTTATATACACGAAACCGCAAGGCAGTGGCGCCTGCTCTGTCGGAACAAACAGACGGGTAACTACACTTTGGTATTTCTATTATTATCGTTATTATTATATGATTGTAATTAAAACTGTCGTTGTGGCACCGGAATAAGGGACGCGGATAAACGAGAGCACAATAAAAGGACCGTTGTGTTTTGATTACACACCAGTGGCAGTTCTATTTGATTAGACCCAAACGTCCTATTATTAATATTGTTTGGTACCGAACCTGCTGCGTATATCGTTATTGTTATTATATTGATATGGTAAACGAGGAGAACAACAGAAATACAACACCGGCAACTACCGAAAGTGTCACTTGTAAATTGATTTCCGAGGTTTGTGCGACTTTCGGTCTAGTTCACTGTTGAAACTATTGCAAGAGGTCGGCCATCCTGACGACGGTATCCCTTTACAAGACCGCCGCAGTTTCACATTTGGATTTTGGCTCGGTCAAAAGAAGCCCTGAATTTAATTAGTTGATACAATATAACAATTCATTCGACCGTGTACGCCGGTCGACGAGAACAGAGAACTTTCCAGCAGTTAATATACTCGTGTACCTCCCCAAACGTTGTTTACCACTTAGTGTTGACATCATAGTTGCAGTATTTGTGAGGTTCGAAAATTAAACGCACCGGAGCTGTGTTGTTGTTGTTAAAAGAGACCGGCACCGAACCTTCGCCGCGCTCTCAGATAAACGTCCTGCAAACACAATCTTTTTTATTGCTTTCCTGCTAATGTCGACAATCATTAGAACATTTCGCCATCGACTTCCGTTTGATATCAAATATCGACCAGTCTTCTGACGCGTATGAAATCCTGCGGCAATTAATTAAATTTCGGTGATATTACATAGACATAATTAAAATATTAATGATGAATTCTCCGTTGTTTTAACTTAGTCAATTCGAATTAATGTGATTCGGTTTTGCCAAAACAGCCCGACTAAATTTGCATAGAGTTGTATGCAAATTTATTCCATTTCTTGAATATTTAAATTAATAAAACAATATTAAGTATAGTTCAACGAAACGCATAGATGTATAATAATAATAATAATAATAATAATTATAAACTCGACAAATAATCGTGTACCGTTGTGAACTCTATTTGTTAAAGCGCACAATTAAAACGCGGAAAAACTGTGTTGAAATATTTGAACACATTTTTGCTACAGATAACATTGTTAAATTAGAGGAAAATAGTCGGTATTTATATTGTGTGTTTTTTATTTGTCACAGGAAGTTATCCGGAATTTGATTTGTTATCATAGCGATGGCTATTGTTTGCCGCGACAATGCTTAACGTTTTTTTTTACCTTTTATAAAATAAAAAAAAACTACCACGGAGAATAAATGTTATTGGATAATATGTTTGTCCGTGCTACAATAATAGCAATATAAAAATAATACCAATATTTTCCAATCAAAGTCAGCAATGGCTAAGAGTATTAATAAAAAATAAAATAACGCACTCCCAACTACTATTATTGGAATTTGCACGTCCGTTCGCAAGTAAATGACGCGTAGGTCGATTGGTATATTATTCCGGAACGTTCAAATACCTATTATTTTGTAAATTGTTAGTGTTTTGTAATAAATTCAAATATAATACACCATCCGACGGATATAAAGCAATCATAAAAAAAGTCATAACGACGTAAGAACAGGGAGTGAAAGAAGACGAAAGGGCATATTATAAGAATAGGGTGGAAATGAGTTATCGTAAAAACTCCATAAAAATAAAAAGCATCCGAAAACAAATAGGTCGAAATAAATGATTACGTTTGTAATCTAATTTTGGGTAATAAAATAATCTAATTTCTTGGAAGCTGCAACATCTGCAGGTGCTTATTCATCAATGATGTGTACCTGGTCTACTTTAAAACCGCGCAAATGGCCTGTGTATATATTTCATTACCATATCGTTTTAGGCTTATACAAACTTTTATTTGTATCATACGATTATTCTCGTTAACAAAGTACTCGTACAACTTTTAATTGTTAATGACTTTTCGAACTATTCAGCGCATTAAACATGTCGTTACTTATATTAATATTGATCAGACTGCTGTAGGAAAAAAAAACTTAATACTAAACAGGACCCTGACAAAATGGCGGGATCGCAAAAGAATACTTTTGCGGCCCCTAAAAATGTTTCGCTTCGAGGTGTTCAATGATGATTTTTTACTCGATTATGTAAAGAACATATTGTAAGTCATTTAACAATTGGTCTTGTCAATAAAAAAAATTTCTACTAGGAACCACTAGATGGAAAAAAAGTATATTGTCTCTGAGTAAATTCATGTGCCGCGATCACTGCAATATCAACAGGCTACCTCGTCTTCGTCTTCCATAGTGACTATCTGTAGGCACGTCTTTTCTTTTATTACTCTTATGTGTTAAAAAATACTATTGTTTTATAGGACTGGTGTGTAAGCGCTTCGTGTCGCCCACAACTCAAGTGTTTTGACTTTATGATTCATATTATTCATCACGAATAAGTTTTAATGATTTTCCTTCAATGAATTTTATTTGTTAATTTTGAATATTTATTGTAATTATTTCTTATTTCTATCCAGCTAAATAACATATTTTTTAAGTTTTTCAATGCAATTAGCGTTATTAACTTATTTGTTATTCAACACGTATAGATGGTAGTTCTAAATGAAGAATTTGAATTTTACTTTTAGGCAATTTTTAATAAGTCATTTTTTTAAATATAAAAACATTAAATCTAAATTAAATACAGACATATAATAATTAAAATAAAAAAATCAGCGAATTTCTCCACACATTAAACACATCAAAAATATTGAATTCAACGTATTAGTTAATAATTTTTAATTTTGTTAAAATAATTAGACATTTATCTAGAATAGTGTAATGACCGACATTTTAATCAAGGTGTTAATAAAGAAACCTATTAGTAAGCTTGTACGTTTAATTATCAAAAACAAAATTGATTTAATAAATTTCGTGTTGAAACATTAGTTAGGAATAACGGCATAAATTTTTACAATAACATGGGGCAGGATTGTGAAAACATGTTTTTTAAAAAAAATCTGTTTAAAACAGAAATAAACAGTTTAAAATGTTTAAAACGCCCCATAAGACCAATGTAAATGTAAGAAAAAAAATTGCATTTTCGCATCAACTCAAATAAATTAGTATGATTTATTTCATGCAGTTGGCATATTTACAAAAACCGAAGAACAGATAAATATAAAAAAAAACATAGCTAGGACGTTTTCAAAAAGAGTAATAAAATTGCATAAAATGGCATTTAATTTATAATTTTTTTTATTCTGGTAATTCCTAAAACTGTATAGCAATATTTTTTAACAAAAATTACACTTCTTTAATATTTTTTTTAATAATATAATAGAAAAATCATAACATAACAACTCACTCTTAGCATATAAAAGCTTGATATACAAAGTGTCCCACCATGTTTTGACATTCTTAATAACTTTCAATCCAGCAAATTATTTTGTACTTTTATTTTTTAAATAATTTTTACAGTGTTGAATTACGTTATATACATATTTTTCAATGTTTGTCAATAACAAAAAAAATTTTTAATCAAATATATTAATGTATACATATTTTTCTTTTTTTATTTAAAACAGCCATGTTTTAATTTTTTTCTTACAAAAAATTATAGTAGATTAATGATAATTTTTGAATAAGCATTTTAATACATGGAAAAAGTGAGTAGTGCACGTTGAGTACAGCTCATACTATTTATAATGCATACTCGTGTTGTGTTGGGTTACATCCACTCAATGTATTAAAATGCTTGTAACTCAATACGTACTTATCCTAAAATTATCATTAATCCATTAACAATTTTTTATAATTAAATAGCTAAAAATGGCAAAAAAAATTTTTTTAATTACTTTTTATTATAAGAAATAAATAATAAAAAATATATTTTTAACGTAGTCCATTGAAGCTTTGCATCAATACTAAAAAAAAAGATAAATAACACAGATCATTATTTTCTTTGAAAATAATAACTAATGAATAAAAATAAAAAATTAAAACCTTTTAGTTACAATTATAATAATTTTATTATTTGATAGGATCGGATTAGACTTGGTTCATTTTTTTTATTTGAACCGGTCCCTATTTTACATATCCATATATAACGTATCTGGCGAGATTTTGACATTTTTAATAGCATTTGATTCAGCAAATATTTTTATTTTTTACTATTACTGTTATTATTTTTTAACTTCGATACGAAGCTGAGAAGGCATTAATTTAACTATGTTGTATTTTTTTTATGTCTGACACCACTTTTTCTTAGTTCTCATCGAACCAATTTTTATAAACGATAAGTCAAAAGATCATAAAATACATTTAATTGAATACATTGCCCTTAAAAATTAAAAAACTTCCCTCGTTGCTTACAAATGGGGGAAATCTTCAATTTCAATTTTAAAAAAAATACAATTTTTTAAATTGGTAAATTATGATATTTTTTAATTTTTTTTTTTAAACCACTTTTTTAAAAATGAACAAGTCAAAATAATTTTTTTTCATATAGATACCTTAGATAGTTCCCTTTAATTTGATATAATACATTTAAAACTTGACCCTTTAGCTGCCCACAGGGACGGATTCAAAATAGAAATTTTTTGACAAAAGTTAATTTTTCAATTTAATTTTTGAAAATGTTCCGGAAATACTGTGTCCTTTAAATATGTGTAAATTAAAGATTATTTTACGAACTATCAATTAAAAATAAAAAAATTTGTTCTGACGTCTTATATTTTATGTACAATTGGCTGCCTTAATTAATAATATGCTATTTTTGTGTTAAAATTTTCGATTTTATGTTTTTTACTTTAAATTGCTTTAACTTTTTGATAAATGTACGGCTCAACACAAATTTTTGTCTCTAAATACTATTTGTACTTAAGATTAATATAATTACACAAGCCATCATAAAACTTTGTCCACATCAAATTATTATTGATTTGATAATAATTTAACTTGATTACCTTGATACAATCAAAGTAATTAATAGATAGAATTTAATAAATTCAATTAAATTCTCATTACTCCAATATTATATAAATTTTTGCCATAAAGAGAGTTATTCTAAAGTACTGTGATGATAAGTTTTTATTTTTTATTTTATTGTTTTTGTAATGGAATTTGTTTACAGCATAACTCCTATTGTACATAATGTAATTTAATGCAATCAATTACCAAAAAGCAAAAATATACGGTAAATAACCCACTAATGAAGTTCAATACTATGAACAATAAATTTAGTTGTAACAATTTATTATTTTAATTCATTTTAGCTTGGATACGAATGTATTGATTTTACTATGAAGTATTTGTGTGTCTCCTCTTTTTTTCATCTCCTATTCATCAATTTTTTGATACCGCTAAAAATTTTATTTTTTGTTATTTAAACTCACCAAAAACTAATAATCACACAATTTATTATTTCTATTACTTTAAGCATAACACAGCTAGCAATCTAAAAAAATTATTTAAAAATTATACTCACCAGAATTATTTGATTCTTAAAGGATAATATGACATTTGGTGGTAATTCATCAAGTATGCACGATTTAAGTATTGGTTGAAATCTTCCATCGCCGTTTGATTCTAAAAAATAAAAGTTTTGTAAATAACGAACATTAAAAAAAATTGTAATTTTATATAATCTATAAATGCATGACTTTGATGCATTTATGCATAAAAGCAAAATTTGCCCTTTTTGTTCCTTTATTGTTAAAAAAATATCTAAAAACCTGTTTTGAAATCATAAAATATTGATAATATATTAGAGTAGAATCGTTAGATTTTAATGCAATAAAATAATGTTAATAGTCAACGTACAATAACATTAATAAGAAACTACTTGGAAACAAAAAAAAAAAATTTTTAATCGTTAAATTTTTAGGAAATGTAAATTTCACTTATGTTCCTCATAGAAATGAGTCCATTCATGTTCCTCTTTCCTAATCTTTTAAGGTAAACTTCCTAGTTTTGTTTCTACAAAAAGAACTCGTTTCAGGAATCTGTTCTTTTTGGAAATCAGTTATAACTTGTATTCTTGCCATGTACTCAAGTTGATGTACTCAATAAGTAAAATGAATAAATTTATTATTTAAAATTTGATTTCAGTTGTTTAAAATGATACAATTTTTATGTGTGTATACACAAAACTGATGCATACATCTCATGTTTATGAATTAGCAAATATAATGCAATTGCAATAATCGAGGGTACGTTTACTTTCCATAAAGTGATTAACATAGGCTCGTAAAGTCAATATATTTTTTATTTTAATAAAACAGTTGTTATATTTATTAAATTATGAACACATAAAACTTTTATAGCTAATAATCATAAATAAAGTTTATCTTCAAAATACTAAACCATATTTCAATAGTTAACTAAAATAATAAATAAAAAATAATAAACTTGACATTTTTCTTATCTTTTCTTTAATGTAAATTTTCTCTTATCCTACTAGAGTTTTCATAGATAACAACTAAGTTCTAAACGAGGGATATGGGAGTTGTTTGAGATATGAAACGATAACATAGAAAATTTAAATAATATGGTCTAATATTTAAAGATTTTATACATTCAATATACCATTATATTGGAAAATCAACGCTTGAAGTAAAAATATTTCACTCAAGACCTTATGTATAAACCTCTATTGGTATAAGATTACACTCATTTACATTTTATCACTTTTAATTTAACACTGTTAAGAAAATTTCTTCTCTTAATAATAAAAATTCAAAATAATACTAAAATATTCAAATAACCATATAACAGCACTATGATTATTACTGAAATGCATTGTACAGAAAAATTGTACTTTTTATCAAAACTTTTAATATACTTTAAAATTTAAACATTTAATGAAATATTGTTTTATTTCATACTAGATTTACTTATTGTTCATGCAGTAATTTTTTTATATAACAGGAATTATACGTTATAGTGTCGCATTATATTTCCGCATTACTTGATGCGTAAATATATAGTACTACTTGAAAACATATGTCATTTAGAGGACAGATGACAAAAAAATTTTTCAAACAAGAGTCATGCAGAATAATTGAACGTTGCATAACTCTATAATATAAAAATTACTCTTACAGTAATATTATTGGTAAAATTAAATATAGGTCACATATAAAGGTACTTAAAAAATAATAATATTAATACAATGTAATGAATATATTTGAAAAAACCTCAATATACAATTTTATTTAAAAATTACACCTCAAAATATTAACTTGTTCTATAGATATTTAATTAAATAAACTACTATAAAATGGTCATACTATAAGAAAATCCTTTAAGATTTTAAATATATTTACTAGAGATGTTTTCTTTTTTATGATTCTGCTTTTACTCGGTACTCGGTTAGTAAGAATTTTTGTACCCGTCGTTTACTAGGCACTCAGTATTTTTCCCAGCCTTGCTTTAAAAAATTATTATATTATATGAAAATATTTTTAATTGTAGTTTACAGTCCTAGCTCGTTATTATTATCATATTTACAATATTTTGAGTTACAATAATTGAGTAAATAAAAATGCTAGTTATTTTACTTTCCAAAATTACAAAGATTATTTATGTATATCAATAACCGGTTATATAACACACTGCAAAAACTATATGTATTACATCTGCGTATACTTATTTTCTTGTAGTCACTCAGCGCATATAGCCAATCATAAGTAGTGTTGTGTTGTCATTAATAAAAATATGAATGAAAAAAGAGAAGAAATCTTTCAAGGCATACTTTATGCCATCATATTATTATGAAATAATTAAGATGTTTTTTTAATTCGATAATTTTAATGAGATTCAATAAGTATTTTTTATCACAATACAACTATTATTTCAATCGATACTTAAAAGATTTTAACTTATAAAGTTATTTTTTTTAATTATCTAAATGAATATTTTATAATGGAAAATTGACATACGTATACAAGGTGGAAAAATGTTGGAGAGGGTCAAATGTTATTTTTATCTAACTTCATTTTTTTTTTTAATACGCATAATTTTTTCAATTTTTAGGAGAGTAAAATCTATATATGGGGAGGTTTCATATTTACACCTTATGCCTGTATTGTAGCTTTAATTTAAATAAACAAGATAGTTAGAAATTTAATATTTTAACTTTTTTATTTCATTAAAGCTGAAAATTTGTCTACCTGAATTCTATTCGGTACTCGGTTAGTACATATTTACTACTCAGGACATCACTAATATTAACTATAACTAATCTGCCTGTGATATTGTACTAACATACCTTTGAAAATTCTTTTTTGATTAGGAAATATTTATGCAAATAAAATAAGAGACTCCTTGGCGTAAAATAAAAATATCCTAGACTTAATTTTCAAAAACAAAAAAAAAGACAAATTTTAAAACTCGCTTTTTTATTCAAATAACACTTTTATTACTGTTTTAAACTTATTTGATAGACAAATTAGTGACAATAACAAACCTTGGCACAAAGGACCAACCCATTGACCTGCTATACACTTTATTTTACAGACTCTGGACGGAGCATCACTTGATGGCACTATAGCTTTTTCATCGTTTACAGGTGAAGGGGATGGTAAATGTGCGGGAAACTTCACTTCAGACAACGATGAAAAATCTGGCGATATGCCGGATCGAGGCACTACAATAGTGCCGTTCAAAGTAAAACCGGGAGAAGGACAACCTTCTAGAACACAAAAAAACCATCATTATAAGTAAAATACACATTTATAGGTATAAAACATAAAATATTGTTCATATGTTACAAATACCAAAGAAGTCATTTTTAAATACCATCTTCAGATTGTTTTATATACGAATTATTACTAAAATGTATAGGTTTCAAAAGCTTTTACGCGAATAGAAATAGACACTATGTAATAATTGACATTTTAATCAAAATTTATTAGACAATAAATACAAAAATACGTTTTTTGTTATGAAACTCTCAAAGTATAAACATTTACATATTTCATGAACAGTTTGCTCGATTACCCCAAAATTTAAATCAAATCCCATTTCAATATCTATAATTATTAAATAACTGTATCTGTCAAAAAAATTTGGTAGTTTTTTATGGAAACGTTTGAAAGTTTTTAATAAGGATCAATGTTTATAAAACAATGATTTGAGTCCACTGAATTTTTATGCTGAATTGGTCTATAAAATAGAGTTTTACCTATAAAATGTACATTTTGTTAATATTTCACATGATACATTAGAGAGCTTTATTGTCGATATTATAACCAACACGAAATATTTGTTGGTGTCCTTGCGTTTAAATGTGTCAAGATGAAAATCTTATCAGCTTAAAAGAAATTTAAAACCACAAAGGATTGAGGCACTTAATTTAATTCTGCTTTAACAAAGTATTAAAGGCAAAAATAGATTCCCAAATATTATCAAATTTTCACTACTGCAATATGTTTTTAAAATAATTGAAAAAAAAGTTCTTATATTTTTATATGTTTGTGGTAAAAGTTAAACTTAATTTTCAACACGTACAAATACTTTGTACATGTTTTACTTTTACAAAGTTGCGCAAAGTGAAAAATTATACTATTATCGAAGAAAATGGTTGTATTTGCATTTATATGAAAAATTAGACAGCTACCTAGATAGTTGAAACTCCTGTTTGTAATGAAGTAAAAAAATATTGCCAAGACTTTAATAGCTTACTAGTCCAGCCAAAAAATGTAATATCGCATAAACTCAACCATTAGTTATACATTGTAACTTGAAATAAATATTTTTTATTTGTGTAAATTTTAAGCAAAAAGGGTAAAAGTAATAAAATATCCACTTTAACATAGTGACAGTAGTAGTCACTGTGTATAGTGCAGTACCATACCTACTTTTAGTGTCTTGTATCACTCCCCAAGTGACCGTATCATAAACCTACGCCAAACTTTTAAGCCTTACGTTGTAAATTCTTTACTTTTATACAGACCATTACAAAGTTTTTTTTTTTTGCCATTTTATAACAAAACCATTTTTCAATAAGATTGTTTTTTTGTAATTCACTATCGTTAGAACACCAAAACAAAAAAATATTGAAAAAACAAATTTCTTAAATGATTGATTGAATAATTTTATTTAAGAATTAAAAACTGAAAATTTTTAATTAAAAGACAAATTTGGAAATTATAATCTTTTATACTTTTAATGTAATAAAGGCATGATAATTATCCTTAAAAACTACTTCTTAGTGCAAATACAAATCATCTAAGTTGTATACATAGTCATAAAACACGAAGACTATAAAAACAATAAACATAAAAAAAACTGTTGATAAAAGAAATATTTTCCATTGTTTTATCAAAAAACTTTTTAAACAAAATTGCTGGGCCGCGTTTTTTAATTTTCAATTCTCTTTATCTATGCAAAGTTCATCTTCATTTGCGATTTCTAAATGAACCACGCCAATGATCAGAGTGGATGGTAGCAATTAAGAGAGTTCCCACGTTGTTATATGCATATTGTTTAATTAAAAAGTAAAAAGTTTAATTAAATTAAACTGGAGTTTGTATATACTCGCGGACTAGCCAGAAACAATTTTCCTTGATTTTGTTGTCTCACATTTGTCATAAAATTGATACATATAATGCTTTTCTCCTTCCGAATCATCCAAAATTTACAAAGATATCAGTTATTATAACTATTAAAATCGAACCATTGCGATCCCTTTTCAAAGCCCATAATTACGATAAAACGACTTGGCACAGATAAATACTTTCAAAATAATAACAATAATAATGATAGACCGAGAGATAGTCGTGTACGTGTTCAATTAGAAAAGCAGTAAAGCATTTTTTTCTTCTGTTCGCCAGACCATTGATCGATTTTCACGGGCCTGCCTCTTATACTTATACAATATAAATACGAGAATGCCGTGGGGTTACGTCTGTGTACGTGAGTTTGTGTGGGTGTGTGTGTACATCTAAAGTTAAAAGCACCGGAACACGAGGAGGAAACTATCACTTACTCTCGCCTCCTTCCTCTTAAAGGCAAAGGGGTCGCAATGCCCGTTGTATTGTCATCATTTAATGAATTCTGAAAGGAAGCAATGTCGTCGTATTAAGAGTGTGGACGAATTCTTCACCGCACAAGGTTATTTAAGACAAAAGCAGTATTGTTTCAATTGCACGAGAACATAATTGCTAAACTTATTTTAAAACGACAACTATAACAAAACTCGAATAAACTCATTAATAACGTATTGATTAAAAATTACTTGATCAAATCAAAAATTAATCAAGAAATAAAATGTATGTTGACATAAGTGGAAAAATTCACTAAAATTTAATTAAAATATTGGAACAAACAAAAGAAAACTGTCACAAATGTTAAATTTCTCTAATAATTTATTTCAACTTAAATACTAATAATGTAAACATATAAATATAACAAACGTATAAAAAAATGTAATTACTCTTGATCTCGGAACAACGAAGTTGATTAATTACTACTGGTAGGCAAAAAAAATAGTTATACATGCACTGTGAATATAAAGCAATGACGTTTTTCTATTCATATTAAATTAGAGTGAAAACGACAATGTAAATTCAAAGAGCATTATTCGTGTAGCATAAATATTTCGTGAACTAATTAATTTTAACATCTGCTTAATTATATTAATGTGCAATTCACTGAAGCTGAATGTTCAAGAGTATTGAAAAATAATGATATACTACAGCAAATAATTGAATTGAAAAATCCGATTGAGCACATAACGTAGTGTTAAAATCAAACGACCCGAATTTATTAAAAAATACTGCTTTATATCCGCATGAATTGTTTGGTAAATTATGATATTATGAATATCGAAAAATAACGGCGTAACTACAGTTTGGAGAGCAATGTTTTCTTATTTCAAAATAATCAGTAAACATTATGCAAACATTTAAAAAAAACCCTGCTCTTGTACAGTGTTTTCCAACTTCAAAATGTTTAAAGGTGCTTACTGGGCCCCGGGGAAGTAGTAATTCTTTCAGGGTGTATAAAAAAAAATTTATTGGAAAACAAGGGGCAACATAAAAACCCTTTGACGCGTTGAAAATCTACTAGCAACTACTTTTATCAAGAATAAAAACAAACTTAGTTTCTTTTGACGTGTATTAAATTTGTAGACAGAAAGAGCATAACATTGAAGTACAATAATCGTCTACGTTTTGAAAAATTCTAAAAATCTTATTTGGTTCAAATCGTACATGCTATCAAACTACGACAGTAATATTCCACAAAAATCTTATAAATTAAGAGTTAAGATTTAGACGAGTATAAAAAATAAATGCGTGAAAAAGAAAAACCAGAGTAGAACAAAGTCATTTGCTTATGAACGTAAAAAGATTTATAAAAAACTTCACTACGGAGAATGACTGAACTCAAATCTCGGCTTCTAACATTTATATAATTCAGGACCCTCTTAGACAGGGTTTTGATATAGGATAAAAGTTGCTGATGTAGCGGCTGATATGTCTTTAGTTTTTCGAGTAATATTATACAGAAGCCATCACAAAGTTTGTTATCTTTGGACCAATGAACCAGGCAGTTGAGGGTGAACGACGAGAAAAGTTAAAAAGTTAATAATATAACAGATGTTTTTGTTCATGTCCCGAGAACCGTGTTATTTATAAAGATCACAACATTTTCGTACAAAAAATTAATATTGGCTTAGTAAAAAAGAGTAAAAGAGGAAATATCGGCATGATAGAGATCCAATATGAGCTTCGAATAAAAGATAAATGTGAGAAAACCGGACACCTGCAACTTGACGACTCTTTTGTAGTATTGGTCTCGATGTTTTATTCGACTTCCGAACACCAAATTCGACCCTTTGGAAATTTAAACGTTAACCTTTCGAAAATGGAAAATACAACCATTTGGTCTATACACTCAAAACGAAACCTTTTTCTGAAAATAAAGTCTTGACATAGCATGAAGTTCTATGCATTGTATGTTTTTTCTTTTAGTAAAAAGTCATGATCCAATAGCTCATGCATTTATTATTTAATAATCAATAGTTTTCCGATATTCTCGTACGAAATATACGTATACATATATCTTCTATTTCGGTACAAAGGTGTATAGTTTTTGATAAATTAAAAAGAATTCATTCACACTATAATCTGTTGCGCGATTTTTCAGCACAATTAAATGTTTGATTGGTTAGCTGCTTATAAAAAAATATTGTTATTTCCTGAAGGACAATTAATTTTAGCACTATTGCAATACCATTAAGTTGTCATTTAGTCGATGCTTAGTGATTTATGATTCTTAAGTGTTACAAGAATCTATGTTAGAACGGCACCAACAATTAAATGGATTTTGTAAAACAATTTAACAACTATTCGGTGCAATAGGTTACTTAAAGGATACTGATGAAATACATAGAACAAACTCTAATAGTACTTATAAAATTGCTTCCTGGAGATCGTTTACAACTATTTACGTTAGTTTGAAAATATCATTCTAAAAGCAAACAATTTCACAAATAAATAGCCATAGCTTTTATAAAAGCTATTTCTACAAATAAATAAACATCATAATAAAATAAAAAACATAATTTGTCATATTTTACAAAAAAAAAAAAACTTTTGTAGAAATAAACAAATATTTTTTTATTTTTTTGCTTAGGAAATATATTGTATTTTGAAAAGTACTGCGTTTTCAAGAAAATCTTGTTTAATTATATAGGTATACAAATATTTATATTAAGTACACAAATGCGTGGAACTTCAATTGCTATTTCAACCTCATCATTAACAGATTTAGTATCATCAAAATTAAACTACTGTGTATGCTGTATGTTTATATAAAATAACAAAACTCGTTAACTCTTTGGGTGTTTATCCAAACTCTTGCTCTTTCAAAATTACGTTCTATCTTTACTTTATACGTATCTTTCAAATTATAAACATTTACTTTGGCCCATATACAGTACAAATAAATAAAAAAGAAAATTTCCACTAACATTATTTAGGTAAAAATTTAAAACAAACTTCAAATTTTCAAAGTCGTTGTTAAAAGGATTTTAAAATTGAATGGATGTTCGTGTTTCTGTTTGATTCTTTTTTTATCTTACCGCTGGCCATTAACTATTGGCATCAGTAAAAGCGCTGTGCTAATAATATAACAGTAAATTTTTACATCACGGTTACAGGTACACGAAAAACATTTTTCCTCTATTTCATTTTTTTAAATTTACTATCAGTTTCCTCGGGAGAATTATGTAATAACTGATGGTCATTTTTTCAGTAATATTATATGACCGCTAAAAAAAAAAAAAAAAGGGTGCACGAAAGATAGGCCGCAGTTATATAAAAATATATTAAACAAAATATATATATATATATATATAAATACACTTATTTCATTAATTATTCAAATTGAGTTCAACTGTTATCCCAGAAAATGTATATAAGATTACATTGATGACTTCTGTAATCTAAAGTAAAAGATAACACGATTGTTAAATTGATAAAGGTTGGTTTTATGATAACGAAATATCTTTTTAAAATTTATTACTTGTTCACTTCTTAGATATTTATTTGAAAAAATAAATTTTATCTAGAAAAAAATAGAACAATAATAACATTGTTGTTTAACATAAATTTTTAGCAATATATAACTATTTGTTAGATTTTACTAATATTTATTTTTTAACATAAATGCGAATCTAAAAGGTTTAGTTAAATATTTAATAAGTTATTTATAGTTTATTACTATATATAGAGATTTCATACTTTTCTGAGTAAATAAAATTATTTTTAAAAACTTACTAACCCGAATGAGTAATTCATGATAGGTTTAAACTGAGTTTTATTTATTGTAAGTTAATTTTTCGTTATTTTGATTAAAATTTATCATATTAATTACTTTCGTAAATTTAATATTTGTAAATTTCCAGTCAGTTGTCGAATGTATTTTATTATCGCCATGTAATTTCGCAACGTTTTGATTGGAAAATAAATATGTTATTACCCGTACAACATAATAATATATTTGCAAGCGATTTCCTACTGAAAATATATGTTACTTATACTACATTTTCAATATGAGGTCGATTGGGGTAATATGAGACATAAATTGTTGGATTCTGAGTAGCAAATTGAATATTGTTGAACCTCGGCAATTGAAATATATAATAATATTATCTACTATATAAAATTGTTCCCATTCAATATTGGTTTATACAAGGATTGAATTTTGTAATATAAACATTTTTAAAATGTGTAAAATAACACCAAAGTTGATTTTATAATAAATATAAGGTACATTATACGGATTTTCAAGTCATTTGATAATTTATTAAAAAACGTACGTCCCTTGTGTGATTATTTTTTAAACCCATGACAAATTATCATTTAAAGTGTTTATCACTCTTGTTACTTTTTCTCATAAACTGTCATTCAACTAAAAATTTGAAAAACTGATTCCAAAATCAAATCAAATTCAGCATATTTTGTATAAAGTTTTTTAAATATTACATTTTTATGACAAACAACCAATTTAGATTTATAAATAGAAATATATTAGATTTTAATATATATACTAAAATTAATCAATTGACGATTCCAACTATTTTCAGGGGGTACATTAAATCTTATAACTAAACACCTTCATCTAAGAATATTATTATTATTATTATTATTATTCTTTCTTGGAGAAAAAATTTAATTTAAAAATGTTATTAACAAAATACTCGGTCAGGTTAAAAATTAATAACAGAAACAATTTACAAAGCGTTTATTAAAATTCTATAAAAAAAATACTAAGAAATCACCGTAAATATGACAAATGCTTGTCGTTTTAGAATAAATCATTTATGCCTACGAAGTAGAGTGACTAAAGTGCATTAAAGTTAGGTGATCATGAGGAAGAGATGTTAAAGGAGAAAAATGCAAATACTATAGTCCTTGTTCAAAACCAACAATGATGAACGATATAGGAATTAGAGCGGTACATTAAACTCATTTGAATACCCGAATGGACTTAAAACCGTCCACAACCATTTATTATAAAAACCATTGTCAAACTATTTTTTATATTCAACGTACACTGATTTTTAAAAAAATGAAATTTATATTTTTACGCGTGTGTTAAATTGAAAGAGTGAATGCAAAAAAGTGTGATCGGAACGAAATCAGTCTAAAGACATTTTTTTTTTTACTCTCTTCGTCTCTTATTACATTTGTCGGCATTTTATTTACTCTACTCTTTAACCAAATATTATATTTCTCATTCGGTTTCCATTATAATATGTTTACGTTATACTGTACTCTTAACAGTTTTAATACATCCCTACGTGGCTTTATATTTCGAAAATTTATTGAGAAACATTTGTCATTGAGTGATATATCTCAATGAAAAACTGATATTATTAAATTGACTATTTACACAAATTTGTCAACACTCATTCCATCTATTAAAAAAAACGTAAATTTTTCGTAGAAAATGAATCGTAATTTCATGAACACTCTTAATTCATCGGAACCACTCAGAATCAAAACTTTGATGAGTATTTATAAATGATGCTTCGTGTAAATAATAAATAAATGATAGTAATACATTACTGAGACCAAGAGTAAAAACCGTATTTTTATTTTTTTAATTTACTTTATTTGATAGGTAGTTTGAATTTATAGGTTTGCAGTTCAACAAAAACAAAATCATACTAAACATTTTTTTCTAGCCATTTGTTACATAAAATTGATCATTTAACAATTGAATACTGTTGCAAATTAGAAAAAAAATTTTAAAATACTAAATTCTACTCCTAAATTAAGTATAGAAATAAATTAACTACTTTAAAAATATGTTATGTTCAAATGATCTTGTTTTTTTATTCTACACTGCTAGTCATTAACTAATAAGTGCTAATGTACAACTCGTATTTTCATTATTATAACTTTTTTCTAATTTAGATTTCAATTATAAAGCATTTTTTAACAATTTATTATATTTGTTAGCCCACCCGTACTTCATTTTATTATAAGAAAAAATATATATTAAATTTTATAAGCCTTCAAAACTTAAACATCAATTTTGAATATTGTCAGTATATATTAACAAATTTATTATCAAAAATATACGATTAAGTGAGCTGTGCATTCATTAAGGTTTATCGATACGATACAGTATACTATTCAAATACGAAGTGATATATTTCTTCACTATAGAATTATTATGTTTACCAGAAAATTAATTCAAGTTTTTAGCAATTAATATTTGTTTCAAATAGCTTCATACATTCACACTATTCAAACGATACTTTATTTATGAAGTTACTTTAATTCTTCTTCATCTTTCTCGTCTTAATCCCAACTACTTGAGGTTGGCCACCCTTATTCTAAACTTCCACTTGACACGATCTCCCACATCATCTGTCCTCATATCGCATTCAATAGCATCCCTTTTTTGGTCTTTCTCTACCTTTTCTTCCTTCTATAATCTATAACTGTTCTTACAGCTTCCTATTCTTCTCTCCTCATAACATAACCAAACCATCTAAGTCTATTTGCTCTCATCTTATCCAAGATTGACGCTACCCCTATATTCTCTCTTATATGCTCGTTCCTTATCCTATCTTCTCTAGTCACTCCAATCATCCATCTAAGCATTCTCATCTCTGCTACACTCATTCTCTACTTTACTTTCTTATCAACCACCTAACACTCTGAACTATACATCATAGCTGGCCTCACTACAGTCTTGTAGAATTAACTTTTCAGCCTCATTGGAATTCTTTTATCGCATAAGACGTCATACGCTTCTCTCCACTTCAACCACCCGCACTTAATCCTGTGTCTTACATCTTCGTCAATACAACCGCTCCTTTGCACAACTGACCCTAAATACTTAAAACTTTCCACCTCTCCAATCACGTCCTCACCTATTGTCACTGATCTCCTCATTTCACCTACCTCGTGTTCTCCTTTGTCAAACTCGTACTCTATATACTCTATCATACTTCTACTTATTCTTAAACCCTGTTCTTCAAAAGCTGATCTCCACACCTCTAGCCTTTGATTAATTTCCTCCCTATTTTCTCATATTAACACTATATTGTCAGCAAACAATATGCACCATGGAACCTCTTCTTGTATTTCTCTAGTAATTTCTATGGAGTTATTTTAATAAATTAAAAATTACGTATTTTATTAGTAATAAGTTTGTTAACATCGGAAATCTTAATAAATATTATTAAGATATCTTAATTAATATTATTGAAACATTTTCCGACATCTAAAATTAATTTGCCTAATCGAATTTTTTTCAAAATTATTCTTTGAATTAGCAACCAATTGAAAATTTATTGGCTATTGGTATAGCTATATTAATATTGGTCGCTTCATTAGCGTTTAAAAGAATAACCCTTCTTAGTACCATATTGAAATTGCAGTAATTTTTTTTTTACCCATATTTCATATTCAGGTAAAATAACATTAAAACCATTTTTCAGCTATTTATTAAACAAATTAGGATAATCAATATGTAATTAATGGTTATAAGCAATATATCATTATTCTGAAAAGCTTATCTTTTTTGTTTTAAGTTTGTATGAAACCGTAAAAACTTTCGCAATCATTTATTTATAATTAGGATATCGATAAAATGATTAATGAACTTTAAGATTGATTAGTATTTTTTTTCTTAATCCTTAGAAAAAAAAAATCCGAAAAAAATAGTCGAGATCTACCATAGTGGGAAACCGACATAACAAACTCTACTATAGTCTGATATTTGTGGTTGTATAAAGAAAAAATTGAAACATTTTAACCAAAATTAACCGAATACTCTCTGAAGACAAGTCGTTTAGACAATCGTTTTTTAATGTTATAGCACACATCAAAATCTTTAATTTAACAAAAATTGTCAAACGTTGCAAAACATATTCAAAATTGAGTTGGAAAATAAAATTTGTATGCGTGGGTGGTTTTACTTAAATCCTCCTATACTTTGATTCAGTAGCATATAAAGAGGGAGACAAATGAAACCCTTCCCCATTGACAGCAATATTCATCTTTAAATTAAAGTGGTGAAAAAAAAGAAAAAAGTAACAGTTTTTTAGATAAATACAAATATATAAAATTTGTTCAGATTAAAAATTTAAATTGTAAAATTTTAACTAACTTGCTTTTGCATTGAAGAGTTTACTTAACATTTATTGATACGTTGAGGGTTCACACCCTCCCCTCTCACCACACTAACACACAGAAAATTAGTACCAGCTAAAGTTAATACTTGCAAAATTTTATAGCCAAATTAATATTAAAGGAATAAAAAGAATTATATACTGTACGTGTAATTCGCGTAATTTTATAATAATCAATAAACTAAATATATTTTTCTATGCAAATTTAAACACTGATGATGATTTTGATACGTATTTTTTAATTTTACTAACGTGTTTTAAGGGGTAAAATTTATATCGCGATTCATGAAAGTATTACTTCTTTATTGTAATAAAAGATTGGAACTACATAGACTTAGGTCTTTTAGCGCCTTGTACAAGAATTATTTTGTCTCCAGTACAGCCACACTCATTGATTATAACTAAATCCGCTGGTCCTATTTTTACCCTAAATAAAATCCGAAAAAAATCGGTTGCCTTCCCCTATTGTAAATTTATATGCTTGTCACAAAGTTATCAACATTTATTTCCTGATGAATAGAGAAGACATAAACAAGTATTTTCTTCGAAACTTAATTTATTACTACTAAAATTCAACACACGATGTCATTGTGATCAACGTCAACAACATCGCTAAATAAAAATACGCCGTTCAATTCATAAATGAACATCATCAACATCATTGGAAGTGCGAATTTATTTATTTTTCCTATTTAAAGGAATAAATATATTACAATGTGTATTAAAATCAATACGATAAAAAGTTATTATTTAATTACAAAACAAAGAAAGGAATAAACTTACTCCTAATTATCTACTCACTTTCGAGTTTACTTAAGAAATGTATTAAAAAGAAAAAGATTATAGAACCCAAAATATTTCTATATAAAATGTTCAACTCGTATAACATTAAGAACAAAGTGTTCAAAAAATTAGAGAGATGAATATTCAATTCAGTTTAGGTTTAGTACAAGAAAATTCTATACAGAAAAAATAATTTTTGAGATAAATGCATTTTTATGTTTTACTATTGCGTAACCTTTGATAGGGACAATTTAGTGAGCTCTGATTGGTTTCATCTAACAATGTTATCTCTCTACTTTTGATTTTCTATGTTACAATATTTTTTCTTTCTGTAACAATTTCAAACTTTCAGGAGCTCATAAAAATTTATCCCTGAATTTTAATGTTATAAAATCTAAATAATTACACTACATTATATTATAATGTTATTTAATTTTAAATAAAAACAATTTTTATCATACATTGGACATTAATAATATCATCCTAGTAAAATAAAAACGTATACGTTAATAATTGAAAAATGATTAAATTTGCATGATAAATGTGCGTCTCACAAAAAAATAATTTATAATAATATTAACAGCCCATATCTGTAATAAATTCTATCAACATAGTTAAAATCGTCATAGGTAATAGTCAACCAATATCTACAGTTGTAAAAGTAATATTTTAGAGTAAATATTTCTATTTTGGGATAGCTTAAAGTATTATATGTCCCTCTATGCGACATCAAATTCGTTTTAGTATAGTGGACTACTTACTGCGTTTAAGTTTACTTTTATCTTTGCTTTTTCCATTTTTCTTTTTTGTTAGTTATAATATTATATAATATTTGACATTTAATAAAATATAAATAACTCACAGGTAAAAATGAAACAATGAAAAGACCATGTCTAACAGTATTGTTAGAAATGTTACTAACTTCAAATACCTGTAATTCGGTAACGTAGGCAAATGGTTAACTGTGGTTTGCACACGTACATAAGTGCTGAAGGACGAAGAATCAAACCGTTTTATTTATTTTAAGGGCCTTTCTTTCGATAGGTCCTTTTTGAATTGAACTTTTCATTCAATCGATTTCAAAATAATCAGTACCTTTTATGATTTCATCTTGGTTATATAATTTTTGGTTAAGCGTTTTTTTTATCTTCTTTTTTATATATATATATATATATTGATTTTAAATATAAATTCAGACATTAAAATGAGAAAAAAAATTACCTGATTTGTCTTGCTGACCACTTGCTGCCGAGAAAAGTAAACATTTAGTGATGACCACTATCAGCACGTACGACAGATCCATTTTTAAAGTGCGTTGTGATTATTTCCCCTAAATGTTGTTAAGACATTTAAAAAGCTACGAGTGGAGTTACGATGAGGAGGGGAATCTGTGACATTTTCATAATAGTTACGATAGATTTCCTTTTGTGGCGACACAAAGAAATCCTGTGCAATCAACGAACGCCAACGGCGCCAGCGGAAAACTAACACGCTGATTTTCCTACCGCCAACGAAAAACGGATTTCCCGGCACGTAAGTACACACCGTTTTTTGGTCGAAGGGACGCAAGCGTAATCACATGTACAAGTGAAAATACATAAACGCAAGCGCGTTCCAACATCGCTGACGACGGTTGACGCTAATTTTGTTAAGAAGTTTCGACAAACCGTCATTTCAGAAACATTCGATTTACTATCTATTCATGAAGATACAATAAAGTCAATCATTGCTTTATTTTTTTTCTGTAGACGATTACCACGACGTTTATATATAAAATCTACCATTTCGCCACTCACTAATTTAATTGAAAAATCTAAAGCTTTGAAACGTCTCAAGATTTTTAAACATATTTTCATTAAATACTTGAAATGGTTTGCTTGCTTTTTTAGCTCTTATGTTGATTACTAAAATAAGTTTGTAATATTTAAAGTATTTTATGATGTAAAAATAAATTATTTTTAAAGAGTTCGACTGACTCTAAAATATGTATAAAAAAATTTACTGTGTAACAATCCTTTTGTTTTATAAACAAAACTTACTAGACCGATTTTACTCAATGATACGTCAAAAGATCACAAATCGTATGTAGTTGAAGAAATTACCCCATAAATAGTAAACATTTCCCAAAAACTTACGATTTTTAAAATCAATAAATTTCGACATTTTTTTCATTTTTTTTTTCTGAAAATTGCCATAACTTTTTGAAAAATGAATTTAAAAAAAAATTTTTTATATTGAAATCTTAAATATTTCCCTTTAATTTGATATAAATTGTTGAAAATCTGACCCTTTACCTGACCACAGGGGGGGATTCAAAATAGCAACTTCTGCACAAAAATTTAACTTTTTCAACTTAAGTTTTGAAAATGTTCCGGAAATACTCCGAGCTTCAAACATATGTTAAAATAAAGCTAATATTAAGTACTATAAGTTCAAAAAAAAAAAAATTCGTCCCGACGACTTATCTTCTATGTGCAAAAGGTTGCCGTAGTTAAAAAAACATGCTATTTTTGTGTTAAAATTCTTGGTATTGTATTTTAATTCTAATTGACATAGAACATAATGTTAAACTTATTTCAATTTTTTTAATTTTAACATTTGAATCAGCTTAAATTGCCAGTTTTATCAAAAATCGAATGCGATGATCGTTTTCCGATTGTTTGCCCGTGGTAATGATTTTTCCGTAATTATTTTTGAGTTAGAATTTTGCTCTTCAATAATCCACCAATTTCTTAAAATTTAACATTTTTTACATTTAACAAATCTACAGATTTGCATCAAATCGTTTCTTATGATAATGATTTTAATCACTGTCAGATATCATCTATACTAGTCCCAACTATGCCAAGCTCACACTGTTTGTTTTTGTTCATACCATTGGCCAATGCATAATCCAATGTGAATAATGGTCTAGAGGTAAATTACCCTCGTCGTATTTATCTGACAATAATGGTCCAGTTGTCACTATTAAAAGAATTGCTGTATATTTTTTAATATCGTAGTACACTTCAAGAGCTTTAATTTATTCAGATTAAAATAAAGAAGACGTTACCGAACATTTTCAAAAATTTAGTTGAATAAAAATGTATTATATTACGTGAATGATCTACTTCAAATAATTCTTGAACTTACGTTTTCACCTGAATATTATCCCTAGTTACAGTGTTTAAAATTCAAAAGGGTAAGTGTATTATTGAAAGAGCAATAGTAAAATGAAATATCGTCAGTATGTTTTTCTTTTTTTTATCATAAAGTATTCTTAAAAAACTTTAATTATTTATAGTTTTGAAGAACACAGATGTCCTAAAAAATTTTTGAAAATTGAAAACTAAGATTTTTTTGCGAAAATTGCGTTTTTTTGCTTTGGCGTTTAATTTTACTCAGTAGAAAGGTCGTTAGAACCATTTTTTTTATCATAAAGTACGTTTCAAGAGCTTTAATTTAGTTTACATCTAAAGAATGCAGACATTTTGGAAGTTTGAAAAATAGAAATGAAAAAAAATTATATGTTTCAGTAGTCTCTTTCAAATTTTTCCTGCCAGTTTTTCTTTGGATTTTCACAAAAAGCATACTAAAATAAAGTTTATTGTTTCTATTACATTGTATTAAAAATTTATTAGAATCAGAATTTTCAAAGTGATAATTATTTTAAAATACAGAATATTTGTTTTTGGTAATGCTATTTTTATGTTATCATAATTTTGAGATTTTTTTTTTTTTATTAAAAAAATTGAGTTTTTTCTTTAATTTTCGAAGATTATATCTTCAAATAGATTGAATTCGATTTATTTTGACGTATAGATCATAAAAATCAGTCCAGTGAGAGCTGAGAATTTATATGACAGACACAAAAAAAAACGCTCATCACGGTAAAACAAATACCTTGATTAATAAATTGATGTGAAGATGAGATCTTCACATCAAAGCAAAAAAAAAGTAATCACTCGATTTACCCAATATTGATGTGAATTAATGTGAATTTAAGTACAATACTCAATATAAAAAAAACTATCATATAAGTCGTGCCACTTTACATAATTAATTTTAGGCATAGTAATCAAATCAATCTTTGATTGTTAAAAAACATAACAATGAATTTTCACAATAAATCACAGTTCTTTGTAATTAGTATTTAAAAGTTTTATCATAACAAAAATAATAAACTTAAAGAAACAATTGAATTTTTAATAATGAAATAGTACATTTAAAAATTTTAAAAATGCTGTTATTTAAAACATAACTTGTTCAATAGTTCATATTTCTTAACAAAAATTGTAATGTTTTGTGGAAGTAAAACTTATAGCTTAACAAATTATCGACAACTTTTTTGTTAACTAGCTAATAAATTCTATACAATTAATTCTATCACATTTATAAAATTGATTTTTCAGCATTTTAGAAAATTGATTTCTTTCTTCTACAATGCCTTTTAATAACTAACATATAAAATAACACTATTAAAACACTGCATGAAAGTATATATGAAAGCATACAAGTGTTTATATCTACTTTCCATTCATCTTGTTCATGTACATTGAAATCATTATGTACCACATGTACTGGTCGACTATCCCAAAGATTACTTGGTGGTTCATTGGGAAAATTGTTGATTGATGTACGCAGCATATTAATGTCCGAATATATATTCTTAAGATAAAATAACACTTCCTTTTCATTCCATTCTAAGCTATTGTCAAAATGACATTTTTTACAATGTTCTCGAGTAGGGAACTGTACTTTAGGAAACAAGGGGTCTTCAGTCACGTCACCAGAAAGTCTTTTATTTACTTGATTGTGAGCTTTCCAAAGCCACAACACTGCATCATCAAATGTTGAGACATTGCCATGCATTGTAGTAGTCATTTGCATAAAATGTTCAGAGCATTCAGTACATCCAAAGAAATGTTTAACATAACCAGAAATACCATCTAGTATATCAACTCCAGAGAATTCATTTAAGTTCATATTTGCTGCTTGTACAGTTAGTGTATGAAACAGAGTCCATAATCCACATGGATATTTTCTATATATATGTTGACTTCCCCTGCACCCAATCCATTCACGTTGTGTCGTATATGGATTTAATTTTGACTCATAACTTAATATATTTTCACTAAGATCATCTCCTTTTATTTCTTTTTTATAAATAATTTTTTCCCATAACATTTTAATAAATTTTTTACCTTTTGACTTTGAGTTAGAAGGAAAAAATTTACTAAGTATTTCAAGATAATTTTTTAATGCTGACAATGTTTCACCAGATATAATACTTCGAGAAACTATTTCATGAGTTAAAGAATAACTTAATGTAGCTTCTAAATCTGATAAATACACAACATCAATATTATGATCTAATATTTTTTCTCTAGTAGGTAATAGACCATTACTTTTAGTAGAGACATCCAAATATTTTGGAAGAAATTTAAGTACATTATTTAATTTTTGATTTATGTGTTGGACCATTTCATTTTTCTTTGAACTACTAGTTAAAAAAATTAAATTATCGTTAACAAGTTGATACAGACTAGGATATTTTTTTGGTTTCATTTGATCAATTAAAATATCATTAGTACTTAATACTGATATAATTTTAATTTCTTTCATTGCACAATAATCAATGATTAATTCATTAGCAAGTTCATTTTCTGGAACATCTACAACTACAAATGTAAACAGAAACTGTTTATCTGACAAAAGTGTTCCTTTTTCAAATGGTTGAAGGTCACACAAATAAGTTATATTTCCTGATTTTTGACTTTCAGCAAGACTTTTGGTTAGTGCTTTTTTCATTTCATTTGTCTTAATAGATCTTAAAAAATCAATTCCAATATCCCCATACTTAGGATGTGGAGGAAAATATCGCACAGTAGGATAAGCCATTACTTCATAGTCACGACATATTTGACTATTCTTGGAATCTGAACAATCAATTGCACCAATTTGTACATAACTACTCCAATCTAAATCAAATAAATAATATTAATTAATTTTTTATAGCCTTAATATAAACATTTAAAAAATTAATATCAAATATAAGATATCACCTATTTATTCAGAAATTTAGAATTAATATTCATACACATAAATTAACGAATGGACACAAAAATTTATCCATTCTTTATTATTATAGTTATATTCAACTAATTATTTCTCCTTAACAACAATTAGTGTTTAATATATAAAAAAATTACCAGAAACTTCAAGTCCAAATTCTTTCCAGGTACTCGCAAATCGTATGCAATGTCCACAATATGCATTGTAAAATTCTATCACATATGATATGTTACCATTTATCAATGTATTATTAAAATTATTGCTGTCCAATATAACTAAATCATCAGTTTCATCATAAAGTCCTATTACTGCACCTTGTACTATTTGAAATGATAGGATTGATACAATAAAAACAATCCAGTTTTGAAGAAACATTTTTGTAAACAAAATCATATAGGCAAATGCCAAAACTGAAAATTTACATTAAATCATTATTTACTAAACAAAAGATTTAAGAAACACTCACAGAAATTAAAATATATTAAACCAACACAAATTAAGTGATTATACTTCAACCAATGTACAACTAACAAGATTTAAAATAAATTATTCTTAATCTAAAATTTTGAAACTTAAAAGTCCATCATACTTATAAAAGTTTAGTAAATAATTAAATGAATACAATTTATTAAGTAGTAAAAGTATTTATTATTGTTTTCTTTAAAAGTAAATTCACTGATCAACAACGGCCAAATGTATCTAGCAATAGCAATATTTCTGCGAATCAAATACAGCTCTACAGAGACCTCTATAATATTAATATACCACTTAATTTTACACAGTATGACGGTATAATAGTCCGATATATTTAGTAAAGTTTAACAAATTATACTATATTCTTATATATTTTTAAAACACTAATAGGATTTCCATGTGTGATAAGAAAAATGAAACATTGATAAGAACAGATCATGACTGTACTTCATGTAATACTTTCATATCCTGTTACTTCAGTTTACCTGAGTATCTAAAGTACACTAGTAAGAATAAATTTCTGACTAAGTCCAAATTCTAATTGTGTGTGAGATTAGATAATTATTGACTAGCTAAGTTAAGCTTTAATTATTCGCATAAACCTAGTTAATAGAAGTATTGTATTTCGTAAATAACAACTGTACTCTAAAAAATAACTAGAATTCTCAGAATTGGTTATAAGATTTATACATAAATAAGTTTATACAGTATGTCACCTATAATTTTTTATTCAGTACCTATTTTACAGTATTCTTTTTAAATCATTTTTACACTTTAGGGCTACAATAATAGTATAAATTATAATATTTTTTTTATTTATTTAAAGAAATAAAAAAATATTTAACTTAAGAAATTAGATTAAACAATTTTCAAGATTTTTAGAACATTTTAAAGTTTGTGAACATTTGAATTTTTAAGTTTATTTCACGATCTCATTAGTATTACTTTATTACAACTCAAAATAAATATTGGATATTGAAAAATTCTTAAATAAAAACATACCAAATTCATCCAATTAATCTAAAGTGTTTTATCAAAGTGAGTTACATAAGTTGCAATCAATATATGAAAATCACACTCAGATTTCAATAAAACGCGACATAATAATAGACAAGTACATCGAAAATACGTTGAACTGTTAACGAATCATAACATTTTCAAATAAAATATTATTGATAAATCAATTAATGAGAAATTAGGCGGACAATACAAATTATTGAAAATTCAAATGTATTATTATGATAATTCAGACAAAATTTATTTTCGAATTGAAATTAAATTTTTAGTAGTAAATAATTGAAACTATTTTTTTTTTTACTTGTGATAAAGTAAAACCAAAGAGGTTTTATTACTAAAATGATAATATTACTAGAAGTGTTTTTCATATTTAACAAGTACTCGTTCATTCAAATTATGATAATTTTCATAGAAAAAATTGTACCATTAACTAATATTTAGTATGAACAGATTTCGTTCTCTTCTATCCTTTTCTTAATAATAATACAGACGTTTAATATTGAGAAAAGAAACTTTAAAATGTTCTAAAAATTTAACTACAAACCATTACTAAGAAATTTTCCTACCTAGTTTTTACTTAAAATCTGCTCTACGATATGGGGCTATGTTAAAACTTCTTTAAACTGATTTCTTAAATTTTTATTATTTTAAATAAATTTAAAATATTGTAATTTATACTATTATTTTAATTCTGAGGTATAAAAATAAAAAAAAAATCTGTTTGTATACAAGGTATGCCACCATGATCTGACATTTTTGAAAACTTTAGATCCAGCAAATATTTTGCGTCACTTTTTTACAATATTTGTCTTTAATAAGAAAAAAATTAAAACTTTTTTTTATTTAAAATTAGCCACTTGTTAGTTTTTTTCTTAGATAAATTTTTGATGGGTCAAAAATAATTTTAAAACAGTATATATAAAATTACAAACTTTTTAATACATGCAGAACCAGTGGAATGCACAAAAGCTTATACTAGTTGGTTGTGTTGAGTTTACCACCCCCGCTACATACCCACTCTATACTGAATGCTCAGTAAATTTTTACTTACTTACGAAACTGTAAAATTATTTAAAAATAATAATAATAATATAAAATTTAAAACAATTTTTCTTATTAGAAACAATTTATAATGAAAAAAGAAAAGTAAAGCAAAATATTCGCTTCGATCGAAAGTAATTAATGATGTTAGAATGAGACATCATTATATATTTAAACTTGAGTATACCTATAGGTTTTACTAATACTCTTCACTTATATACATAGGTTATCATTATTTTTAAATTTTTTTTTATATTTTATATTCAAAATGTCGTTAATTTTTCTTAGCTTGTAACTAGTTATTTATTTTTAAATCTTTTTCTAAAGTTCTACGTTTATTGAATGGACCAAAAATTAATCATACATAGACAAAAATAAAATATGCATAATACTTATCACATACGTACTTGGAAATAGAAGTAATAGCAATTATTGATTACTTAAATTATTTTATTATATTTTTTAAACTAGTGGCATTTTTATAGTCGAAAATATGTCCAAAAAATATTTTTAAAATTATTAATTTACTTAAATGATAATATATTTGTGTAATCTAAAAGTATAACGTGTTTTGTATTTGTTATTTAAAATATTATATTTGTTTGGTGTATGTATATTAACAAAAATATGTATATCGTTAAACAAAAAGAATTAGTTTTTAAGAAAAAATTAAAAATCATTTATTTGTTCATGACTATTGTTTTATTAATTATAGTACGTACATGTTAATAGTTATAAGGATTTTAGGGAAACATTTTTTTTTTTTATTAAATTGTTTTCTAAGATAAAAATGTAGTAATTTATTATGGGTCTTAACTTTTAACCTTTATAAATTTAAATGCATTCTATAATATTCCATATATTCTAAAATTAACTACTCAATCCAATTTAAATTATTTTATGGGTTGCATTTAAATTTATTAAGGTTAGACCCATTATAAAATATTACATTTTTACCTTAATATAGAACACAAGTAATATAAAAAAAAAATTTAGCCTAAAATCCTTATAGTTGTTAATTTTTTTTATACATATAATCTATTATATATACATGCATAATATGCATGCAACTATATACTATATCAAACAATGATCATGTACAAATAAATTACTTTTTGTTTTTTTTATTACTATTTTTGGTAATCAGACATAATTCTAAATGCGGTTGTACATTGTTTGTACAGTTGGGAAAGTTTTTTGCGTAATTGAAAGAAAAATTTTGGGCATCTGAAAATTACTAAAATGATAAATAGAAGCAAGTTACATGAATACATCTTAAAAATATTAATATTTTAATTGAGTTTTAGAAGTTCGATGCTAAGCTGATTGTTTGGGTTTTTCCATGTTTTTTTTTTTTGTACTTGTTCATAAAAATTCTTATCTCTCGACCGATTTTGTTGATCTATGCGTCAAATGAACTCAATTTTAAAAATTTAGAAAGACATCTAAAAATTACGCCACCATAAAATATGGCTTTTTCATTTTTTTTTTTTTTTTGAATACTGATAATGATACAATTGTAATATAATAGAAAGTATTCTTCTGATCTATGGTGGTCATCGGTGTAGGGTTTTAAGGGTACTTAGCTTCACTAGAATTGAATCATTACTCCAAATGTTATATTAACTGTAATTTATTTTGATTGTCAATATTTTAAATATGGTTATCTATTCGATTTTAATTCGAAAAAAATGTAAAATATTCAGCCAAAAGATGATAATATAAATCGTACTGAAAAATTGTGCAATACTATTGTTTTCTTATTGGGTTAATAATAGATTTCTTGTTCGATACAGGTTCTTAAATTACCTTTTGTTAAGACTATACTTTACAATGAATGAGTAGATAACATAATAATTAAGATATATATTTTAGACATGTGGTTTTTGTTGTTCAATTAAGACGTTTAGTTCAAAGTTCACCGGTTTTTCAGTAAATATTAAAAATATTGAAAATAGACATAGATGTATTTAAAAAATTAATTAAGGTATTTTATTATGCATTAATAAATTGATTAATGTTATTAATGAAATATTGATGTATGACTAATAGGGGTGTGGGGGCCAAACTCTTGCTGGTCACTTTGTAAGAATTATTCTAGTCACTCCGAAAATTCAACCAAATGTCCGTATATGCGCTCCTAGTATTTGCTTTTTATAAAAGAACGAAATACAGGAAGGATTTTACCGTCAATGTAAAAAAAAATTGCTTTATGTTCATGTAAGATTGTGATTGATTTTGTAACAGAAGAGTATAGACTAAGCAATTACAGAAATGTTCAATATTTATATATTGTGTGATAAATAAAAAAATTTATCAAGTGTTTAATATTTGAGTGAAATTTTAAAACGTAGCAATTGTAAAATTAGAAATATACAAAATCTTGTTAAATTTAATAGATATACATCGAAATGTTTATATGGTAGTGGTGTTAATCACTGTCATATATCATATATAATTGTCCTAACTATGCAGCGATCCCAGTGTTGGACTTTTTTCCTTGGTATTATCATAATAACGTGTTCAAATTCTGAATAGAAGAAAAAAATTGTGTAATTATTTATTGGTCAATAAATCAGTTGTATAGCTAGAATTTTTTTTCGATTGTGCGTGGGAGAAATATATTATTAAAAAAAAATTTTTTTTTGCTCAATATACATTATAAAATACAATAATTCGGTCATGACATGAATTTCTAAGAGGGGGCGGTTGCAGTTTCATTAGTCCTATTGAGGTAAATAATTATCAGCATTTTTTTTTTTCTAAATTATTAATTTTATAAAACACCCCAAAATATGGTCGTTAAAGCCCAATTTTATCCTCAAGTGACCGTGGTTTCATACTGTTTAAAATACAAAAAAAATTAGTTATAATTTAATGTATCCCCAAATTACATTTTGATAAATAATTTCTACTGTGGTTGTAACCGTTTTATGATAATTCAATATATACTAATAAGAAAATACAAATTTTTAAACAATGACATGTAGTAAATTAATATTTTGTTCATTTATATATTATCTATAAATAGGGGAAGATGGGGTAAGATGACGAATTCAGTATTTTTCAAAATCAATCGCATGTAGTGCAACACATGCCGAATATCATAAATGGTATACTTTGTTACTCACCAGTACCACATATACGATAAATATAATCTTATCTGAACTAGTACTAACACATGTGCGCGCACGTTAATATTAATTGTGGTTAAATATTCATATTTTGTGTGTTTTGGCGTAATTTTTGAACATCAAAACTTTCGGTAGTAATATGCTTAGGAAAAATGTTCAAATTTCTCTTTGAAATATTCTAAAAGTATTACTTAATACCTAATAAGGACCCGTCCATGTTGTACTTCGGCAAATAGAAGATGGACACTATACTGATTTGTCTATATTTGAATATTGGAAAATAAATTCAATATTTTATTGTGACACGGGTGCCGGCGTTTCTGAATTTTCGCAATACCGCAACAACTTTGTCAGCCATCACTCTACTTTTGCGAATAACATTAGTTCGACTGATTATGACGGTGTACGATATTTCGATGGTACAAAGTCCAATAATGACAGTAATACTGTGTAGTCTTTCATAAGACGAATTAACGACGTCGGGGTGTACGCCGCCAATTTCGGTACACGATAATCCGATACCGCACCAGCTTACCGTCGCCATTAACGTTATTCACTTTCTAAGGTCAAGTGCCAAAAAAAAATTAATACGAATACATTTTTTTTCATAAGATGTATTTTGTTTAAAAATATATAAAATAGGGGTGCCAAATACAAGATTGTCCTAAGACGCCAACGACAGTTAGCACAGCACTGCATGCCGGACACCGTGTCGTCGACGTTAGCGATTTTATGCGAAGAGAACAATTTATTGCGTTCGTCTTTTCGGTTTTTAAATAATCTGTTGTTGTTCATTAATAATAAACGATTCGTATGGTCTCTACTATCTAAACCAGTACCGCCGACTACATTTAGGAGATGTAGTCGTTAAACAATTGTTTATCGTTATTTTAATTAAACAGTCGAATTCTAAATTTTACAATTTTTAAACAGTTTATTGCAATATGAAAATGCAGAAACTAATTGTGATAGTGCCGTTCTTGACAAATGCTGAATTTTGAAATATTTGTTTAAAATTGAAAGTGTTTTTATAATTTTTGAAGGTGATAACCAAAAACGGAAAGAGTTATTTAAATTATAAGGTATCTTATCTGTTAAAAAATGTGTGTCCTTTCCTATCATAAATTTCTAAATACGCCCTTGGTTACTATAACCGAAATAGATGTTTTGATTGTATTGGTATAATTGTTGGATCTGATTAAATTATATATATTTTTCCTTAAAACATCAATTAATTAATATTTTGCGTACATTTAAAGTTGGACTCGTAAAACTATATCGAAAATTATTATAAACATCTGTGCTAAAAACAGCTGTAAACAATAATTTATAAACTGCCGTCTGACATTTCAGATTTAGTTCCTTCCCATATTTATTTAAAGTAAATTATTCTATCTGTTAGCTTTTTAACGACATGCTTCAATCCCATTTTTTCTTCAACTTATATTCTTATCATACATAAATAAATTGGGACTATGTTCAAAATTGATATGTTGCTCGCTAAAATTTATGCTGATTTAACTGTGAAAACAAAATTTCAATTTGATTAAAATAAAAAAAACTCCAACTCACTATTTCTATCATGTTCAAAATAAATACACCAGATATAAAATAAAACATTATAATTTAAAGTAATGACTGGAGGTGAAGAGAGGGGTCGCTATTTTTATTTTAATTTAATTTAATTTAATTTTTATTTTTATTTTAACTCCATTGTTTGTTGAGTCCATGCCTTTAGTGTAAAGCTCATACAAAATTTATTGTATGTAATTCTGTTTTCTATTAATAATTAAATTTTTAGATCAGATTTACAGGGATCATGATCATGATAATTTCAAATAAATATTTTAATAAATAATGAAAATAAATTTATTTTTTTACCAGAACCCTTCAATTTTGGGACACTAATTTAAATATAATTTAACAATGATATAATTACCAATACATTGTTTAAAAAATCACAATAGTTGTTCATGTAAAAAAATACATTACTTATGGTAGTATAATAATAATAATTATACACGGGTAGTTCTAATTGAATGTTAAAAGTATAAATATTCAGAATAGTTTATTGATAGTATTTAAGTTATTAAAATACTGAATTACACTACATATTATTAAAAGAATAATTAGTCCTTAATGTATTATGTAGATATATTTTCAACTATTTCAATTCATGGACACAGTTAACATTTAATACTATTCAATAAATTTAAAAATGATTCTTATATGTTATTGAATTATTTACTTCAATAATCTTTGTGATCATTTACAAATAGTTCATTGAAAAGTATATCTTATATATTTTAAAGCTCAAATTTTCTTAGTTATTTCATTAATTTAAACATATTTAATCTATTATGTTAAAAAACATCATTAAATATATATTCAGATAAAACAGTATAATATTTTTTCTATAAATATAGTTTAGAAAATTAATTATAAATTTATACGATACACTATTTAATTAAATTGATATTAAGAATAATTATACAAGATCAAACAAATTTTCAAAGTTTCTATAAAGAAACTAAAGTAGGCACTTGCATTATTAATTAAATTCTTCAATGTTGATTAAACAAAATTTATTTGATTATATAAATACAATATTTCTTTAAAATTAAGGTAACTTTGTAAATGTAATAGACAAGTTATATAAGTGCACCAAAAGTTAAGACACAGTGGTAATATGAAGTATATTTTTATTTTTAATAAAATAATTATTTTTAGAATTTTATTACTAATTCTTTAAATAATTAATATATGTTATGATGTAATATAATTTTTATACTTGTAAATATTTAATCATAATAGTCATTTAATTAAATAAAAATCAATATTGTTTTTAATGTATATAATTAAGTTTTTACCTAGTTTTTGTAATTTTAAAAATATTGTTAAGATATTGGTTAATATTTTATCAATATTGACTTAAGAAATTAACTAGGATTCAAAATTAGGAAAAAATAGTTTTACAATTATTGTAATTTAACAACTAAAATTCAACAGTCTTACTAATTAATTTTGCCCTTTAAAATATAATTATCTAATAATTGGAATGTTTAGAATTAACAACATTTTGGCAACAAAATGAGCAACAATTAAAGTTTGAGCAAAGTGTTAGACTCAATTTAGCAATTTATAAACATATCTGTGGTTAAAATTCAGAAAAAAGATTAAAAAAACCCTATTACACATAAAGAAAAAAAAAATAAATGACTTTTTACTTATTATAAAATAATTGTCTACTTAGTTTCTATTTAAAAATGATGGTACAATGAATTAAAATAAATCATAGATATTTGATTAACTACTATGATTAACAGTTAACTATAAATAACAGCAATAAAATATCTTCATTAAGAACATAAATAAACTTAAAATTTATAATTAATATATCTAATTAAATTACAACTATATGTTAAAAAACTATTATTTTTTAAAATATAAAAATTCAACAATGTTACGTGATTGGGAGTAATTTGTTCTAATATAATAGCACAACCATCCTACATCCAGTATAATTCTTTTATTTTTGCTTATTCAACATAGATATATTTTGTCTTATTATCCAGGTAATCGTGATTCAGTGTAAAAATCTGGTTCATCTTCATCATAAGTCTTATCAGGTAGTTCATTACTGTCCAACTAAAACATTTCAGTAAGTTATAAAGAAAAAAAACATAAATCATAAAACATATTATAATGAGTAACACTTACTGCCCGCAATTCTTTAAAAGTAAACAATCTATCACATAATTGAGATCGAACAGGTATCATCATAATTAAAAAAAATGGAAATAATAAAGAAAGTGATGAAGACTTAACTATCCACAGAGTACATAAGCACATTAGCTGTATAGCAGTAAATAAATGCATTTTATATGTTTGAACCTAAAATAAAATTTAGGATTAAAAAATGACGATATATATTTTTATATACACAGTGTGTCAGATATAGCTTCAGGATTTACATTGCATCCTAATTATATTATAAGAAACTGTTAGCAATATTCTAACTATTTTGAATATATGTATTAATTCGATTTCAAATTACCCAAGTTGTTTCCTTACTTTTAGGTTTTTTTATGCGAGATAGACTTGCTGTTCAATAAAGTGTACTGGTGTTCAAAAAATTTTACAAAAATTAAGTGAACATATAGTTTGTGACGTATTTATAAGTTAGAAAAGTTAGGGAAGGTATGAGATATGAAGCTAACAAGACTATCATACAACAGCTCACACCTTGAAATACAAAAGATATTTGACAGTGTTTTTGGAAACTGATTTTTTTCTAACATGGAAATCACAGAGGGCGGCATAGGTCCGATATTATTTTTGATACAAATTTCGCAGGTTTTAAAATGAGTGACATATTTTTTTCATTTAATAAATAATAAAAATTATTGAGAATTTAAATTCTGAATTTATTTCTACACACATCGCACATTTTTAAGAAAAAAAAAATTACTAAGTTTCAATGATTATTAATAAAGTTGGTGAAGCAGATTAGGTATAAATATTTTTATTTTTAATTGTAAGAAATATTTTATGATAAAAATAATCGTAATCCATACCTCACTCCCATCTTTAATTTAAGATATTATTATTTGAATAAATAATTAAGTATAGTAAGTATCCAGTATAGTGGGATTGAAGAATTTTTTTTGGATTATTATTGATTTGTTATTTGATAGTGACAAAATTACTATTATAAAACACTTTGATGTGTTTTTGAAACAAATAAAAAATAATATTTACCAGAAATTATATAATTAATTAATCATAAATTACATTAAACAAGCTTTTTAATTTGAAATAATTTAGAATTATGTAATTACTTTGTTTTTATTCAAAAAATTACAAAATAAGGTTGGTTGATAACAACTTTTGGACTAGTATAAAGTAGATATAAAAATGAAAATAACTTCTCAAGTATTGGTCTAAAAATTGTTATTGACTAGAATAGAATATTGAAAATATTTTAAATATTATACTTATTTTGAGAGATATTATGTCTCTAATTTTTTGCAACATCATAAAAAATTTTGATATGATTTTTACACCCCTAGAATACTACATTATAATAAATTGATTATAGATTGGATTTTCAAGAAATGTATGTTGTCGACAAGAAAAAAATTCAAAATACTATCAATAAAAATTTTGCAACAATTAGTCCAGTTTTCAAACATTTATTTGAATATAATGAGAAAAATAAAATGCCAGTAGAGTAAAATTAGTAGTTTAAATATCAAATCTAAAATAATTTGAAAATTGTTTTCAACTAGTCAATTTCTGAATTATTTTATTTTCAAAAGTGTAAGCTTCTTATTTGCCATTTAAAAAATAGAGCTGATTCTTTTATAAAGTATTTGAGGTAATAGTTGGGCATAAAAATACTTAGGACAATAGTTATTAATATGAATAAATTTAGCTCAAGCTGTTCTAAAATGTTATTTAAATCTTATGAATAAGTTATGATTTTATTCATAAGATTTAAATATTGAACCTTAATAAATATAATAATAAAAAAATACAATGTAATTATAATAATTTTAATTTATAAATAATATTTAATAAAAATATATTATTTATTATTATTTGTATAATATTAAAAAATGCAAAAAAAATCTTATCAAGATTATTTTAAGACGTATTTAGTGGCTTATATTGAAAGAATCACACTGCGTTGTGAAACTATGTAGAGTGTATACAAATAGGATAAAGAATAACTAGTTAAGTATTAACAAATTTTACTTACATTTCTAACAAAAGTAGCATCTGAATGATATTTCACTGGCATAAATATTAACTTCAAACGCTCGAAAAATTGTATACCATCAATAGACGATATTCCCATATATAAAAAGACACCAAAAAGAACAGCCATTGGAATTAATCTTAGTAAAGGTGCCATAAGTACAGAGCCACCAACCATCATCGATACCAACAATGAACTAACTCTTTGCTCTAGCAAATAAATTAAATTTATAATATTTAGCTGTTTATCTTGTAATAGAATTAAATTTTAGACATTTATTTTTTAATATTTATAGGTTTAAAACAAAAAATTATCAATCAAAATGTATTGCGTACTCAGCATTTTCTAACTAAAAATTTAGTGAAAAAACAAATAATTTAGTAATAGATAACTTATAATTTTTAAGTCCTGTGTAGAACACCATATAGAGTCTGTAATTCAATTTAAAAATGAAAAATAATAATACCTTTAACTTCTATTATATGAGGTTTTTGTCCAGGAGCATGTGTTTGGCTCATTATAGTTAAAGCAGCAACATGAGCTACAGATCTAACAGTTGCTGCACTCATCCAAGGGGCTCCAATTAAACCACAAATCATGTTAATAAAATTTACAAGGACAATGTCCAAATGGAATCCACTACCTTTTTTTAGTTTTCTTTCTTTCTTATTAATTATTAATCTACAAATACAGCAAAACCTTATTATTCAGGATTCTATTATGAACATTAATGATGAGACAGGGCTATATTGGAATGTATTACCAGACAGTACCAAAGCATCTAAGGTTTTAGAACTTTTGGTTGGTTTTGGCACTCTAGTATAACCCTGTTTATCGTCTGGGAGAAGCGCATAATGCACTGCATACACTCTTCCGGTGCGAGGCGTGGACCAGCGAACGGGATGAATTGGAATCCCAACCCAGGAAGGGTGGTTTCTCGTCCAAACGTTCACTAAATCGATAATGAGCCACAAAGAGGATGCAGAATGCCTGAGGCAGAGGCTGCTTCAAGGTCCAGGATGACTTACGGCGCTGGTTTCAATTGGCGCCGTAAGGATTTTGTGTTGTGTTTCTATGTTTTAATGTATTGTGAGTTATTTTTTGCCAACCCTCGCAAAATCCTGACCCCACCTCCATGTGGTGCTACTTGGGCAACGGACCCCACTCAAGGGTCTACCTATGGGGAGGCCTCACCACATTGTGAATTAGCCCGAAATTAATCAAGAGCTGATTTGCAACGTGGTGTGGCCCCCTCCCGTAATCCGGACTCCAGAGTGGGAACCGTTAGGAAAGGTTGGCAAAATAATTTACAAAACACAAAAATAAGAACCAAAGGCACCGGTCTAAACCAGCGCCTCAGGTTCTCCTGTGCTGGGCGCGCGTGGCTGGCTTTGTCTCAGGCATTCCGCTTCCTCTTTCAAGACAGATTCGGCGAATGCCTAAACGAGCTTACACGCCTCCAGGCTCCTCAACATCAGGTCTACCATGGACCCGACTCGGAGCATGGACTCTAGACGGGACTCTAAAGAGTCCTGCTCCTGGGCCCATGTCTTGCACTGGAAGAGGGTATGCAGAGCGCTGTCAGCCTCTCCCGGGCGTTCCGCACAGTGGTCGCACAATGGTGCGGCTGCTTTGCGAATATGGTGTAAGTATTCATTAAAGCAGCCGTGCCTAGGTTATACTGTAGTGGAATAAATTAAAGTTTATTCAATAATATAACACTATAATTTACTAACTCGCTTATATGAGTTTCCATGTAAGCTAAAATATAAACAAGTAGTGCTGGCACAATAGCTATAAATGGTAGCCAAGGATCTATGTGTCCCTCAAGTCCATTTGGAGATATAAGCCATCCACGAACAGATGCATTTGAAGGTTTTAAACCTTCAGGAACACTAAGCTTTTCTGTATATGTTGATGGATTAAAGTAGTCTGTTGCTACCATTGAAACAATAGCAATTGGCACACCAAAATCTCCTAATGCTCTACGGATCTATAAATTTAAAAATAATTTTAGTATGATAATAGTTTTTAACTTTTACTAAATTTTAAAACTATAATTAATATTTCAAAAAAAAAAAACAATTGTTATAATAAACATAATATAATATAAAAATAAAATTCTTTATAAAACAATTTTTAAAATAAACTAACACTTCTTCCAAGAAATTTGCTGTTTCTAAAATGTCTTAGATAATAAGCAATGAAGAAAGTCCCAAGGGCTAATATAGTACACAACAATGCTGTATTAGGTTGATTGATAGGTAACTGCGGATTTATTTTTTGATTTATATTTTCTGTAGCACTGCAATTTATTTTTCAATGTTAGTAGTCATAATTAACAAATATAATTAATAAAAAGTATTATTTAATATGAAAATTCAACCACTAACTTAAAACTTACTTTTTCATTAAACTATTATTGAAAGATGAGTTTTTTGAAAAAATAGGACTATTCATTTGTGTAATTACATCTTCAGTACAATATTTATCTACTGATAACAGAGGGTGTTTAGAAAATACCTGTAGAAAGCATCTAATTTAAAAATATATCGTTATAGAGTTATAATTCATCAATGATTTAACTCCAAAAGAAGATTAACAACATATTAAATATATTTTAAAGATAAGATTTTATTGCTGTAGGATAAGAAATACATATCCAAAAATCCTAATTAAATTTCAAAAATGTTTCAAAATATTGAATTTTTTAAAAAGGTTTTATTAAAAAATAGATTTGTTATTAAATGTATCACTTTTTAAGCAAATTTGCGAATTTGCAAAACTAAATTACAATTTTTAAAGATTTAAATGTATTTACTTACCCTTAAAAAAAAAAATATATATTTTTACTCTGTGGGCCATGATAAAAAAAATCACTCTGTGTACAAAATACCATTAAAGGCATACCCTTAAATGTCAATCACATAATTTAAAAATTGATTATTTTTTTAGGGTAAGTAAATAAATTTAAACCCTTAAAAATTGTATTTTAGTTTTACCTAATACACATATAATTAAAAGTATCAAATTTTATACTTTTAAAAATATTTTTCTGTCTATAAAATGTTGAGAATAGTAAGTAAATAAAACTAAGCGTCAAATTAAGTTAATGATAGGCCCAGGCACTGATTAAAAAAACATTTTTTGTGATCAAAGTAGTACTTAATTATAGATGATAAGCAAAATAAATTTTCAAGATAAATTCATAGGCCCCCAATGTTCAGAGCATATCGCAAATTTACTTAAAAAGTGATACATTTAAAAATGTTCTATTTTTTAAAAAATTCAACATTTTTAAAAATCTTTTGTAATATTACTGTGTTATATTAAAATATATTGTATGTTTGATGTACTATTTATGAGTATTTGGTTTATCAACAATACTTTGTGACATTGAATATAACTATTTTGTGTTTACGAAACTTTGAACTATGTTGTTTAACCTCTTTCGTTGTGAAAACATCAATATATTATTTTTGTTTGAATAACTAACATTTAAACATTTAGATAGACTTTCCCAAATATATATCAAAGATATAAGTGATGAAAATATTTCTTCTGTGAATCGTGTAAAGACTTTTACCAATACACTTCCTTCAACACAGCTTACTAAAAGTGAAATTACTGCCAACCAAATTCCAACATATAATCTCATTGCCAAAAAATCAATATTGTTATCTTGACAAAACTAGAAAAAATATTAATAACATAGTATTTGACTACAATTTTATTTAAATTATTTAGCTTACATTGAACAAGGATTCATCAAATAATAATAAAGGTCCAGTTGTGCCAATTATCAACAATGGTTGACCAGAAAGTAGGGAAAATATAACACCAGCTAATGAAGTAGCTACCAAAGTTTCTGATATTCCAATCATATTTTTTGTTTTATCAGCTAAATTTAAAAATTAATGTAAACATAAATATAGACATAAATTTTTAGTATAATCATTAATGTCCACATTGTTTATGCATGTATAATGATAACTTAATTAAGGGTTAATACACATATTGTAGCTCAAAAATTCTAAAAATCAAGAATTAAAAAACAAAATTAATTTAAACCAAAATCTAATACAACGGAAAATTTTCTAGATTTAGACAGTGATATTTTTTGTTTTAATGACATTAAAACTGACCATTTAAAATATTAATTTATAGGTAAACTATATTTTAATACTCACCCAAAAGTCCACCAAAGGTAATGGCAGCAGATAAAGCAGCAAAATATATAAAAATTGCTCCAGCTATACATTGTAAATTTATCCCATCAGTAAAATCTGACATATAAAATGGGAATCTACGTTTTATATCTTTTACTAGACCACCCCATGGTTTTTTTGTACGTTTTAAAGGGTCATCTTTCTCTTTTTTAGAATGTTCATCAACTTTTGATACTAAAAGTGTGTTCGCTGAATGATGATTAAAGTAAGAATTAAAAAAAGTACAATAAATCATGATAATAACAATGATTACTTTTTTGAAATGCAGCATGTATTTTTCGTTTTTTAATTTGTTCACTTTTTTCTTTGAGTTCTCTAAGAGACAAGAGCTCTTCACGTTCCCAATCACATGGTGGTAATACTATACTACTATCTAGAAATTCGTTTAATAGACTTATCAATTCTTTACGTTCAGTTGCTTTGTAAGCTTTACAGTGGAATTCCTAGAGTAAATAAAATTATTATATTAGGAATTTACTGACACAATTAATAGGTTTATAATATTATTTTCTTAAAAATTTGTAACAGTAAATTTTCCCAAATATTTATAATAATTCTTTAATTAAGTTGTGCTTTTATAGCAGGGGTAGACAATTAGTTTACCTACCCCTACTTATAAAAAAAAATTTTTTTAAATAAAAAATTTGAATGTTGGATCAGATAGTTAAAGACAAAAATTTCAAGGACCAGAAAAAAAATTAGTCAATAAATTTATTAAAATTAAAAATAGATATCATAAAAAATAAAAACAATTTTGGTGTTAAATATTTTCGGTGGGACAATTTTTTACCCTCTGGGAGTCAGATTTGAATCACAAGCTACCTATTGACAATTCATGTTTTATACATTTCTAGAATATACGAAGTGAGTCACTGAAATATGACAAATTTAATGGCTGTTTTAAAAATTTTTAAAAAACATTTTAGAGAGTAATGTAGAGTAAAAGTCTAACAGTTTTTCAAAAAAGGAAGTACGTAAAATATTTTTTAGATCAAATGTGTTGGATTTTTCATATTTTTATGATTCAATTTGTATATCAAATGTTATACTAAATAATCACTCACAGAGTTTGACATCAATGTTGACATAGACCTTCCAACTTCATGATAGTCTATATCTTTTGGATCAGAAGGTCCCAGTAATATAAACATAAATCGAACAGGAATAGTTACTTCAGTTAAGGATGGTATAATAATTCCTTCAGCTAAACGAACAAAAGCTGCAGTCCTCTTTTTTAAAAAATCTACAGACCCAACTAATACAGTTGTAGCTTCAGCACCAAACGGTATTCGTTTTAGGATACTTTCCTTTTGTACCCTTTTAATCATATCTTCTACTGATGAAGTATAAGTTTCTTCTTTCATATCAATTGCAGTATGATTTTTCAATAAGTCCATTCTTTGATTAACATTGATATTATTGTTATTAGTGAAATTATTTTTTGGACTTGAATGCACATCATGATGAGATAAAGTATTTTTAATTTTTAATTTGACATCATCATTTAAATTCTAAAATAATAAACTACAATTAAGTATTGTTATGTTATACAAAATTGCTGAGAAAACACTACTAAATTAGGAAAAAAATGTACTCTAAAGCCTAATTATTTTACAAACATGAGATATAAGAATACTTAGAAAAATTGAGCATAGAATACAATTAAGTTTAGATAAAATTAAAGCAGGAGGTGTAAGTTATTAAATAATATTTTTGATAAAAATAATTGTTAAAAAAAAGCAACTTCAATGTAACTAACTAATTCTTGTCAATTAAAGGGTTTCTTCTATACACTCTACAATAAAGAACATTTACAAAATTCTTATTTGTTAAGTAAAAAAAATTGAGATGCTTATTTAATCATAAGTGAATTAATTTACATTGTTTGTAAGTGATGCTGACCGCATAGCTAGAATTTCTGCTTCAAATGACTGTCATAAAAAAAAAATAGACAATTCTTTTAAAATAATCAATTTTATAAATTCATAATTGTAAAATATAAGTAAATTTATACAAGAAGTTTTAATATAAGTTAATAGAAAAACTTGTTCTCTCAGTTCAATAATTAGCCCTTAAAGATTTAAAAAAATTTTTTGTTGTTATTTAAAAATATTTTTAAGGGTAGGAGAAAAATGTTCATTTTAACTACGGTTTTTGTTGTAGAAAATCCAAAGTTTTGTGCATCATTTAATTAGTTATTCTTATTTATAATGTTAACATTGGCAATTACCAAACTATCAAATTAATTCAGTAAAAGCAAATTAAACAGACTTTAAAAAATGTAATTTGATGGTATGAAATGTTTGAGTAACCAAAATACATGAATATTTTTATATATATTTGAACAGTAGAGATACACTGATTCCGTATATCCTAAAATTTTAAAAATTAATCAAAATAATAACAATTAGAACCAAACATTTTCATGTCTCTAGCTTTTAACCTTTATGATGTTTAAGTGCATGTTTTGTAGCCTATATACAATTATATTAAACTATTACCGTAAGACTAGAGTAGCTAGCTGTATTTCTCCTTATAAACCGGCTAAACTTTTCTCCATCTTGTTGAACATGCCTGTGTCTAAGTAACAAAAGACGCATGACAGCTGCTTTGTCTTCTGTGTTTATCAACTCTTCAACAGCCATTTGTTCAACAACTCTATATATTATTCCAGGTAAATTATTTTCTTCCAGATCCAGTAGTATAACTCCTGTTAGAGTACACCAATAAAAAATAAAAAATAAAGTTTTAAAAAACAAACGTTTTTAATTGTAATATTTTTTAATGTAACAAAATAATTGTATAGTTTATACCTGATTCTAATGATCTTCTAACATTGAGCAAAGAATGGAAGCTTAACGAAGCTACATGAGGACGGCCCCATCTATCTGTACCTTCTTCCACATCTTCTTCATATTTAATCCATCGAGCAGTTTCTTTCCATTCTCTATCTTCTTCATTGCCTTTAAGTTCATCTAATTGTACAAATACCTGTAAAAAAAATATAGTACTTTTAAGTTAGGTTTAAAGGTTGCAACATAAAATGTATCATTTGGTATTCTAAATTAAATATGCAATATTTTATGATAACCTTCTCATGACACATATGCCACAAAAATTGTAATTTAAAATTAATTTTAAACATATGCAATACCTCATGTGGACTATGATCAATATATTTCTTTAATATTTTTACAGGTAGTCCTGCAATTAGATTTCTGTCTAAATCACCATTATATGAAGCTATAAGAGAATTCTTATTTTTGCCACTAAATCTTCGTTTTTCTTTTCCGCAATCATACCTATGACCTATATTTTATAAAGAAGATAAATTATATGACATAGTATGCATTTATTTTAAATATTATTAGTAGAAATCGATTCATGAAATACTTTATTTTTTTATTGTATATTATTCTTTTATTAAAAAAATATGTATTTAACATTTTAATAATAAAGTATTGTAATACTTGTTAAATCATCTTGAACGAATTCATCTAAATTTTCTTCCATTTGCAAATCTTTAGGAATAAAAACTTCTCGTTCACTGTATTTAAGTCTGTTATGGTTATGATGGTGATGTCTGTTAAACATTTAAAAAAATTACTAAATATTAAATTTAAAAAAGACAAATTTTTAACTTTTTAAAATTTTAATTTTTAATAAAACTTTACAATAATAGATTGAATAATATGATAAACTAAAATTTTCAGCTTAAAAATTTTTATTTCTAAGAAAACTTCAGTTAAACGATGACAGTTATGTTACTAAAATTTATTATATTTCTCATGTAAAATAACCAAACAATTAAAAATAAATAAATGTTATTTATATAAATAAAAAAATTTGTACATTGTTTAAACAAATATATCTATTAAAGGCATATAAATAAGTTGTTATCTTTACCTAATGGTCATTTTACATTAGGTAAAATATACAGGTTGTTCAGAAGTAAGGAAACAGATCAATTGTTATAAATAATGAGAACAATAGAAATCCGTTTCCTTGCTTACTGAACACTATATAGAATAATTAGAAGTCAAGTAACCAGGAGGTGTACATATAACAACCATACAAATAAAATTTGATTTAGGAAAGTTATTGAAATTTCTAAGAGGTTTACACCCTTTAAGTACTCTCAATGTCTGCCTATAAATGTCAGACATTTTCATCCATTCTAGCTTATCTTATTTCTATCAGGAAAATATAGAAACTTTAATATCTTAATAACTGTTTAATGGACTTTTTTTAAATTAGTACTTTAAACTATAAAGTGGTATTATTTTAAAATTTAATTATGGAAGTAAAAAAACCTTTAATTATAAAAATATTTCTCATATCAATATCTTACCGATGTTTGTGCTTCTTCTTTTTTACACTATTATGATGGTTATTCACTTGGGTTTGATCAAGTTCTCGATGTTCAATAATAGCTTCATCTTCGTTTTTCTCATCTAATATCAAAAGAAAATCAATATAATAATAGTATACTGCAAAATAATTCCTAATCAAGTTGAATGAATTTCAATTTGAAGTTAAATAATAAAATATTATTTTCAATTAATTTTAAAAGATTTCTTTGAAAATTTCACATTTTTTGTCTATAGTAATATGAGTTCAACCAAATCAATTAATTTTTCAAGATTTTTAAACATAAATGATTTTTCTTTTAAAATTATAAGTGTATATAATTTTTAAAATACATATTATCTATGTATTAACCAATAAAATTTTTTTTAAAAACCCTATGAGCCTCATTAAATTAATTTAATATTAATTTATGATTAACGTGTATGAAAGTAACTATATTTTTCTTATAACATTTAAGTTGGGCAATTTATAAAATATGATAATAAATAATTTGTTTTTACACTGAAGACTAAAAGAAAACAATAACCATCTCTGTTCTTCACATTAGTCTGTTACGATTGACAAATAAATTTTATTCTAATGAATATACTTATTAAAAGACTATTTGATTATAAATAAAAAAAAATGCATGGCAATATAATTTAACACTTATTCTATCATCAAATTATGAATTAGTCTTACAATTAAGTGGATTCGATTTAATAATAATTAATTGTATGTCAGTAGTTTTTAAATAAGAAATGTTAATTAATTAATTGATGTAATTATACAATCAAAAACAATTTATAATTATATTCTACTTGCAAAGAAGTATTAAGCTTTTGGAGACGGTAGCTAAATTATGCAAATCCTCTTTACTAAACGCGAAGGGACGACGTTTAAAAAAAAAACGTTGTTATAAAAAAACACTATTTAGTTTTTAGATTATTATATTTATCCCTAGATAAGCCACTAAATGTATGTATTAATAATTTATTAAAACACTTTAAATAGGACTTGAACAGTTTAAAAATATCTTAAAATCTTACATGTATTTCTATACATTGAAATTTTTCTAAAGAAATAAAACGTGTTCAAAATTTTTAAATATACTTTAAAATAAATAAAATAGATAAAAAAATAAGTTATTTTAGCTTTCAAAAGTGTTTTGTGAATTTTTCATTGAAAAAAAATAATAAAAGAACAAGTATATTTAAACAATAAAAATGTTATTTGATGAGGATCTAAGTCTAAAGAATAATTTTATTCGTTGATACTTTGCAGGAACTTTTTGTATATATTCCCAACACTGTAAATTACAATACAGATAATAAAATACAGTTTCAGGACTAAATGTAAATAAAAATAACTATCCTTTATTCTGTCTTTAAATTTTGTAAAAACCATGTTTTGTATTACGTCAGGTACTTTAAATTCCGAAAGGACGACCTAGTTTAAGAAATATTATTTAAAAGTTTGTTATCATGATAAAATGTTTATTCAATGTATATTTTAAATAATACTTATAATAATCGTCCTTTATTGTTTTAAAATGTAAAAAGGAAAAAATAACTCAATTTCAAAAACCCGTTTAACAGTGACAATAATTCATAAATGTAAGGCGAAGAAAAAGTTTATACTTCTGAGCTTATAAGATTGTTAAAAAATTCACAAATTTTATTTATTAATATAACTTTTTTATAAAATTAATCACAATTACAAACTTAACTAACGAAAGACTATAGAAGAACTTTAAAAATATCGGTAGCCACTCAAGTAATAAATTATAGTAAATAAAATTATTAGTTATAAATATTTAAAGAAATTATAAGAACCAGTATAGTTCATAATATACGAATATATAATAAATATTTATGGAGATCACATAAAAATGTAACATAAAATCAATGAAGTTGAATAAATTGTAAAATTTCTTTTGTGTTTGTACAGAAGTAATGGCGAGTATTTCAGCTAATCCTTGTATTTTGTGAACATCTAATAATCTTGTAGTTTTTATAAAACAATTTATCTATTTATAAGTTGTATAGATATCGTTATCCCTCGTAAATCAGTTTTAATTAGAATATTGAAGTTTTTGATATCAATTTTGAAATAACATCGATAATTTATTAATACACAGGATATACTCAAGCTTGCATTTTACAACTCCATTCATTTAAAAATGAATCATGTAAGAACCAGACTAGTGTAATTTTAAATATACAAAGTGTACAAAAAGCATGGAAACAGTTTAATTGTTTAATCAAACAATGAGAACAATAGAAACCCGTTCCCTTATTTACTGAACACCTATTTTTGATATTATTTTTAAGTATTAATTCTGTAGTGGGACGGTATGGCCGAGTAGGTACGCGGCAGTGCCTGATGCGCTCGGTCACTTGTTTGCAGAACGAATCATCAGTTAAGTGATTGGAGTCTTTCTCTCTGGCGATGGACTTACCATCCACCCTGGAATATGCATAGTTAAGAAACTTCCTCTTAAAAGTTTAAAAATATTGAATACGTTTTTTTCCAAAAATTAAGACTGAGACTAGACTCTAAATGCTTATAATTTAGTTATTCTTCGGTTTAATTAAATAAAAATGTTTAATTTTTTTTTTAATATTACTGCAGATTTAATTTAAATTTTATATTATGTTATTCGGGTAAATTTTAACTATTTTTTTTAAAGATAATAAATCATGTGCTTCACCATCGAAATATAATAATTGTTTACAATACAATTGGCTATGATAATATGTGCATCAATTAAAATGTTGAAAATTTATCTATTTCATCATTGGAACGGCATGAAATGAATAGTGTTTTTATCAATTTTAGTTTTATATTAATATAAATATATAATAAAAATTGATCACTTGTGGCTAATTATTTAAAATTAAAATTATATTAAAAATATTAATTTAAAACTAAAAACAAAAAATTTTGAAAGTATTCAACTCAATAAGCCACAAAAAAATTACTAAAATATCGCGGATACGTATTTCGGGAACAATGTTACCATTATCAACGCTAAACACATACTGACTGTCAGTATGTGTTTAGCGTTTAAAAGATGCGTAATTAATTTTTCATTGTATTTACCACAGATGAATGTTTCGAAAATTTCTGCGTTAAAACCTATTGATTTTCAGGCGACATAATATCAAGTTAGCTAAACAAATCTGTCGTTAAGAGCAGTTTTTAGGAATAATTGTTAGTAGCAGTGGCGTATATAAGTGGGGCGATAGGGGTCTTTGGACCAGCACTATAAATATTTTATAAGGTCGATATTCAAAAATTATAGCTTAAAAGCTTTATACCTTTTTTTTTTTGTCATCAAATTATTTTTAGTAAAAAAGTTTTTTCTAGCGTACCTAACAAAGTATAAAAATTAATTCACCCACCCCCTAAAATTATTTCTAAGTACGCTTCTGATTAGTACTAAATAAATATGGCTCTACCATTTATTACCAATTAAATTTAAGGATTTTTCAGATATTTTAAATCATTTTCAAATTACTCACCTATATTGAACTGCACACGCTTGTCTGCTGAGTCTTGTCTAAAATAATGCTCAAAATGAGGTGGTTCGTACATTGGAGTTTCACATTCACTACTTAAAAGACCATCTGATTCAATTTCTACAGAATGATTACCATTTCCAGCCATCAATGAGTGTGTTTCACCACTGTTACTATTTAAAATCAAACAAGTTAATTATTAAAAATATGATTGTAATACGAGATCAAAAGAATGAGCTCATATTTATTTATTTGAACTTCCAAAATTATAATAAATAAAATAATAACAGATTTTAAGCATTATTCTGGTGTTGTTAATTTCAAAGAATTAAAAATGATTGTTAACTATATTATTTCATTTTATTTGATTTATATATATGAATTAACCTGTATATAATCCACAACAACTATTGAAGTCAAACACCCCCTCCCATTATACAACCACCGAATAAAATTACATGAAAATATTGATTATTAACAAAATGATTAGAAAATACAATCTAGTACACTAATTTTTTTTGCATATGAAATTTTTTCAAAGTTATATTTTTGGTACTCGAATACTGTTAAGTCTTCAAAATATTTGCATTATCTTCTATATATATACAGAATGTTCAACCATGTTCTGACATCTTTAATAACTTTTGAACCAGCAAATATTTGGCTTTACTTTTTTTAAATAATTTGTACAGGTTCGGACTATGTTAAAAATATATTTTTTATTATTTGTCTCTAATAAAAAAGAAAATTAAGATAATTTTTAATTATTACTTATATTTTTTCGAAATTTCAAAGTAGCCATTATTTAGCTTTTTTCTTAAAAAAATGTTGATGGATCGATGATAATCTTAGAATAAGTACTTATTGAGTTTCAAGCGTTTTAATACATAGAGTAGGTATGTAGCACAAGTGGAGAGTATATACACCAGTGCAAACTGTACCCACTCACGCTATATACCCACTCAATATATTAAAATATTTATAATTCGATAAGTACTTATACTAAAGTTGTTATCGCCTCATTAAAATTGTTATAAGAAAAATGCTAAAAAATGTCTATTTTGAAGTATGACAAAAATATAATAATGTATTTTTTTCTTAAAAGAGACAAACATTAATAAATATTTTTTTAACGTAGTCTAAGCTGTAAAAATTATTTAAAAAAAAAGTAACTATGTAGATGTTCTATTGCTAAGCAAAACACTTCAAAATCGACTATTTTCATCGAAAGTTGTATGATTTTTGGGTAATAAAACCTAATATTTTCTAAAAATCGAGATTTTGGAAAGTTTTTATTTTTTAAACTTAATATTCATTATATTAGAATTAATTTAACAAACGTTTGACAGACACAGATTTTTTGGAACAAAATTTAAAACAAAAAATTGGTATGATTTTTAAAAAAAGTATATTGAAAATTGGGAAAATTGTTTTATTTATTACCATTGAAAATCTTATTTTAATTCACGCATTATTTAAATAGTTAAATGATTTATTACAAGTACAAAAAAATACATGATTATAGCTTTTAGAGGACAATGATTCATAGACGGTCAGTCATCGGAAAGTCTTTCTAATTAAAAACAGGTATATAATAACTGTATGTAAACAATAACAGTGTATTTCTTTACGTATTGAGCACTTCAAAAAATAAAATTCAACGTATTTTGTAGTAATAAGTGATAACGTTTCTGAGACAACCCTACGGGACATTGATGTTTGCTCCACAAGAAAAATATTTTAATCTACACTTGACAAACACATGTTATCATGAAAAAAGTGAAATTTTTTTCAATTTAAAAACAGAGATAATTACATTTATTGATAAAATATTAGCATGCCCCCCTCTCTAAATACGTCACTGTAATCTAGGTCTATTTTAATTTTTTAATTTACGGTCTAGGCTTCATATTTTAAAATTTATTTTGGTCTAAGGATTCAGATCAGTCTTAGATTTAATTAATTAAAGCTGGAATGGTTCATATTTTTTAAATAATAAAAAAAAGTTAGAGAAATACGGAGAAAATCTAGAGATAATTATTTTTAATTATAATTAAAAGTAAATATGTATAATAAATATCATACATTAGATATAGAAAATTGTATATTCTATATGTACTACACACTAACTAAAAATTGGCATATATATGTTGGCGAAAGTATTTGCAAACAATAAAACGCTTTCATTTATAATTTTAGTAAAGCAATAGACATGAATAAAACGATTATGTACATTACTTATTGAGCATACGTTTTTGAAAACAAAAAGATATAGTTTCATGTGCAATCTAAACAAATTTATTATATAAGGTAATCAGGACTGGATTAAGGAGGGACAAGAGGGGATAAGTTCTAGGTCCATATCGAATTTTACTAGACTAGTCATGATTAGTGACAGAATTTTTCTGGTTTTTTTTTTGTTGTTCATCACTTTTCTTATGGTAGTGATAGTTTCCATAAGGGTCCCATCTCAAGGTACCGTCATAGGGTCTATATAAGTATTAATCCGGTTCTGAAGGTGATATTTAATTTATTATTAAATACAATTAGGAATAAAATGCATAAAATACCAAACACCGCTATATTTTTTTAACGATGTCTTAAAACGAAAATTTTTTCTATAATACTATACAATTCTATCACAAAGTTGCACAAATTTGGGACCTTTCAAGGTGGCTCAAATAAAATGTATAAATGTACATAATTCTTAGCCATACTAAAGATTGTTTCTCTATGTTATAAGTTTTACTAGATTGATAATTACATTTTATTTAGCCATAATCATTCCAAAGGTATTGTATTTTATCCACTGAAATGAAAAAATTCACTTTCATTTCGTTATTAGAAACTGTTTTTTATTTAAAATGTTAGAAAAGAAATCGTTATCATTTTAGCTTCTTTTATTTAATAACGGTCATGATATAACACACTAATTAAAAAAAATACAATACGACATTTTATCTCACAAATATAATAAAATGTTCAGCCAAAATAAAAATTTATTTTTATAGTATTCATAATTGCTAATTTTTTAGGAAAATGTAGTTATAAAATATACGAAACGCGTTTAAAAATACAAAAATCTATCTATCCGTTAAATAAAATATTAATATCAAAATAAGAGTTGCACGTTTCATGTTAATGAAATTTGGAACACTTTATAAGTAAATTTTTACCTAGAAGTACGACGACTTGTGGTAGGTGGGCTCATCGCACTATCAGAATCAGTAATATACTTTTCATCCTCGAATTTATTTAAATTCTAAAATAATACGTAGGTTTATTTTTAAATTATTTCAAAATCGATATTATATATATTTCAAATATAATTTGAAAAAAATAAAATTAATACCTCCGTGTCCGAATCTTTTATCTGTAACGAAGTAGTAGATTTCTTCCTCTTAGACTTCGCAATCGATTTGAGAGGTATGTGCACATGTGGTCGACTGTTATTGCGATGAACTACAAACAAAATTATATTGACTAATATACCAAAGGTTTTTTAAAAATCGAGACGAATACCAAAATCAATACATATACTATGGTATATGATAAGTATGCATAGTGATCCCCGATCGTATAAATGGGACGGTCATTATATTATTATAATTTAATTACAGATTTATATTGTAATAAGCATTTAAAGAAATTACTGTAATGGTAAAGACCTAATCTAAAATTTATGACCTCAAAATAAATTAAAAAATATGATTTTTTAACAAATTTCATGAAATTTTTTTTACTTAAGGATACATGGTATTCTGTATACTATATAATTTTGTTTGAAAAAAAAAAAGATAATTAAAAATCAACCATGAGAATTCACCTTGTCACAAATGTTGCGAAATGTCATTGCTCTTACATTCAGGCAATTCATAACAGCTATGTAGATAATAATAGAAGTGCGTGACATCTAATATTATTTTGTTTTAAAGTTTGACGTTATTACTTCAAATATAGTTATGTTTAAGCATGTATTAAATATATAACAAGTTAATCAGAAGAAATTTCATGACGCTGCACATTGAACTTATCCATAAGCAATAAAAACTTTACCAAAATCAATTGATTTTTTAGTTATATTTTGTAAACTTTTAAATTGAAAAATAATGTAAATCTAACAATGCTACCACCCACCAATAAAATCGTCTTCGCTAAGACGTCTATCGTCGGGCTTTGGAGATCGTCCACCATCAAATTTTGATAAATCAAATCGACTTGCATCACCTTCACTCGAAACCCCTGCAAAAACACGTTCCATTTCTTCATCCAAATTTCTTTCTTCATGACATTTTGATTCATCATTTAGAGATTTTATATGCTCGTCCTAAAATAAACAATTATTTGTTTTAAAACAACTTCAAAATTATAAGAAAATGATTTTAACAAATAAGTCGACAATTATTAGTAGTTGAGGTTTTTTAATTATTAATTTGAATATTTCTATGAATTATATTATAATTATCTACATAAAATAAAATATATGGAGANATTTCTATGAATTATATTATAATTATCTACATAAAATAAAATATATGGAGAATAAAATAAAATCTAATATGTATATATATATATAGAATTTGAATTTTAAAAATTAGATAAAAAACGAATTAATTGTCCAAGATTATTTATAAAAATTTTAATTGCCAAATAAATAATATATACTAACAATGTATATTTTTTTTTGGTAGTTGGAAATACATTAAACGTTATACGCTATACCGGCTTACCGGTTATACCCAACTGTTTGATTACCAATCGAGTGTTCTACTACAGAGCTAGCTAATTTGCAAATTTGTCAAGGTAATAATAGTACCTCATTTATTTTTAAAAGTCTTAACCTAATTATTTTATATCATTAAGGTATAAGTAGGACTACTTAAACAAATACAATACATTTTAACAATGATGCAATTTTAAATATATTTTTAAATAGAACTATTTCAACGTTACATAATCTTACACTTTTCATACAAATTTTAATAGCTTCTTCTTCGACTTTGTTTGCTATATCACAACGTATCAGATGGAAGAATAAATTAATGAAACAAAATTTGGTTATCAAGTATAAAAGAATGATTAGAAAAAGTCTACTTCTAAAAAGAGAGATTCAAATATCAATAGACATAACGTAAAATTCAATACATTAACGTTCAATGTAGGTACTTGTAATTAATAGTTTTGTTTACAGTTATGCCTCATAGCATTATAGTAGTATAACTAATTGCTATTTTATGAAGAAGGTAGATAAATATATTATTTTAGTATAATCTATACATGTATGTAGATTGCTCACGTACCACAATTAAGTGTTTAATGTATATTATTGTAACTATTGAGCAAAACAGCATTTTTTTTTACCTTTTTAACTAACTATATATTACAATTAACCAAAAAATGCGGATAAGAACTCTATAAATTAATTCATGAATTATATTCTATGAAATATTCTTTATCAATTACTTTATTAACTACTCAAACACATTTCATGCAATTTACAGAAGTAAATAAAAAACTGATGTTTGTAAAGGAATAGCAATAGCTGAAAATAAATTAACCAAAAACACAACACGTTTAATTTTTATCATTTTAACTTTACATTATCAGTTACAAGTATCTGACCATGTAAAGCACTATTATGTTTTGAAAATAATAAGTATTTTGTTTTTAAAGCTATATTGAAATAGTTGACTCACTAATAATTGTTATGTTTTATGACAAGTATTAAAATATTCAAATAAAACCTATGGATTTATTTTTTTCTGGAGAAATCGAGAAGTATTATAATTGACGACCAAAATAATTTTCATATTTAGATTTAGGTTTTATCATCTAATTTTTCAGGATACTTTAAGCAAATTGAGAAGTTTTAAATATTAAGCTTTGTTTCGTGTAATAAAATAATCAATAGTGATGACAACATAGAATTTTTGGTAAATAATAAAAACAAAAATAAAATATTGTTCAAATTTTTAATTAAATAACAATATGCAGTAGCATATTATATTATTTAATAACTAATATGAAAAACTCTAGTTACGTTTTGATTAAAATTATTTTTTATTACAGCAATAATAATGGTAGAAAATGAGAAGTACAAACCTTTTTGAAAAACAAAATATATTAGAATATAATATATATTTTAATGTTGATATATTATATCAGCAGTGTCATTAATGATATACTTTTGCATTAACGTTTATAAATAAATAATTGAAACGTCTAGGTCAAGGACATGAACGGTCTGTGATTCTAAAACATTGAAATCAATTTAAAACGCTTAGCTATCGAACACTATTGAGTTCAATAAACGAAACCTTCATTCTCTCCTTTCACGGCCAAGGTTACTGGACTATTTTCAAAGACCGGTTCAGCGAAACAAATTGGCGAATGTTTCTTCTGTTGTTATTTCATGAAAAGATATCTTAAGGCACAACAGCTCATTTTTTCTAAGTGTTCTCAGCGCAATTTGTTGTTAAGGTGCACGGTTGGGTTGGCATATAATATATAAACTCTACAATTAACTTAAGAAATGGTATATATTATTTTGAAAATTACTCAGAATAGATACCCCAAGAAATAATACTTCAATCTAACCTTTAAGCGTTTATTAAATCTCTATAGAACAACTAATTTATTGAACTTTCCTAATAATTTTATCAATTTTTTTTGGTAATTTGTTATTTAAATCAACTTACAACATAATAACAACAAAAATTTTAATTTTTTATTTTAGTTTATAATTGAACATTATAATTATTATTATTAATACTCAGTATTGACTCAATTTTATCGCAACACAATTTAAAAAAAAAACACATTCTAATGGTGGTGTTGATAAATTAAGAAATTTAGAAATTAAAAAAAATAAATGAATTATCCTGATATTTAGATAATTATTAGTGTTTATAATTTTAATAATTTTATGTAAAAATTTATGAGTGCATTCATAGAATTAAAAATTTATTACTTTTTTTAAATACAATTAAGTATTTAATATACAATTTTTCAGATAATTATATTTTGTTACTACGTATTAAATATCAACAGTAATATTATTATAATTCAATTTAGGGAGTTTACACAAATAAAATTCAAGCTACTAAGTTTACACAAAAAATATATATACCTAATGTTTAATGTAATTAAGTTGCATACAAATTCTTAAAAAGTAAACAGATTTTAACTAATTCGATGCTCACTATATGTTTGTGCTATATGATACTAATCATTAGGGTTTTATAAATTAACAAACAATTCAGAAATAATAATACATTAATTTTTTGTATGAAAAATTAGCCGTTTAAAAAATTGTAATTTATTGTTTAAACAATTAAATTTTAAAAATATATTATTATAATGTATATGGTCAACTTTTAAGATCAATAAATAATCAAAATTATAACACACTAAATAGACAAGTTCTCGGAAATTTAAAAAGAATCTAATAGGCATTAAATAGATTAGTACATTATAAATAACTAAAATAATTTTAAGCCTTATTAGCATGTGACCAATTTGATTTAAAATAATAATAAAAATGTCTATAGGGTTATAATTAAATATATAGACAGAATTCTTTAAGTGTGAAACAATTCTTTGAAGTATGCGCGATAACTAACGTAACATTCTTTGCAAAGGATGCAACAAACGTTTCAAGGTCATTAAAATGCTGAGGCCGCTCGATAATAGTTATAGCCGTTCTATAACCCAGTGTCACCAACGTGGCAACTCAGGTTAATAAAATAAGACGGATACAGGTTTTTCTTAAATTAGGGTATTTAACGAAAACAAATTATTTAGCTTCTATTATAATTATTAGTGAATTAAATAAAATGAAATATCAAAAATACCAATTACAAATTTAGTTTCCGAAAATTATACAGAATTGTTAAAATTTATCATCCAAACAGATAATAATATCAAAATTTGGCAATATTCGTTAAAAAAAGGAAAATCTAGACACGTATAACTAATGTATTTAAAAATACTTATTAGAACTTGTACGTTAATAATGTAATAAGAATTGTTAACGAGTTAATATTTACAGAATACTTTTTGAGTTTATTATTTATTACTTATTTAGTTGATTCTAACTCAAGTGCTTATAATTAAAATACAAAAAAAATGATTTGAACAATTATAAATACCCGAAAACGTATAATGAATTTATTATTTAATTAATCATTTTGATTAATTTTATTTAATTAAATTCAAGTATCTAAATAATGACATACATGGAAAATAAAACTAGGTTCAAATTTTGAATTTATTGATCAATGACGTCAATGGCGTCCGTCTTGATATGTCCAATGAATAAAAAGAAAAAGTATTGTTTGAATTAAAAGTGCAAACATCGAAGCTAGAAATGCTTGATATAGATCAAACTTTGTTTATGGAATTATATTTTTAACGTAGTGAAAAGAAAGAGTTCCTTTCAATAAAACCAGCGTAATTATAATATTTTAAAATTTATTAATCACATTCTACATAAAGTATTTAGCATTACTGTAGTTAATTATTGTCTTGATATAAAAACTTAGTAATAGTTCATGCATTCTAGCTTAAATTTAATTAATAATAATCCTACTATTTATTTTTATTCAAATATGAAAGGAATATTTTAACAAATATAATTTCAATGTTAATATTAGAAAAGACTTTCATAAAACTTTTTTCTATATTTTTAATGATAATTTTTTCTACCTTGAAATTATAAATTTAAGTAAATAATGAAAATAATATTTATATAGTTATACTCTCTTTACTGATATTTTGATTGAAAATTATACACAATAGTAAGAAAAAACTATATTTTTAATTTAAAGATAATATAATTTCAAATTTTATTTGTCAATAAGTTGATTCTTTAACGTACAAAATCAACAAAAATAACTTCAGACAATTATATGTTTTGTTATAAGTTCTTTATGAATTAATTTGAGATTTTTGTATGACGCATTATTAGCTAAATTAAGTTATTAGACTTATACATAAACGTGGCCTTTCTATCTATTAATATTACGTGAAAATATAAGAAGCGCTTTTTAAATTTCTGTATAATCAACTATGAGGGAGAAAATATTGACAAACCAGCTTAATATTAGATTTATGATAGTAAAATGATGGATTTATTATTTACAATGCTATTTACTGATAGCAAAATATTATATAAAATTAATAATTTGATATCCTTGAGTAAAAAGTAAATTTACTAGACAATCTACGATTAGTAATTTAGCTATTTAATTACAATAATAACGAATAAAAATTTTAATCCTATAAAATATTTAAAAAGCAAAAACTATGTAATTATAATTTTATTTGTAACATAACATGTTTAATATGTATAAGTACTATAAATGTATATATACAGAGTGATTCCTGTANCATGTTTAATATGTATAAGTACTATAAATGTATATATACAGAGTGATTCCTGTACTGCGTCTTAAAATATATTTTTATATTCTTGCTTAACAAAAGAAGAATTTTATATAAAAATAAATCGTACAAATATATTCAGATGTAAATAGAAACTGACCTTATACAAACTGTGGTCTTATAAAATCAAAGATCTTTCGCTGTATAAATACAAATAGATAAGTACTTTAAATACATCAAAAGATCTTTTAATGTTGTGATTGCTAAGTGTACTTAGCACCCACAAAAATTTTAAGCTATTATCTCTTTCGTTAAATTTTAAGTTTCGAATCTTATTCTATTATTTAATATTTGTATTAGAAGCAAAAAAGTTGATAGCTGATTAATAAATGATTTTAATTAAAACCCCTATAGTAATATAAAAGGAATTAATTGTTTCTTTACATTGTGTTAAAAATGATAAAGCATTTTTATTTTAACTAAAAGTCTACACGCGACACTATATGTATACAGATAATCAATTACCTGCTCCACTTCGTCGAACATAATGTATTAAAATCTAACAAGGTAAATTTTATCATGAAGATTCCAAGAGATTTAACAAGTATAACAACTAAAGGTTTTTCAACGTGTGATATAATGAAAAATAAATTAATAGTTTTAGAAGCTAAAAATGTAGATGGTAAAATAGAAATTTCAAGAGGTATAGATGAGATTGGCATTTTTTTAACTTCTGAAAAATTCCTGGGATGTCAATTAAGTACAGTATTTTTTTTTTATTCAAGGAATTGTTAAAGTTAAGTATAATAAACATATATCTCTTTAAAAACGATAATATAAATACACAAAATAAGAGTTTATAAATAGTAAAATTAAAAAGTATACAACATCCAGAATTAAAAAATAAAAATTTATTTATTTATTAATTATTAATAATATATCACAATATCTAGAAAGATTACAAGGTCTTGTTATGAAAAACTTTTATGGAAATCCCATAGAACCATATAAAATAAAAAAACAATAAATAACAGACAAATATTAGTCTACAAGAAATTGAATTTTTAACACAAAAAAAAATTGTTTGATTTATAAGCGTATTTTTGAAAATTATAAGTAGTAAATGAAACAATCGTAATTGTGTTAAAACACAATTAATTTTGAGTTCCAAGTTTTGATTTACTGTTTGGACAAATTAATATTCAGTTCTGATTAAATACAATAAACTACAAAATGTAAAAATTATCCCCCTAAAACGTCAATGATAATTTTACACGAGATAATCATTGTTATATTTTTAATCGAAAGTGTCATCATCATTAACTATATATTTTTACATAATTGCTTAGTTTAAGTTTTTCTTTTTTACTTCTATATTTTCTCCGATGAAGTTGGAAATATTATTTAAACGGCAATACAAAAATATTAAAATTAGTTGTTGTGAACAAGGTTAAAGGTAAATCATAAATATAAATAGGTTTATATTTTTTTGGCAAAAATGTCAACCATTTTGATGCAAATCTAATATTAGTATATGTTATACACAGATGTATTTTGTGATTTTGGCAAGCTAAAATGACGGAATTGACAAAATAACAATGTAAATTTACTTGAAAAAATCAGGTAGCAACAATGCAAATATTTTTTATTCAATAAATTAGAGACACAATATTAAAAGGAAAAGACTTTTAAAATGTTTAATTAAAATAACTAACGAAAGTTTTATATATGAACTAATTGTTGATCAAGGGGTTGACCTCGAAGAGGATATAAAAAACGAATTTTTATATAAATTGAAAAACAATATGGTATTCAAAAAGAGTTTTTCATCAAGATACTAATATTTCTAGCAGTATGTTACTAAATAATAATTAATTTAAAATATTAATTTATGATGCAGTTTTTGGAGTTCAGTTATAATTATTTTACTTATAGCTTACATTTATAAGTATCATGCAAAATTTAATTGACACTAATCAACAATAAGAAAGTTGTATAATTCAAAGGAACGCCGCTGTGATGTTTATGAGTAATTAAGAGAACGTTATTCTAGTCTAATTTACATTTTAACTTTGTTCTTAAGTATTAAACTTAATTTTAATAACGAATAGCTTGGTAAGAAGATAACAGGAAATCGATAACCTATTTAGTGCTTCTCATAAACAAAATGTAAAGATTTAAAAATAATTATTCCAAATAATAATATGTATAATAAGAATTAATCATCACTTAATAAGTCATAATATGTCTTGAAATTTCTTATTAATTTATCGCGAAATGTATTGTATTGTATTTATATATATAAGCCTTACCTGTAAATTAATTAGTCCAAATGAAGTATTTGGTTGTGAAATATCTTTATCTTCGTTTGAACTCATAACGATTGATTATCTGTATACTTATTGGGGTTATTTCAAATTAAAAATTATTTTAGATATTATTTGTGAAGTAAAAGTAATTAGTATAAAGATTTTTATTAAGGAATCTTTTTTCTAGGCGATCTTCCTTTTCTAGCAGGTTGACCGTAAGAATTCATTAATAGTCGTACCGGTTTCCCTTCTGGTGATAGATATACTATTTCTGTTGTTTTGGAAAAAATATGAACCTACCTAAGAAAAAAAAATTAAAGTAATTAATATATTATTTTTATAAGATATAAAGTTTAAATAATAATACTATATATATATAATTATTATTCTTATAATTTATAAATATTCTCAGGCCGAAGGAATTTTAGTATATCCAGATTTTTGTAATTTTATATTGACTTTAAGATCACATACTAAAACGACAAACATTTTTTAAGTTTTTAATCAGTATCATATAACTCAAGTACCCCCAAATTATGTCTGGATGCATTTTCTACTTATATCCAAAAAATATTGTTTAATATTCCGACTTATGGCGATTTATAATGTTTCATAAATTAAGCGTATAGTATTAACAATAGACATTTTTAGAAAGAGCAAAAATTTTATTATGGTCAATTTTTTTTTCAACTGCAATAATGCAATAAGACAAATTTGAAATTCAAGTAATAGTGCCGTAGTTAGATCGTTATTATTGAATTAAAAGGGTCATAATTTGATTTGGTTCATAGTAAAAGCAAAAATGAGTCAAAGTTTATAATATCAGTAACAAAATGTAAGATTAATTTAACATTTATATGCTTTCATAACAATTTCCAAAAATATTTTGAAGAACAATTGGACTAGAATTAACTAAAACTAGAATCACTTTTTTTAAGATTTAAAAAATCTTAATTTAGTGTTATTTATGTTAAATTATTTTGATACAAGTTAAACGACCTTTTAATTAATAATTAATTATTTTAATTAATAAATTTATTATTCATTTTTATAGTAATAGCTTTAAAGTTATTATTTTGTACATTTTGTATATTTATATATCAAGCCTATCTTAAAAATTCAATAAAAAACTTTACATTGTGATACTTAATACCAGGATTCTTACTGTTTTTAGTATAAATAAAAATAAATTTGATTTGTAAAGTTAAACCCTTTTTCCCGTAGCAAGCACGTTTATGTCTCCTATGTTTACACAGATGGTAAAATAATATCAAATAGTAAGTAGTGGAATACTAACTATTAACACGCTGTTTTCAAGGTTTGATAGTTTAAAAGTAAACTGAATCGATTAGATAGCTTTAAATATAAAAAAAATTATTAAATTTAAAACATTATTAAACAAAAAACATGATATTTTTTATTACGCCTTTGGACAACTTTATTAGTTAATCATTATCAATTATACAATCAGTTAAATATGATAAAATAAGTGTATAAGATAAAAGTAAATTAAAATAATAAGCTAAAATTAACAAAAGGTGCCATCGATGACACTTTCATTTATGGTTCACTGATTAATTGATTTTTTTTATTATTATTATTACATGTAGAAACAAAAATAATTTCTATTAGATAACTCTTTTAATGAATTACATTTCGAGTTGTATAAAATTGTCATGTAATTGTTAAAAAATATATTTAAAGCAAAGTAAATTAATAATTGTTAAGTTTTCAATTATTATTGTGTAAAAATTAAGTGTGCCTATGATACATAGGCACGATGGAAGGGCAAAGCTAACAATTTAGTTGCTTAGCACCCCGCTATTAAAAAAACCTTACAAGCATGAAAAAAAATAAAGGTTTTTTTTTTAAGAGAAATCCGCAAAAAACATTATAAAATTGAACCCCGAAATTCCAGCGACGACACTTTTGAATTATTAAAACGGAATTGTTAAAAAACATGTTTAAAACTAAGTAAATAATTTAAAAGTTTAAAATATCTCGTGAGGCCAATGTTAATTTTAAAATTTTTGAAAACGCAACAACCATGTATTAAAGCAGAAGTCGGCAATTAGTTTTTGAAATGACCGGATGGTTTTCAAGGCCAGGAAAAAAAGTTTGATGTAGCCAATAAATTTATTGTAATATAAAATTTGTTTTCTATATACATTATATTATTAAAATAAGAAACAAGAAAGTAAAATATTATTGGTGGGTCATTAATTTCCATATGTGGTCCGTATTAGACCGCCTATTTCTGCATCATAGAAATAATTAAATGTGAGATAACATAATATTTATGATAGAATTCATTACTAGTATAATTTTATATATTACCATAATAATAAAAAAAATCAAAGATATTAAAAAAATACTATAAAACAATGAATTCATTAATTCATAATATTACACTATTGTTAAATTATTTGATGACTACATATAAACAATTAAATGCGATTGAAAGTATTCTTACTTAATTTTTCAATAATTTAATTTAAAAAATATTGTAAAAATGGTAACATATAACCTAATTATTAAAAATGTGATTTTTTTTTCAATGTCAAACAACTGTATCAAATCTAACGCCATTAAGCGATTATTCGTCAGTGTTACAGTAAAATTAATATTCACTCAATTTTATTGAATTTTACCGTTTTAATAAATTTTATATTTAATGATTAAAATTTTGACATTTCTTACATGATCAAAAAAAATAATTTAATTATTTGTACTATAATAAATTTACACAAAAATCGTTATTTTATTAAGGATAATTATTACGCCATATTAAAAACGTAAAATACTAAATATTTAACAATAAATTAAAAATAAGATAAATAAAACAAAAAATATAAATCATTATTTTGTATTAATTACTTCAAAATAGGTGAAAATTAAATCTACTTGTTGTTGTAACTCAAATAAAAATTATCATTGACTACAAACACATGTAAAAAAATTTAATGGATAGTATGACTTACATTAATGCTTAATTTTACCAAATTCAAAAAAAAAAAAAACATGTCCCTTTTTTAGTATAAAAAATTTTGATAATTCTAGTAGATATATTCAGTGATTTAATTTGTGTACTGGGAAAGATATACTTAAGAAAAATCTTCACAATTTAATTTTTTTTGTTTTTGATGATCTATCCCTCTCGTTCTCCTTAATTATACTTTGAAAATTACACAAAAATATTATACTCAAAAAGTCGCAAAAATGTCATGGATATATACTTTGGAAATTTTTAATAATTTTTGTAGCTTTTTGAGTTAAATATTTTTTTAGTTTTAAATTATTTGCCCTTATCTATTATCGTAGGATAGAATATATTTAGTATTATAACCAGATTTATGTAAACCGAGTTTAACTGTCATTGACATCGTGACATGAAAATAAACAGTAATAAACGTAATGAACATTATAATTAACTATTCGTATTTATATGTTTACATGAAACTAAAATTTTTATGTAATATCATTTAAAATACTTTTTGAAATCCATGATCTAAAGACAAAAATTACTGTAGTATCGATATATACCAATATAATATTCTTAAGTAGTCATAAATTAATTAAAGAAAACTTAGTGTATTTATATCAGCAACTCAGGAATTATTTTAGTTAAAACGTTTCTTATGTCAATGGTATTTAACTAAAGATGTAAATAAATATACCGTGTAAGTAATGTATTTATAATTAATGTAAATGAAAATATAATTAAAATTATGAGTTTAACTAGTTTTACTAATGCATAATTGGTATTGATTTACATTTAAAATCTGTCTGCTAAAACAGTTCAATTTTAGCAATTGTGTGATAAGTAATGTTATCGATTATGTCATATAATGATATAACACAAATTTATGATTAACTGACTTTTCGTTATATATTTAGTTTTTTATACACAGTATTTAAAACCCATTAGTTTTATCAGTTAAAAGTAGCTTAAAATAAGACAAAAAAATTTAATTCTGGCTAAATAGAAGCCACTATTTAAAACTAAATAATCACTTATGTAACTAGATTTTCTTAAAATTGTTTACATACCCTAAAAATATTTTATTCGAATGTTCTTTGAAGGCAGGTCAAGTTTAAAACTGACAAATTTGTGTAAGTACAGTTTCTTTTTGCTTATTTTTCGCGCGACAGTGGTAAGTTATTGAAACAAATAAAAGTAAAAATTCTTGTACATGTAACTCAATAAACCTCTAAATAGTTACTATCTTAACGAAAACAATATAATTCTCACAAAAGAAATTTTACACGTTATTGGGTTTATACAGAATGATTATTAGTGTCAACTGAGAGAAAAAAAATTAAATATTGTTGTCATATAAGATAAAGTACATGATATATTGCTACTTTAATATGATCAGAATGAAGAGAAAAAAATGAAAACAAAAAAGTTAAATAAAAACCGATTCAACTGAATGCGATCGACCCACGACTGCATACCGCGGACAAGCTGCGAATATAATGAGTAAATGTGGTGCGGACCTGGGCAACGGATCTGCAGGGTGAAACCTGCGGATACGATGACTAACCATGTTAGGAGTAGGGTAGTGGTGGCGATGGTCCGGGTCGGCAGCGTGACAAGAGTAATAAGAACAGAAGCCGCATGTTCGTCTGTCGTCGGGTATTGTCGCAGTCATGCGTAACACTTTCGTTAACCTGACTCCCATAAATTCACTCAGTCGAATGCTATCTACCAGCAGAACTCAATCAACATTAGTTACACATATTACACAAGATAGCGTTACTTATAAAATAAAATTAAACATTTAAAAGTAAATAGACAGGGATGTATTTAAAAATTTTTGATAAAAGGGCACAAACAACTTTTTATGTGGATACATTTTTTTTTTTAATCAACTATTTTTGTTAATATTGTTACATAAAAAGGAACAAAAAATACCACATACATTCTTAAAAGATATATTGAACAATTTTTTCAACAAAACAAAATTTGGAAAGCTTTTTTGAAAAAAAAAATCATTTTAATTTGGATGTAAAACTAAGAAGGTATTGGTGTTTGCTCATAAAAATTATCAACTTTTACTGGAGCGATATTTATGACCTATAAGTCAAGAAAGCCCTCAATTTTAGAAACTTAGAAAAATATTTCAAAATTTAGGAACCGTCAAAAAAATGACGATTTAATTTGTTTAAAAATTACATTTTTTAAAAATAGTGTAATTATTAAATTAATGTTCAGTTAGTGTTAATTAATTATTACTAATTTAGTATTAATACTAATATCAATTAATTAAAATAATATTGCAATTAATATTTTGTGTTAATGTAAAATTATAAACTAGTAGAATTTTTGTAATAAATTATTTAAGTTTATTACTAAAATAAAATATAACAATTTAATAGCACTATAATCGATTACTAGTCTAACTGAGCATCGTGCTTATTAAAATATAACAATTTAAACTTTTTATTTGGCAAATAGTATTATTTTAGACCTTGATTATATGTTTGCAGTAATGTTTGTAGGTAGCTGAGACCTTGGGGTAGATGTTGATCATAGACTGCAAGACTAACATAAAATACTGATAAAATATTTTTAGGTTAAGGGCATTTTTATTTTTAAGATAAATTTTTATACAGCTTTTATGTTGTTTTGTGTGATTAATTAATTTTATAATTTGTCTAAAAAATTCTATAAATTCGTAACAAATTATTGAACCAAGCTTTATATTTTTCTCTTATAATGAAAAACCAGGTGATGATGATGGGTTATTTCTCCGAAATATAGATTGCAATTTATATTATCTGTAAATATATTTTCAGAAAAAAAATTCAGCTAAATAAATGTAACAAATTTAACTAATTTTAAAACAACATTTATTTAGATAAATTTTTAAAAATATTTATATTAGTGGGATACTTGATATAAAAGAAATAAAAATAAAAAAATTTAATATAATTTTAATGTTTTTCATTATTAATTTTATAGTATATTTTTAGTTACTGTAACATTTTTAATTGTAATATCTGAATATACATATCATTTTAATTAATAAAAAAAATTATAGTACAAAAAACAGCCATTAGTTTTATAGTATAGTTTTTTGGTTAAAAGATTGTTATTGTTTGATGTTTGCACATCTAAAATTTTCATTTTCAATAACATATTTATTAGTTGGGAGAAAATACGTTTAAACCCTTTAAGGTTGTTCTTGAATACAATTTTTTTGTCGAATACATACACTTACAATCCGTAAGAAATTCAAAACTATGTTTGTAGTTTAAAAGTTAGTTAAGTTTTAATTTAAAAGAAATCAATATTTTAAATAAAAGTGTAATGGAGGCTCTAGGTAAATTAGAAATGCGGGATTTAAAATCTAATCAACAAGCTATTGATGACATTATTTTTTGTGATACCAATCATATTAATACTGAATTAAATTATTATTTTTTGATAATCGTCATATAAAATAAAAAATGTAAAATATATCAGACAATTGACCAATGTTTTATTATTTTCACAATATTTCAATTATTTTAATTATATTAATGAAATGCAATGTCAGGTTGAGATTTCTGGCAAAAAGCCGAATGGTCTGAAGTCGAGTAATATAAGCATAACTGGGACGTTAAACATTCAGTCGTGTATCTGCTCCGTTGTGTTAAGGGTCCTTTCTTTAACAGTTTTATATCGAATTTGTAGTTACAATGTCCGTAATAAAGAAAGATACACCAATGATGCCAGCATTGGGCGACCCAGTAGCTTTTGCAAAGGATTTTTTGGCTGGAGGTATTTCAGCTGCTGTATCCAAGACTGCTGTCGCCCCTATTGAACGTGTAAAACTGTTATTGCAAGTACAACATATTTCCAAACAAATTGCGCCGGAAGATCGTTATAAAGGTAAATAAATCCGAAAATTAAATAGCCCGAAGAAGTTAATGAAAAATTTACTAAAAATTGGGATTAAAATAAAAATTTACTCATTAGGTATGGTTGATTGTTTCATTCGTATTCCTAAGGAACAGGGAATGACTGCATACTGGAGAGGAAACATGGCCAACGTGATCAGATACTTCCCGACTCAAGCATTGAACTTTGCATTCAAAGATAAATACAAGCAAGTATTTTTGGGTGGAGTTGACAAAAATACCCAATTTTGGCGTTATTTTGCTGGTAATTTAGCATCTGGTGGAGCTGCTGGAGCTACTTCTTTATGTTTTGTCTACCCATTAGACTTTGCTAGGACTAGGTAAGTCCTTTATTTTATTAAAAAAATATCATCGTACAATATATGTTTTTATAAGTTTAAAATTTTTAAAAATAATAAAACGCATTTCACTCAATAGATTAGCTGCTGATGTTGGTAAAGCTGGAGCAGCCCGAGAATTCAATGGTTTAGGAGATTGCTTAACTAAAGTATTCAAATCTGACGGCATTGTTGGATTATACAAAGGTTTTGGTGTATCAGTTCAAGGTATTATTATTTATAGAGCTTCATACTTCGGTTGCTTTGACACGGCCAAGGGTATGTTACCCGACCCTAAATCTGCAGGCTTCTTGGTTTCTTGGGCTATTGCTCAGGTAATTCTATTACTATAACATAATCAAGTAAATAAAACAAATTTAATTCATGTCATTCAATCATAACTATACATTTAAGAATGTATAGACAAGCTATGATATTGTTTTAATCAGTAATGAAATTTTGAATTGAGCCTAATCGTGTGTTTAAAAGCGGGAAAACAAGAAATGAATTGTAATTATAGACAATTTCAGCAGTACATAATAAAATTATTAGTTGTAACGAGAAAAAATTGCATTTAACAAAATTAAAAATTTTTAACGAACAAACAGCAAAAGAAAAATTTTTAATAAAAAAAAAATACTTTTTTTACTTTGAAAATTATTGAATCATACTCGGGTTACTTTAATTGCTACAATATTTGGGAAACTTTTAATGATATCTTTTTTTATAAATTTCGTGTAGCACAAAAATATTCTTTAAAGAATTTTTTTGAGTGTAAGGATAACATATTCAAATTGCTTTTTATTTAAATTTTGATTAATTAATTATTAAAAAAAACATTTATGTCTTTCTAAATATGATATACTTCAGTAAAAGTGTTAAACATTGCTATCATGATTAGCATTTAAATTCTGAACTATTTTATTATGTAATTTTCACACAATTATTTTTTTTATGAATTAATTATATTGTATTATTTAGGCCGTAACAACTGTTGCTGGCATTGTTTCATACCCCTTCGATACAGTCAGGAGACGTATGATGATGCAGAGTGGTCGTGCTAAATCTGAATTAGTTTACAAGAGCACTCTTCATTGTTGGTCTGTAATTGCTAAGACTGAAGGAGCTGGAGCCTTTTTCAAAGGAGCTTTCTCCAATGTTTTAAGAGGAACTGGTGGTGCTTTAGTATTGGTATTGTACGACGAAATCAAGGACCTTATTGTCTAAGATAAATTAATTCCATTCATAGTAACCAATTAATAAGTTAGCAAGGATAAATCTAAAGATTCTCTAAGTTATATAAATGTGTATCATGTCATTTGAATATTTTGTATTATAAAACATCATTATTGTTATTACCTATGTAAATAAAAAATATAGTTGTTACTTATTTTTGCGTTAAAATTTAATTAGTATTATTTTAAATTTTCTTTATATTTTTTTATCTACAGATAGGTACTTTAAGTAATTCTATTTATATAACATTTTTTGCCTGGCGGATGATCAGCTATATGACTTTCAACAATCTTGTACAATATTGTCAATGCCAACTTAAATTTAGCGCCCCATATTAGTCGATACCAAAATAGATATTCAGTGCCACAAATGAAATTAGAAATTAACAATATTACAATTTGTTACGTGACACGACAAAATAATACTTAGAGATAAACTTTTAAAACTTCTATTATAATATAAATTATAATTATTTTAATTATTTAATGCATTTATAATTATATCTGTGAATTTTTTATAGTTAATCTGTAATGCTAATGTGCCCTTAAGAATCAATATTTTTAGACATATTTTTACAATAATACACTTAATAAAAAATTACAAAAATAGTATGATTTATAAATTACATTAAAAAAGCTATTTTATAGCTCGAGTTTACTTTAAAATTAATCATCACTAGGCTCGTACTCCAAATCTTATCTTAAAAATTGAAGAGTGACACATACAAGCATTTTTTTTTATTAAAAAAAATATGTGTATATATACGTATATTTTCAATATATAATTATTCATGTCATCGCGAGAATATAACTCCAACTTGTTATAGTAAATTTTTACTTATATAAAAAAATTATAGTTTAAACAAACATTTAATACAAAATAGACTATAATGTTCTTTTGTACATACAATCAGGGCCATATTAAAGATAAGGGGTTTTTGGCATACCTAATGTTTTTAGGATCATCCTCAAAATAATAATGATCATTATAAGTTTTCAACAAATATAGTATAAAATATTTGTTTCTTCATATAACCGTTAAATGTACGATTATAAATTTGTATTTAAATTATATTATTAATTATTTTTAACCTTTAAGTAGTATTTAATAAAAATTTTAATTTCTGTATTTATTCTCATTCAGTAGGGTAATTTTGTATAGGTGGTTCAGTATAGTTTTGTATAGGGAGATTCACCCTTTTAGTATCTCCGTTACAATTTTTTTAATTTAAAATCCTAAGGAGGTCCGTAACACCAAAACTCCATGTGAATATACTACTGTTGTTCTTAGTAATATAAATATTTCTAACTTTTTTGATTCACAATATGTTAACATTATTTTTAGGTGTCGATCTTTAATATTGAAATTTGCCTCTAAGAACTACTGGGGGGTGCAACTATATCTCCCCACTACCAAAGCCATCCACGAATACAATTCTGTATTTACCTGAGTATTTCATTATCTAAAAATTTTCAAAATTTAATATTTTAATTTCACGACAGTGATGATGTGGATATAACTTGTTACGCAGTTGGCTACTCTCGTGATAACAGGCCACATATTTGTGATAATATTATTAATGGAAATGGATAAAAAGTATATATTAAATCATTGACACATAAATTAATCTTCATCTACATTTCTATAAATTTTATATTTTTCTTTAAATTGTCCATTTTTATAAATCAAAGTTAGTAAATTAAATAAACAAATTTATATTCGGAACATCATATTTTTTTTTAGAGAAAATATTTTTTTAAATTTTGCTTCTTACCTAAAAAAAGAATTAGATATTGTGTTATTAATTTTAGTTAGTGTGTGTGTTAATAAGTAAGTATATAATTTAAACAAATTAAATGATTTATTTTATCATACACTTTAGATGGAGACTTATCCAGTTAATGTTTCTTCTTATATCAGTATTTGATTGTATAAGATCTAAACAAAAATTTAAAAAATACTTTCATTTATAATTAATGGCATTTAAAATATCAGTATGTTTGGTTTTTTTTGTTAACTTAAATTTAGAACGATATGAGTGAAAAAAAATTTAAATCTAAATTAAGAAGTTCAGAAACTACTAAACGTCGTTCAGAAGAATCAATGTTATCACCAGATTTTTCTCAAATTGCATCGGTAATTATAATATATCACATTTATAATTATAATTAATATTTAGGCTTAGAAAATGTTTTCTATATTTTATTTTAGATTAAATTTTTTTTTTATAAAATCAAATTTTTATCAAAATTAAAAATGGTATCAATAAGGGTGGTCACAAGATGTGTTAATACATCAAATATTGTGCATAAGTATTATGTTGTATTATAGTTTAGAAGCAAACAAAAAAACCATTTGGCAATATTAAATTTTATGTACCTTACTCAAATTTTTGTGTTGATCATGAATTGACATTATGTATTTTTAATTAAATATAAATAATTAAAGGCTCCCATTCAAAATTGTTAAAGCATAGTGTAATTTATAAATGTTTTGAATTTGTTTCATAATTTTGTGATGTTATAGCAAACTATTGTACATGAACAAAACCGACCTATTTGTATGGGAAGAGGCATGGCTATAAAAAGAATGACCCAGCAATCTTTAGAATCCAAAATGCAATTATTAAGTAAAGATATGGTATGTATATCTACTAATAATAATATTTATTTTTTTAGAAAAAAAGTTTAGGAGTTATATTTTATATTAATAAATATTGGTGTTAGTAATACACATAATAAAAATACAGCTTTATGATAACTATGGTGCTTCATGAAAACTTCTAATCTTTTTTCTATCTACATATTACTCTTCTCCAATGAGACAAATTTTATTGTGTATTCTTTGATTGGCATATCAATTAAAGAAAAGCATTTGTCTCTTTGCTTTTCTTTCAACATGGCTCTTCACATACACTAGTCAACAGGCCAAATATCAATATTAAATCCAATATTAATTTAAATATCTATAATATTATGTAATTTATTTTAATAAGATTATTTTTAATTTTAGGATTTTTCAAATTCAACCATAGAAAAACATTTCAATCAATTAAGATGGGAAAATGCTAAAAGTAAGTAAATTATCTTAAATATACTTCATTAAAGAATGATATTTAAAAATAAATCACAATATTTGTGTAGAATAAATTGTGGAATATATGTAACAAACAGTAGTATACATACAGGGGGGTTTTCATAGTCTAACCCTTCCAGAGCCAAACATTTTTTTTAAATTGTGTTTTAATATTCCATTATTGATTGTTATACTCATAATTTAAGTATTCAAATATTATTATTTAATATTAATAATTGTTATTTTATAATAAATATTAATTACTAAGTCTTTTGTTTACTAAAAATTCTTCACACCAACTCTAAATGTAAAAGTACAAATTAACATTTATTTCATGGACTTGGCTATTTTAAGGATAAATAAAATTTATAGATATTGTCTATTTATAACATTTAATTTGTACCCAGAAATGAATTGTATCATTTATGAATGACGAAAGAAAAGGTAATGATAATGTATATACACATTTTACTCAATAATATATATATTATTATGATTAATTTTTGTTGTAAATGTTTATGAATATTTATTATTATTATTACATATATTTTTATTATTTTCTTGTTTAATAACAATTTTATACCAATTAACAAGTTGTTTAAAATATTTTTTTTGATAAGTAATTTAAATAATTTTTAAACCTCCCTAACATATAAAATTTGAATGTACGTCACTGGTAACAGATAAATCTAATAACTTTAACATAACATATCTTTTTTTTTTATGACATAATTGGATTACATTCTAAAATTAGTATCAGTAATTTTTTTCTGTTACAAAAAAATATTTCTTAAAACTGTATTTTATGATACATAATATTTACCATAATTTTTTTTTCAGAAATTGAGGAAGATAATGAAAAAAAGTGGGGTTTTTTTTATAACAGTAGTCATAGTAGCAAAAAGTAAAAAATAAATATGGTATGACAACTAGTTTAATTGTGAATGTAAATGTTTTAAAAATAATGATTTTTCAATTTATTGACCTGTATTAAATTTTTAAGAATATCATTTTTATTATACAAATTATCATAATTATTACTATGAATTATAGACCAATGGTGATATTAATAAGTATTTTAAATCTTTATTTGAATCAATGTGTATATTATCATTTGTAATTTTAAATATATCTGTGATTTTTTTTTGCATGTTGATAAATTAAAATAATTAATTTGTAAATTCCATAATTGTTTTTTCTGGATAATCTAAAACTTTTTTATTATATTTATATTTAAAAACCTATAAAAACCATGACATTGTATTGTAACCATTTTACTGTGATTCATTTTATACATATATCATGTTTTTTCTATTTCAAGTTTATAGTGATATGTTATCAAATTTATAATTTGAATTATTTAGAAATAATTTGTATTTGACATGTGGTATTAGTAGCACAATGGAGATAAGTTTTGAAAAATTGGTTGGTTGATTTTAATATTATAGTATGATAAACAAAAAAACAATTTACAGATGATTAAAATATGGAATTATTTATTAAATAATAAATTATAATAGAGTTTATTATAAAAGGAAAATATGACTGACAATTGTGAGTTGTATCTCAGCAGAAGTACCTGATGGGGGGCACTATTACAGGTTCAAACATGGCAATATATAGTTTACCTTAAGTATTATAACAAGTGACTCATTTTACTGATTAGTAATTGAAGTCCCCTACCTTTTAGCAACAGAATAACCACCCGTATCAGATAATAAAACATTAAGAAACTTTTTTTTGAGGGAAATCGTAATGGCCATAAGAAATTTTAAATTTAAAAATTCTATATACACATTGTTTATGTACATTGATTTATAATAAAAGTTTTATAGATGTAATTTCTAAACTCTTCTCTCATTGCACTACTTAGTAAAATAAATTTTAAGAATATTTGTATTTCATATAAAATGTTGTATATTTGTAAGTAATTTGTTAAATTTTATATTTAAGTTTTATAAAATAAAATAAAAAATTATTGCATGTTGTAAAACATATATTTTTTTATTAAAAAAAAAAGATATAAATTACATTTTGACTTTTTAAATGCTAATAAATTATTTAAAATTAAATTAAATTGTAATAAATGTTATTTTAAATGTTTTTATAAATTTTGATCACCTGAATTATTAACTAAACAATAATAATATTTGGAACAAATTATTTATTAATTCTTACCAGAATTTAAAGGGATAAATAAATAAATAAACTTTTTGTTATAGAGAAAAAGGAGCTAAGTTAATTGTTCACTTTTTTTGTTATAGAATCTAATAAAAGGACTTTTATTACATATTATGATCCATGTTTTCTAAGGTATAACGCACTAATAAAAATTATTATCAAACAAATTACAATTTATCTAATACTTGCGGAAGCTTAGATTAAGATATTTTGAGACCTGGTGTTAAAATTTTAATTAGGCCTATGTAAAAGAAAAAGTTAGAATACTCGAAGTATTAAAACGGCTTCAATACTTTGGGTAATATAGTAAGCTATACATAAGTCCAACTAGGGAGCTAATGGGTGCTAGCTAATAAAAAAAGTTGAAATGTTTATATTATGCTATGTTACGAACCTTAATCTTCAGGTCAAACTGACCCAAACCGAGCTCATCAATTTGTTAATCGAACCAAATTAACTGAATATTTTGTCTCGGGCCAATTATTATTTTTTTAAGAATTTCAGGTGAAATACTTACAAAAAATTAAATATGTTGAAAAATGATACAATTATATTATTCTCTATCAATCTCAGCGTGATATTTGATTGTACTAATTGGGTTAACAGAGGAAAAGTCCGATTCAATTTTTTTTAATTTATTTAACTTGGCATTTAAAGTTTAAATTTTAAACCGAACGTTCCAAGTTTAGTTCAAAAATTAAAAAGTTCTAATATCATAACAAAATTATCACTATTATTAATTATACAATTATATTATATATATTACTATTATAATTTTATTCTAGTTTTACTTTTGGGACCCTATCCTTCTAAGCCTCCATAAATCTATGCTTGAAAGGAATTATTTAGTATTTGGAAGGACAAAAGCCACTCAACAAATTCTTATGGGCAAATTTTAATATTAAAGAGTAAAACCAAAAAAAAAAATAGTCGTTAAAAAAATGTTATGCCAATATTGGTACTTATAATATTTTATGTTCTTTATTTTATTTAATGATTATCATCATATTTTCAATGAAATATTATTGTGATAGCTTATCAATATACTAAAGAGCAATTCTAAAAAAAATTGGTGGCGCCAAAATTTATGTAGCCACTCCATACCAAAATCTTAAATTCAAAGCTCAAAAGGCTCTGATACTTGATATGTGTATATTTTAAATAATTTTGAAAATGGATGACAAAATATTATTTAATTTTTGTGGTTTGTTTTATTTGAATATTAAAATAACGAAAAAGTTGCTCTAAAATATTATTGAATCTAATACGAGAATAACTGTTACTTTCATAAGATTAAAGGAAGTAAAGAATATCTTAATGCTTTCTGCATAAAGAGTTACTATCATAGATATAAAATAATTATAATATTTATATCAAGTTGATTCGCATTACAATTATTATGCAACCGTTTCTTTAATTTGTTGCTGATTAAAAACTTTCTTAACTTAATTTACGTAATAAGATATTCATATTTTAACAATTTTTAGCTTTGGTACAATGTCGAGAAAAAATAATTTAACTAGGATGTGTAACATTTGAAAACATTTTCTTCATTTTTCGTAAGTACAGTAATATCCAAAACATTATAATTTTAAAATTCGCAATTTTCGTTTTTTTTTTTGCTGAAAATTGCTATAAACTTTAAAAATTGTTAAATTAAATCAAACATTTTTTTTAAGATCACCTTAAATGTGTTAATTTTATAACGCATATATTTTTTAAAATCCTACATTTTACTTACACACAACAGACCCTGTGGAATGATAATTTTCCATTTTTAAAAAGATAGTTACCCTAAAAAAAAAAATTTAATTAATAAGAGTTCAGTATTGTTAGTTGTAAATATTTAGAAAGGATCAACCTAATAAGTATATTGGGAGTATTTTCAAAAAAATGCTATTCAAGCTACCAATATCTTATGACACATTATAATTTTAATTTCAAAACTGAAATTTTAATTAACTAATGAAGATCAGGATAATCAAACTTTTTTGACAACATTCACTTGGAAGAGTTTTAAGCTATTAACACAATTTTATTCTTCAAAATAAATTCACACTTTGTAAATATTTGAAATAAATTTAATATTTTAATACTGGAATCGGAATACAATATGTAGTAATTCTTTATATTATAGGGTTTGGTGAAAAATCGAAGAAAACAATACATTTTTGGGCATGAGATGCAACGCTCTTGTTCTTATTGTTGCTGTAAATTGACGTTAAAAAATGGTTTGTCGCTATTTCAGTACCGTACTAGGATATGCAGTTTTTGTCTTTCTCTCTCCTTTTAGTTATCTACTCGCAATAGTTTTCATATATTTTATTAAATTTATCGTGAGAACATCGCGTGTTGGCCTTTCACTTTCGTCGCATATAGAGCTCGTGGATAAAACAACGTAACTGGTTTAGGGATTATGCAATTGATAATACACAGACGGGGTCGAAGAGATCGAGTATTCTTATTAGCGTCCACAGCAGTGATACGGTTGTTTAGTTCAAAGTGTGGTACTAGATACATACTCCGGTAAACGATGCAAGACAAATCGATGGCCGGTAAAATCATGTACGGCTGTTTAGTGTTCGCCACCGCACTCAATTTAGGTAAGCGTTTGTGAAGATTTTATTATAAATAGTGTTTTAAAATTAATAATGCGCGTAATATTTTTTTGATAAATTAAAGTTTTATAAAATGTATATATAAAAAATCCAACCATCTACTTTTGTGGTGTATTTACCGTAAAAAATATTAAAATTTAAACTATGTAATTACTAGGGATGCATGTATGCATCAGGAGTCAGGTACTCATTATTGAAATATTTTTCAATATTATAATTATTAAATTCATAGCATTTATACCACATAATAAGGTTTTATTAAAATTGTAAAGCGTTATGCTTATGTGTACCAAAAGGATCCTTATATGTTGTGTTGACCTGTGAATAGCGAATTCCTATAGTTAATAACTAAATTATGTTTGAAAACATTTATTTATTTCATAAATCGAATAAATAAACAAAGAGTCACTTTCAAGTTGTTATATAGATACTGAATGAATTATGTAGACACGAATTTTTACATTAAAATGTTTAAAAAAATCCGCCGTTCTTTTTATTTTATAAACAATCACTTGTTTAACCCAACTAAAATCATAGAAAGTTTGGGGTTACTTAGTTATCACTTATGACAATTTTTGATTCGACATATATTATGAAGAAATAATATTGTCAAACTTAGGTGCGTACAAGAGAGTACAATGATCCTAATATCAATTGAATTTTATTAACTCTTTATCATAAAAACAAGTTCTCTTTACCTTTTGTTTTTAAACTGCATAAATCTAGTCAGGGAAAATTTTATTATAATTAGAGTGACTAATAGAGTCATTCTTTTCTGACCTCCGTAATCAGTCTGGCTTAGAAGTAGACTACAGAAAAACATGATGTATGAATAAACATTCTATGATGTACAATAAATTGTATACTTGAATAAGTACCTTATAAAACATGGTGCATAAAAAAGATAATATTCGTGTAGATAATTGCAATATCTATTGTTTCTTATTTTTAAATTGTTAGATTGATTTTAATAAAATTATTATAATCACATTTCTATTGATAGTTTTTAGTTTTTGTACCAGGGAAACGATGTATAAAATTAGCGACCTATCAATCTACTTTTTGATTCTTCTAGCTTTGTATCTATTTCAATTCACTCTTTCCCATAATAAATGTTTGGTTTTAATTTATCTTGATTGTAAATTTATTTAAATAAAAAAATAATATTTAAAAATAAACGTGTTATATTAACATGTCTGTTTTCGTATAATTTGGGTAAAAATATTTTTGCTAAATTATTTAGCTGCACTCTGTCACGAAAGTTTAAATGTAAATATTATTATGTGTTAAAAACGTGAAAGAGAAGTTAAATCAGTTAAATAAGCGTTTACAAACCTTGATAATTGAAAAATATAAGTCCAATAGGCCTAAGCCAAAAATAATTTATTACTCAACTATCTTCTAATCATCAATTAAGTATCAAATATCTTTCAATTAAAAAATAATAACCTTTATTATAATTTACGTCATAATTATTTTATAAACTTAAGATTAACTGAAAAATCAGATAAATATAATTTTAAATTGATGTTTACCTTGTTTTAAAAATTGTGAAAGTTTGTTCGTGTATGTATTATATTTTTAGCCATGTATTTAATTTTCAAAGCTATAATTATTATATTATCAAAAATGGAAACAAGGATAGTATAGTATTAAGTGAAAAGTAAATGTCTAAACTTTATCATTACATTGAAAACTTGTTTGTAAAAATATGTATGTTTCATTGAAAAATATTTACAAAAGGGACAATTTTCTACAAAAAAAAGCCAATAAATTTGGCTTTTTTGTGATTTTTGTCTAGAAGATTTTTACTCATTTTTTTTAATTATTACTATATCAACATAAAGTTTTTTCCCTACAATATTCTGTTTCAATGTTTAATGAAATTTATTATTTGTTGTTATTTTTAATTGATAGGTTATATTTATATTAATAAGTGTCTTTTAATATTAAAATATACCATAAATAGTTCATATCTTTTTACTAAAAAGAATTATTTTTAATTACGATATAATTTGGAATGTTATTTTTTTGTTAAGTATATCATCTCATGTTAAGTACATGAGATGATATAGTTATAGTATAGTATGATGTATTTGATATCATATTTCAAAAAACTTGAAATAAAAGCATTTTAAGAGATTATCAAAGTATTAAAAAATGAGTTAAATTTTTAATAAACTATTGTAATTTTAATATGTGAAGTAATGTTTGTGGTCAAATTATTATTTAGTGAGAGTGAACTAAGAACTCTCATTTAAAATGAAAAATTCTGAAAATACTACATCGAGTTATTAATGAAATATACACAATACCACGCATTAATTAACCACAGATAACGTTATGGAATTGTAACAATGGCATACATGAGGATGGTAATTAATAGTTTCGTTCTCAACAGTCGTCTCTCATAACATATTGGACAACCTGAAACCTATATGACATAGTAGTTTCCGTGAAAGCTTTCGTGACGGAAGTGTTCTCAGTTTGTTATCAAAAATTACGTCATAATGAGCCATATAATAAATTATGCAATTGTTTTATTATTGTTGATACTATGATTGTAGATAACTCTAATCAATGTTAATACTAAATTTTCAATTTTTATATAATTTTAAGAGACTTGTTAAAATCATGTATATTGTTAACACGATTGAGTTTCTTTATGTGAACAAGTGTTTATGAAAAAGTATTCAGCTAAAAAAAAAGAAAAATACTTTGTTTTTAAGAGAGATAGAAACATCCACTCATGACTAGCAACAGATATTTTATTTAAGTTACGTGGAAGTGCGTGACTTTAAACTAGCAATGATCGCAAAAGTAATGATTCTATTTGTTTTGTACTTCACTTTAAAATGTGTTGTACGATATTGACGGAATACTAGCAGTTGTCTATTGAGATTGGTCAGGTCAGGTTATAAAAGGATTTGACAAAAAAAAAAAAAATTAGAGTTTGTTTGATTTGAACTCAGAAAATAACTTCCTCAGTTTTGAAAAGGTTTTTCTAACAACAAAAAGTTTTTTATTGTCTGTAGTTTTTGCAAATACCTACAATCATGATTGTTCGGTCATAAAATTCTAATAAAACTTGATCTAAATGACTCTTTAAAATGTTGATATATAATTTTGGGAAGTTTATAGTTCTTTTATTCAAAATTTTACTTTGAACTTTAGAAAATTTACTGAAATTTAAATTTAATATGTCAAATCAATGGCAAAAATTGTTTTATTCTTCAATTAAGAAATAAAACAAAAATCGATCAATTTAACATTAATTATCAAGACTAATTGGTAATATATTATTATTTTGACTGTGTAAGTGAAAATGTGTAATTGTAATGTTTGAGGTGGATAAATAAATGTTTACAGTTAAGAAATGTATAGTTTACAAACTATGAATAATTGTTTAACTGCATTGTAAATAAAAAAATCAATTGTTTCTGTATATAAGTTTTTATTTCGTTTTTCATGCATCAAAATAAAATAAATTAAATTATAAGATGTTATCGTTGTTATATATTTTTAGTTTACTCATTTTACGTTTAATATCATTTAGTCATTATTTTACAAAGATGTATGTTGAATACGGTATTGTATAAAATACTTATAAGTATAGGGTGGTCAAATTTTTTGGTGGATTAAATGTTGTATTATTACATTAATGGATTTCATTGAACGGACGATACAATTTGTATCTTTTAAAAATATATTAACTGAATGTAGCTAAAATTAGTACAAATATAATCATTTAACACAAAAAGTTTTTAGGTGTCATCATAAAGTTAATAGTGATACTTTTTTACCAAAATAGTTGTTTTTTATTGAATTTCCTATAACAGGGGTGTAAAATTTATTGAAAGGTTTCCTATTTATATAAACTATAATAATAGCATTTAAAAAATTGTAAATGTTATTTTCCGTCATTTTTGAATATAAATTTTTTAATGTATTTTAGGGGTATTTGCTTTAAAAGATAAACCAGAGCAACGTTCTGCGGGAATTACACCAGTTCAATCAAAGAGACAGACTGCGACTCAAAATGATGACTTTGACCTTCAACAAGCAAATGTAATATGATTAAATGAATTTTAATATTGATTTAGGTTTAAGCAGTGTCGTTATTTTTTCGAAAGGTTTCTTATTATTTTAGGTTTAAATACTCGGTATTATTTTTTCAATTGTTACTTTGAAAAATAATTGTTGTATACTTAACGTTAAAGATATTTATTGTAATATTTATGTTTTTAGATTTCTCAAGAGTACTTAGATTTCTTACAACAACAATCAAATGGCGAAAGTAATCCAATACATCAAACACAATTCAGGCAAAAAAATCAACAACCTATTTTCGGCTCTAGGTATTATTATTCAATAATTTATTTTACATAGATATAGTTACTAACAAAAAGTGCATGCCTCTACTTTAATCTAGTTATAGTTAATCTATTTTTTTATAATCTTGTAGAGTACTGAATAGTGCTTTCCCACCAACCACTACAACTACGACTACTTTATCGCCATTTGGTGCTGAACAAGTTCGACTTCAACAAGAATATGCAAGTCAAACGTTATTAGAACAACAGTCTTTATTTCTCAGACCTCGAGTTCCTCCAAATCAGCCTTTATCTACCCAGCCACAATTTCAACCACAACCATTAATACCTAATCAACCATTCCAATTCCAGTTATCACCATCTCAACAGCAAATTCAAACCCGGTTTCCTGTTCAACCACAACCTCAACAATCACAATTCCAAGCACAAGCATTAGAGCAACAACAAAATACTTTTTTGCAATCAACTGACTCAAATCAAAATTTTGATTCCCAACAGAATCCCCAATTATTACCACAAAATGATAACTCATTTTCTTTTGCTCAAATTCAATTTGGCCAAACAGAACCATCACCAGTTGAAACTATTCAGCCCGCTACAAGTTTTAAAGGTCAGAGATCTGTTTCCAAACCCAAATCAAATAATTTACCAGAACCTATTACTCAACAATCGATTGAATATACTACAGTGAATCCAGTTCTTTTGAACGCTCGCTTATTACAAAACGCAGTGTACGTTCATCACAATGGACAAATATATAAGCCTACTGAAGAAACCGATCAAGTCGTTTATATTCCTAGAAAAAAATTTCCATCGATCACCACGACTTTTGCTCCTTGGACAGTTGTTGGTCGTAATGAACAAAAAGATGATGCAGTTTTTATTTCAAACCCCACATATGAACGACAGAAATCAATTGTTTCGACTCAAAGACCCATTTCAAATCAACAAAAGTCTAGACAAGAAAGTAAGAAATCGAATAAAGCACAAATTAAACCTATTGGAACAAGGACTGAGCCCCCACCAAATGAAACTGCACCTGGTGAGTTGTTACCAGACAATTTCTTTTCTTCACTTTTAACTCAGTTTCAACAAGAACCAGCACTTGTATTCCCTAAAGCTCGGGGCAATCAAAGGTCAAAAGCTGTAAATACTAATACACATAATAGCGAGACTTCTAGGTATATACCAGACAAAAGCCAATTACAATTACTGCAATTTACTGACGAACTAAAATCACTAAGTAATTCTGAATTAAAAGTATTAGACGATGCTGGTATTCAACTTCCTATCAACGGACAATCTAGACAAGCATTTCGTAGTCGTCCAGTGCCTCAGCAAGTTGAATTAGATCAACAGCAAAGACAATACTTAGCTTCTCAAGGCATACGTAATTTGTATAGAGTGGATTATGATGAGTCGGGTAACCCATTGCCTTTAACTTATGTTTTAGCTTTAGATAATCGTACGAAACAAGATAATCAGCAAGAATAATTTTAATCGTAATGTCTTTTTATAAAAAAATCTTACGCCACTATGTAGATTGATACTTAGATTGCTATTATTGTTGTAATGATAATATGTAAATAACTGATTTGTAATAGTTGTGCAATATATTTGTTTATTTATTTTTTTAATAGGTATTTGAAATAGATTTAATGTTTGAAATACACAAAATTTAGTTCTTTTTTCGTTAAAAATATTATAAAAATAACATTATTGTTTTTAACATACATACTTATTTTGGAATAATCAACATTTCAAGGGATTTAAGTTCTTAAATTGATGTATTTAATAATTTTATCGATCTCTAAAAAAATATATTTAAAGTTAAATAATAGTAAATTATCAATAGAATAATTAAATTTTCTAAAAAAAAATCCTGTAAATAGGTATCCACGATTATTAGTTATTTTTTCAAGGCTTTTCGAGCTAAATATTTTTAATGTTTTTTAGTTTTAAATTAATAATATTTTTAATATATTTTTAATTTAAAATAATATTAACTACAAGTGATCAATTTTTATTATATAATTATGGTGTTCTGCCATTTTGATCATAATAAAGAGTTAAACAAATTGAAGCAGATTAAGACGAAAATATGCCTAATTGGAGCTGATATTTTTTTTTTCAAAAAATGTAATAAGTTTCATATGACTCCAAAGTTTGTTAGATTACCAAGTAAGTCAAACAATAATAATAATTTTTTCAATGGGTAAATTTCGCTTAGGAAAAGTTTCTTAAGTTAGATGTAATGAGTAATTATCGTAATAGAAGTAGATTGGAAATGGGGGCTTATCAATTACATTTAAAACTTTCTAATTTTCTAAGTCAATCACAGTTAGTAATCTCCAAACAGAAGATGTACTAGGTGATTGAACATAAATTTGAAACGAAAAAAGAAAATTTAAAGAAAAAATTTCAAAATTTATATTCAGAACACAAAAATAAGGGCCAAAGATAAACACACTCATGTTCAGGTTTCCGAACAATTTAATCCCCAGCTGACTACACAAAATGGCAGCTTTTAATAGTATGATTTACAGATAAGTTAATATTTGATGAATAAAATAGATTTTGATAAAGAATTGGGGGTTATAAGAGAACTAGCTAAATTTAATGGGTATAACGAAAATTTAATTTCAAAATTAGTCCGACAACAAAGGTTGAATAAAGAAAGAAGGCCAGGTAGAAAACTCACTAGCGTAGGTGAACAAAAAGTAATTAGATTACCCATTTTATAATATCCGGGCATCTCAAATGGACTAGCTAGAATTTTTAAGAATTTTGGTATTACTTTATTAACGTAAAAGTAATAATTTAAGAGATTTATTAGGTAACCCTATAGATAAAGTAGAAGAAAGGGGGAAATCGGGCATTTATAAAATATAATGTGAAAGTTGTAATAAACGTTACGTAGGACAAACAAAAAGAAATATAGCAGTTAGGTTTAAAGAACATTTAAGAAACATTAAAAATCAAGAAGTTGATAAATCTCCGGTGGCTGAACATTTATTGACACATAATCACTCCATTAAAACCATATAACTAATTAAAAACGTAAATAATTACAAAGAACTTAACATAAAGGAGGCAATAGAAATGTTTAAAAATAAGAACAATTTAATTAATTGGGCTCTTGGTCAACCGAAAAATTCATTATTAATCTTGCGTAAACTAGCAAAATTTTATAATATTGCTTAGTGATAAGGTCACTAGGTGTTATGGTTACTATGGGAATGTGTTTAATATTGATAATAATAACACTATTCCCGAAATACACATCTGCGATTTTTTTGTAACATTTTTGTGGTTTTTAGAGTTAAATATTTTTAGTTTTAAATTAATAAATAATTAATTTTAAATAAATGAATAATAATGTTCCAATTATTGAATAATAAAAAATGAAAAACCATTGTACTTAACCAAATAATAAGCATTTTGATTTCTTCATTATTAGTATATTTATTTTTTATAAGAATCATAATTTATTTTATGTTACTGGACTTTTCGAAAAATGTCAAAACGACAAAAATACACAACAAGAGAACAAAAAAAAAGTCAAAAATTTCATTAGTCTTATATTAATTGAAATTTTTTAAAGGTAAAAACAAACCTATGTTTTAGTAGATGGATAGATTGCACTTATTTTACAAATATTAACAATAATCCCGAAGTATCAATTTTATGACTTATCATCTTTTTGATACACATTACACAATAAATTATTTATTGAAATAAATACAAAAAAAAAGAACGGAAAATCATATGTTAAAGGAAAAATATATACTTTTAATTGTAAAGGATAAATTTGTTTATAGGTTTTTGGATAGCTAATTGATAAAATTATTAATGAAACTTACAGAAATAAAAATACGATTAATTATGACATAATTTTTAAAAGTGTTATATTAATGTTTTAAGTCAATATTCACACATAAAACTGTTTTGATATAAAATTTATTAATAATAAAATTATAATTTGATTAAAAAAAATTTTATTTTATATTAAGTTTTAGTAAAATGTATATGAAATTTAATACACTTATGCACAATACATTATATTGCTATTGTTATTATTCTGTATTTGTTGATTATATTAATATCATAATTAATCCAACAATGATACTCTAATTAATATATCCTAAAAAGATGCTTATCTAATTCTTATAATTTATCGTTTATTAAGAGTTTTGGCACATTTCGTTTTGTCTTAAAAATTAAATAATTAAATATTACCATTTTCATTCGGAACGATAATAAAGAATAAGTTTTAAAAAAAAGATTTTCATTATTTATATAATCTTGATTAGTAATTATTTTATTACTAAATATATAAATAATAATTAGTGTAACATTATAATTAAAACTATATACTTTTATTTTAAATATAATCGGATTTTTCTTTTACTTTTTTTTTTTTATTTAATTAGTGTCGTTATTACTGTGAGTCTTAATTATTTTTATTTTAGCAAACTTATAATTTTGTTAAAACGTTATTTTATAGAATTAAATATAAATATAAGTATTGTTGAATAAAAATAAAATATTAAATTAAAATATTTGTCCAAAAAAACTCTAATCATAGACCATTTGAAAATGTTTTTAAAACTTATAAAATGTGAAAATCATTAAATATAAATTATTTAAGTAATAACTAAAATATCATTACAAAAATAATAAATTGGAGAACTTTTGACAGGTTATTCTTAAAATTGTTCATTGATAACCTTTTTTTTTTTGTAAATAATTATTAATAATTTGAAATAATACATAATTTGTGTGGGTCACTAAAAATAAGTGTGGAAATTCGCTAACTCAATAAAAAAATGGAGACACTCCCCTAAAAGTATGTCTAAATAATTTTGATGTAATTAAAAATGTAAAAATATTTTAACTTTATTATGAGGCAGAGAAGGTATTGATTTTACCATGTTTTTTTATGTCTATCTATGAAAATTCTCAGTTAGCACTGGACCGATCTTGTTCGTTTATGAATCAAAAGAACCTGATTTTAATCTAATTGAAGCTACCAGAAAAACTGAACAAAACCACCTCATTTAAAATAAATTAAAAAATAATTGTCAAATAACAATATTGAAAAAAATAGCATTTCCAAAAAATATTTTTGCATTTTAAAAATTCTATACCTAATTTTTAAAACTAATCTTAATGAAATTTATTTAGAGTATATTAGAAAGCATAATTTTTCTTTCGTTATAGTTTTTATAAAAATCTTGAGTTCAAGAAGAGTTTGAAAGTGTTCACTAATTTGTGTAAAAATCTATTTTTCAATACTACTTTATTTTCAATTAAGCAAATAATTTAACAATCATTTAATATTTAATATTTTAGTATTTTAATTTAAGGAAATCGTATGGGAGGGTTTTTTATGATAGTTATGTTATTTCGTCACATATCATCTATACTTGTCCCAATTATACCGGGTTACCATTGAGCTGTGTTTTATATTCGTATGTCATTTAATTTTTTTTTTTTTGAAAATTTGGGTTTCATTGATGAAGAATTTAAACTTGTTTGGTATGTAAACAAATTAAAATTGTACCGTATTATTAGCCGGCTTATTAAAAGTAATTTTTCTTCTTATATGTTGTTTAGACCACCCGGATATAAAGTGACGTTTTTATTAAAACTTCCGTTGCGTGCAGTACTATAATATATCATTATTACACCTTAATACAATTAGTCTAATATGGATAAATAATCGAAAAATAAAAATCAATAAAAACTGTATTAATGTTACAGGGAATCGTGCGTAAATGTTGAAATATTTGGACGATGCATTTCGAATAAGTAATTAATCACGTAAAATGATTTTTTGTTTCCATTAAAAGTTCATTTGAAAATTAATAATTTCACTTTAAAAACCGGACAAACGTTAAAAATCGTCACCCAAATAATATTTGGATCACGAAGTACTCGAGGTTTGCATAACTAAGACGATTTTTTCCTAAAAAGAATAATAACAATCAATAAAAAGTGTCTGTATAAAAAGTGGTTTGCACAGCACACTCAGTTTCAGTTATTGAACGGGGATTCAAAGAACAATACTTGCAATCAAACACTGACTTTGTATATTCTTGTTTGTACGTGATGTTTGTGGCAAAAAATGGTGAGAAAGTATTATTGAATATTGTATATACCGTCCCTAATGAATTAATTTAGTTTAAGTTCTTTTTTTATCGTGATAACTCTAAACTTATAATTATATAAAATATCACATGATTATGGGTCAACAAATAGCGTTAAAAGCTTTTTAATTTAAAGTGTAAATCATTTAGATATTAAATTAAGTTTTGATATTATTCACGAAAGCTATAAAAATTTAATGTAAAATTATTATACTACCAATTTATACGAAATAAAGTATTAAAATCTGTTCGAAATAAGAGTTTTTGAAATATACGATTAATTATGATAAAGATAATATATTAAATATATTATATTATAAATTTTATAATATAATATTATACCCACTATATATATTAAAATATTATAACTCAATGAGTAATTGTTCTGAAATTGTTATCAATCCATAACAATTTTTTGTAAGAAAAAGATTGAAAAATGGTTTCTTTGAAATTTTAAAAAAATAAAAATTGATTTATTTTTCCTGTTAACGATAAATAATAAAAAAATTTTTTTTCATAAATTAATTGATTTCATTAAAATAGATGTTAAAATAATTATATACAGTTTATTTTGATTTTTGTATTAATTATTTGTATAAGTTTATTATTAGGCTATATGTAAGTAATTTTTAAACATCCAAGTACCTTTTTAACATTTTCTGTTTATCAAATAAATAAGTGGTCTCAGATTTGTTTAAGCACATAGCTAATGGGACCAATTTAGTATAATTATTGATAATTGCTTTGATTTTGTTTTGACAGAACATAATATGGGTTTCTATATCTTCTAGCTGCTTTAACTTGTCATTTAAGTGAGTTTTTAATGGATTTGAAACGTCATTGTCACACTTGTTATGGGACTTATTCAATTTGGTTGTTATTTTAAAATTGTCATTTGGCTTATTAAAGGACTTGATGTTTTTTAAACTTGTAATTTCTTTACTATATTTTTTTTTTAATGTCGTTTCGTATTTTTTTTTCTTTCTTTCAATATTCATTATCGTGGCATTAATTTGAACGTCTAAAAGCTGACGACAATGTGAAATTTGATTTTCATACGATTCACTTATGTCTTGAAGCTCCCGTCGTTTTTCACTAAAATTCTTTTTTTTCTTTAAAGATTCCCTTTCTTCCATAAATGTATTAAAATTACTCAATAATCTTTTCTTTGTATCAATTTCTTTTTGTTTTAATTCCTTCTGACATTTATCCTTAGCATTTTTTTCAATAACTGGAATACTGTTCTATTTGAAAAAGTAATTTACTATATTATTTTATATGTCTTCACTCATATATTTATATATACATTTTACCAGAGAACAATATTGTTAATAACACTCGATGCATGATAAGAATAAATTACTATATGTATATCTATGTAACTAACAAACAATAATGCTTGCTTTAATTTAATTAAATGAGCGTTGTTATGAAAATCTATGCATGAAGCTGATAGTATCTGGCGCATACATGAAATATAAAAATACTATATGTATAAGTCTAGTAATAAAAACTTATTAGTAAAATTTTAACTTTAAAAGATTTAAAATTATATAATGTTATAGTAATATATGTGTGTAAATTTTGATCTTGGATTAGCAATGAAAATGTTTAAATAAAATTAAAAGTTATATTTTCAATAATCTTTTAAAAATTTTAAATGAAAATTAATTTTGTAGATAAAATATTATATACATAATACTTACTAAAAAAGTTTCGCCTATGTCATTAAAAAATTGTATGATATTTTGTTCGTTTTTCATATCCATATCTAATCTCAACTGTTCAATATCGTTTTCTAATTTATAAGACAATCTTTCATTCAGGGCTGATAATTTTTTATTAAAGTCATTCCTCATTAGATTATCTTGTGCAATAAATACTTTTGTCTCCAAATTATTACCGATATCTAATTATGTAATAAAAGAATTATATTTGTATGTATAATAAAATAATTCTAATAATAATAGAAAAATAATAAAAAATATCCATTTGAAAAATTGTTTTGATACACTACCAATAATAATACTAACATCATCATCATTATTTTCTTTATCATTTCCTTATGGTTAATTTTTACTGAGTGTTTGTTTAACTATGACTTATTCAATAATTTAAAAATATAAAACATAATGTAATTTTTTCTTTACAGAAGTTAATAATATCCTACGTTTTATGATTTATACATCCTTATTTATGCCTTAATATTTGATCAGAATTAATTTTTAAATCGAAACATATATGTTCAACTAAATTACAAACTAGAAAATAATATATCTAAGATAATATCAGGTCAATAACAATTTTTGAATTTTATTTTAAAATATATTAACATTACAGGACGGGAGGAGTAGTGTAATTCATTATTGCCTAGACATAAAAATAAACAGATCCGTGTTTTACTTCCAATAATTATATTAAACAGTTAATAATTTCCAAAATACTGGTCCAACAGATGTTATCGACCAGGTATTATATTAGGTATATCATTTTTTATTTTGTAATCTGGTTAAACTTATATTTTCCATTTTAAAAACTTAAGTTAATAAAATAAAAAGAGATATAGAAGAAGATATGACCATATTGTTTCCTGAAAACTATAAAATAATGTATACTACAAATTTCTAAAAAGAAAAAATTATATTGTATTTTAGATATTATGTAGGACATAGTTAAACAAACACTCAGTATATATTAATAATGACCTAAAATAAACTGATGTGTTTTTGATTGAACTTGCTGTATTCGTTCCGGCGGTGAAATACTTTTGTATGGTTCATATTCAATAGACTTAAGTAAAATATCTTCATTAAAAAACACAGATGGTATATCCTGTTTTTTGAAACTCATTTAAAGTTTTTCACTATTTGAATCACCCTTAAGCTTCAAATGCAATTTTTTATTAGCTACATAATTTATTTAAAAAATAAAATTAAGTTATATAATCACATAAAATATAATGATAACTTTCGTCAAATTAAAAATATTTAACAGTTATATTTTGAGAATAGCTTCTATTAATGTTAAGGTATTTATAAGTTCATAGGACTTACCAACATTTTTGTAAGGAAATTTAAACACTTCCAATAATTCTTAAAATTGTGTTTTCAAATTATGTAAGAATTAATAAGTATGTATACTTGTACTAATATAAAAAAAATAGTATAAGTATTACATTAAAATTACTATTATTATAGTAATATTGTAAACATCTTATTCATAATAATCATAGTTATGATTATTATTACACTATTTGTTCAATATAATTTTAATTGGTAGATGTTGATATTGGTAAAAAATAATTATAATTTGTATATCTATAAAACATACAAAGATAAAATTTTCTATATTATATGTAATACATATAATATACGTACTATGTATATTATATATAATATATTTATAAATAAATAGTATATTTTTCAAGTACATGTTAATTATGTTGCATTGTCTAGTTTTTTAGGTGCTTGTTAGATGAGTTCTTATATATGACTCCATTATTGTGCGTTCATGGGAATAGAAATTTGTGTACAACTTGCGTTATGCTCTTATAATATTTAATTTAGTAATATTACCTGAGTTGCTTTGCTATCTTAACATTATCGTCTGACTTAACGCTCATTAAAAAAAAAAATTGCAAATTGAAATAATTTCTAAAACTATAGTGTTTATTTAAATAAATGTTGCTTAGCAATTTATGATTAGNAAAACTATAGTGTTTATTTAAATAAATGTTGCTTAGCAATTTATGTTAGCTATACGTAAAACAAAGTAACTTTGTTTTATTGTTAAATATCGATAAATTACTATAAAAATTAAATTAATTTAAATTAATCAGATGTTAAAATGAATTGTAAGTTAGTAAAAGTGAGCCAGAAGTATAAGTATATTATATTTTAATTAATTGTTATTTGTTTTTCAGTGTTAGCTTCAACAATTTTATTTGCATTGGTTTCAGCGTGGTCTTCACCACTACCGCAGTTTTACCAAACACCGTCTTTGCAATATCGACCATTTTATAGGGAATTAACACCTTTTTTTTTTGAAGACAATTTTCGCCAGCCGATTCAATTTTACCAAACGCCAACCTTTGCAATACCGCCATCACCATCTTCTTCTCACCTTCCTCCATCACCACCTTCACCATCTTCGCTTCCTTTTCCTCCACAATTACAATCAATACAACAACCATCATCCTCTTTTATGTTAAATCAACCTCCACAGTCGCATTCTACACCTACCCAAGTGACAAATGTGCATCATCACATATACTACTATTATTATTTGCCGGCGCAAGTTGAATCAAGACTACTAGATAAACCACGAACTTCAGAACGGGGTCAGATAGAAGGAAGAGGAGTAGGTGTAGATAGTAGCACCAAGAAATTATGCAACGAAGACGATGGAGTCCAAGTTATTGCGTCTCCACCAATTTACTTACCACCCGATCCAGCGCCACCTACCCAACTTCCAGTTTCGCCTTCTCCTCCAACACAAGCACCTTGTGATGACACTATAATCGTAGAGAGTGAAGGCTACTTTCCATTTGGTAGGTCAAGTATGGCAACGAATAAAAATTCATCAGTAATTAATATAAGCGCATCTCAAAAAAATGCACAATATGGAAATATAGCTGATAAAAGGAAAATTTTTGTTCCGGTTAACTTTCTATTACCACCGGATAATAAATGACATTTATAATGTCGAAATCTTCATGATTTTTAGAATTAATGAAGATTATAATGTAACTAATGTTTCAATTAAATTATGTCATTAAATACATTTTTAAAAATTGTTTTATTTTTTTGTCTTGTTTATCCTTAAAAATTATACTACAAGAAAATTTTAGTTTACTTTTCCTCTTCATAATTATTTTGTTTATGACAAAATATGTAATTTCTAAAATTGTTTTCGACTTAATTAATACAAAAAAAAAAAAATTATAATCAGAATTTTACTAAAAAAGAGACATATTAAATGAAAAATCCAAAAAATATATTATATTTTTTGGATACTAGTTAACATATTATGTTAATTAGACATTTTATGAACAAAATACAAATTAAGTTAACATAAAATCTAAAATATCAAAAAATAAAAAAGTTTAACTTAAATTTAAAATTTTTAAATTAACTTTTATTTATTAACTCGCTTAGCTCAGCATGATATATCAATGAATCTATTTACTGGAAAACTGTTGTTAATTAAATTAAATTATTTATAAAACTTTATATTCATAACATTTGTAATGTATTTTTATCAAATATATAATAAAGAACAATTATAAGAAAGAAATAAAAATCACCATTCTTGAAGTAAAAATATTAAGAATAATTAAAAGTAAGACAAAGTATACAGAGTACGAGTTTGACAAGCAGAACACGAGGTAGGTGAAATGAGGAGATCAGTGACAATAAGAGAGGACGTGATTGAGAAGAGGTGGAAAGTTTTAAGTATTTAGGGTCAGTTGTGAAAAAGAGCGGTGGTATTGACGAGGATGTAAGACACAGGATTAAGTGCGGGTGGTTGAAATGGAGAGAAGCGTCTGGTGTGTTATGCGATAAAAGAATTCCAATAAGGCTGAAAGGTAAGTTCTATAAACTATAGTTAGGTTAGCTATGATTCAATGTGTTGGGCGGTTGACAAGAAAATAGAGCAGAAATGAATATGCATAGAAGAATGAGTGGAGTGATTGGAGAAAATTGAATAAAATTGGATATATGAAAATCATATAAGAGGGAGTGTATGTGTAGTATCAATCATGGATAAGATGAGAGAAGATAGACTTAGATGGTTTGGTCATGTTATGAGAAGGAAAGAATCGGAAGCCGTAAGAACAGTTGTAGAAATGAATGTTGAAGGAAGAAGAGGTAGAGGAAGACCAAAAAGAGATTGAGAGATGTTATCGAATACGATATGTGGATAGCTGATGTGTTCGTAGATGATGTGAGAGATCGTATAAAGTAGAAATTTAGGATAAGGGTGGCCAACCTCAAGTAGTTGGAATAAAGGCGAGTAAAAATAAAAAGACTTCTCGAACTTTTACACTATATATTTTGAATAGAAAATTAATACATGCACTTATTCTTTTCTGTACCTAGCCGTCTAAATCAAATTATTTTTTAATCAATTTTTTTTCATGTTTGATGAAAAATAAAAATAACATAAACAGTAGTAACAATAATAACGCCAAAAACAAAAACAGCGATAATAATAAAAACAAAACAATTACAACGACAAAAATATAAACAATAACACAAATTACAATAACGATAAAAGTTAATAAACAAGTTTAGTCAACAGTATAACTCGAACCTCAGACCAGTAACTATCGTTCCGGAGACCAAATCTACGATGAATTATATATGCACTTATATGTATAAGATATTACTAATAATATTCTAAAGCACAATTTTATATTAATTAATTTAATTTTAATTTTAATTATTATTCAATATAACATATAAAATGATTTAAATTTTGTTTGTATTAAAAAATTTCAATGAACATAACAATTTATGAAATTTGATAATTAATTTTATAATAATAAATGAATAAATATTCAATTAATTTTAATTAAAGATTAATTAGCTGAACTCAAATTTGTAAAGAACTAACAAATCGTCTTGCTATTTTCTTCTGTAAGTCAAAAATAATACATTGTATAATAATTAAATTCACTCTAGATTACATTTTAAGTAATCCAGGCTAACTAATTAGTCTGAATTAAATTTTTACACAATTTTTAAAGTTATTTGTTTTAATTTAATTTAATATTTTATTTTATTCAATTATTTTAATTCAAATATTGTATTTAGTTATATTAACACAATATTTTAATAATTATATATATATATATATTTTTTTTTTTACATTATACTCTTATTGCAGTAAATACAATCGTTATTTAGCATATACTAGGCACTTAAATATATCAGAGATCAAAAATATTAATGCTATGGATTGGGGGTATGAGGGTGGAGACCTCAAAAGCTTTGTGAGCCTTACACAGTTTTAACACTTCCTGTACTTTTACTCTAGTTTTTTCACTACCTATCAGAGTGTCTAATTCAGATAATCTGAGACGTTGTTCTTTAAAAAAATAATTTATAGGATTTGATATTTTACTTAACCTAATCTAGTGTTTGTTAATATACTCTTTTTTTAAAATTTTTATAGAATATTTGTATTAATACAAATATTATTGTGGTAATATTGTGGTATATCGTTAACTATTATACGTTTCCCATTTTATACTTCCGATTATTACTTACACTTTCAAGGCCAGTTATGTGCCTGGCGTCTCTACTTTGTTATATTAGAATGCTTATGAATAATAATATTAAAGTTATAATTAAAATTATTCGTGACTGTGACGGCTGAACTCTCACCTACTCTTTGGTTGCAAAATAGAATTACGACATACATACAAAGTATTGGTCATTGAATCTTCTGTTTTCGCGAGAAAGGAAGACGTTTTTTTCCTTTAAAAGATCATTGTGAAATCGGGTTAGTATTAATACACCATAATATTATTATAACTGGGTAATTTTGATCAATTTAAATAAATAAATTTGGCGATTAATTGGTACTCCGATTTACATTGCTAGTTTTATAAAGCAGACTGAATTTACCAGGATTACAAATAATTTTCATAGAAACATGACGTGAATTGATTAATAACTTAAAATCTGTTGTAGAGTAATTAAAAACAAAAAATTGTTAGAAAATTAGGTTTTGAATTTTTTCGAATGATTATTTATTTAAAAACTTGACCTCATTTAAAAAGTGGTTTTTATTCAATAAATCTTACTATTAATTTTCTCTAGCTTTGTTGCATGGAAAAGTGTAAAGAAATTTAATTTTTACAAGAGAATTTTATATGCCCATATTAGAAGACAAAATTATTTTCGTTAAAGTTTGAGTAGTAATGCATAAGTATAATTTCCAAAATGTAGTTTATGTTGAAATATTTTTTCAATTATCATTCTGGTGAATATTTTGTATTGGTGTGAATTATTTTATCCTAATGGCATAAAATGAACAAAAATTGAGTGATCACAAAAGTTAATGAATTATTTATTTAAGAATTTTAGATTATCTTTCTCTAATTATAAATTATTTTTCCAAACTACTTAATATTTACAATAATGTTCAAGACCACTGTTAGGTTAATAAAAATCTAAAATCTTTTCAACTAAACAGACATAATACAATCGGAATTAATTTGGTTAGTTACACAATGATATCTGATCATTTAAAAATTACTACTATTAAATAGATATAGAAAAAATTTTAACTATTCATATCTTCACAAACTGTATGAATAAAATATTCATATAATGTAAGTCATACGTATGTGTATTTCCAATTTGTAAACAATTTTTGGTTTTTATATTATAATGTAATTGTTAGCTTGGATGGTTGTAGTGTCAATAGTCCTATGCTCTATTTCACTTGTCTGGAATTAGATCACATGATGTATTATTTTTTTTTGTCTTTTCGCTTAACTTCACCCTTCACTATTTATGGAGGCTGTATATATGTATATGAGGATCAAACCCTATTACAACTTTTGTTGTAACACAAATATTTCACAGATTATTCATGGTATTTTTGAGGAAATAATTTATTATATCTATTACAAATTATTAAAATAAGTATTTAAGTGTAATTTTAATGTTTTTCACAAGTTGATATATCAAGCAAAAAAACAAACATGAACATATATTGATTAATCTAATAGTCTTAGTTACTCTTCGGTGATCTAATGTAAGAAAGATGGGACGTGGGAGTAATATATATATATATATATTTTTTTTCTTAAAACATTAGTATAAACAGTCAGGTGGAAAGTAGGACGAAGGATTTAGTATTGCAATGTGACAGCTTCTGGCAAAACGATTTAAGCCTTCGACAGTGAAAGTGATTTTTTGTTCAAATACCCAAGTGAGTTCTTCTCGGCTTTGTGTCGCGTTTTTTACCTTATACATTAGTAGTTGGCAATTGTGTGGTATCGTTAAGTACCTCTAAATAACATTTTTCTTCTTTTTTTTTTTTGTAGTCACAAAATAAATTTACTTAATATCATCAAACGTGTAATAGTAATTATAGTAATAGTAAGTACTAATACAGTTAATTAGTATATTTAAATCATTTATTATTGTTATGTTTAAAAGTTTATAGTTGTCCAAATATTGAGATGCAAATATTGCATATTACATTTGAAGTAACACTCTAATGATTTTAATTTGTAAACAGTCTATTAAGTAAACGTTTATATTTATATTTTATAGTTCTTATTTTAAATGCAATAGTTATGTAATGTAAACTCTTTGATCTCTGAATAGAAAATATTTTTTGTGTTAATAAGTTGAATTTTTTAGAATTTTCTGTTTAACTTTTTTTTATTATTATTTTATTTCTTGGATAACTTAAATTTTTTTATTTAAAATCAGAATTTACATTTGAAAACTCTAAAATTATAAGTATTGCAAAAAATGTTAGCTTTTTCTTTTTAACTTGATTTAGTTTTAACCATACCTTATTATTAAATTACATGAGTGGTAATTTTTTAAAAATAAATTTTTGAGACAATTCAATAATTGCAAATAAAATATTATTTATCATTTGTGAACATTCTATTCGCTAAGTTTGTAGTTAAACATGTTTCTAATAATAGTACTTGGAAAAAATTGTTTTGTTTTTCTAGATTTCTGTACAAAGTGACATTTATTCGTGACAGTAAAAAAAGAAAACATTAAATGATTATAAAATAATACAAGCAAAAACATGTCAATATGGCTGTAATAATTATTAGCACTACTGTAAAATTTTTGTCTCATAATACAAGATTGCTTTGCTATTTAAGGTCAAACTGGTTGTCTAATAAGCAGGAAACTTATGAAGAACCGGTGCATGTCTACAGAATAATTACTTTCTTTTTTTTTATGGTTCAGTTTATTTGCGTTTAATTATCCATCATCATGTAGATCATATGTAGAATGTTATATCATCATCCTATATAGAAGTTGTAATCATGAGCAAAAACCCCGACAGTTATACAGTGCCCTACATTATTAATGTAAATCTATGCACTGTAATTTCTTAGCTTACTACGAAAATAAAGTTGTTTTTAGTGCTAAATACTAATAATATGTGTGGAAAACGTTAGAATTTTTAAATATCAATTATTAATTTAGTAGCATTTGATAAAAAATAGTTAATGAAGAAAAAATTATCTAATGGTATAGTTTTTTTTAATTTACACGTAACAATATATCACTAAACTTGTTAAACAAGAAATATGATAGTATTTAATAAATCAGTTTTCTTTTTTGTATGATTTTGATATTTATTCATTTCTAGTAAGATTTTAAATTTCTCTTGCTTCCATATGTTATAAGAAAACGTTTAATTATTTATTCTACGACCAAAAAAACTAACAATAAGATTAAAACGATTAGTGAAATTTAAGTAAATAATAAAGAAATCAACAATTTAAATTTACAATTTAAATAAATTTAAATAACTAAAACCAAGTTGTTTCAACAGTCATTCTCAACGAATTAAAATGATAAAATTAGAGGTATATCTCATGAATGTTGACGTATTTAACCCAACCAATAGGAGGGGATTAGAAGAGGAGGCATAGATCTCTCCCCATTCACATATCATTTTGGAAAATGTTGTACAATTTTCATTATGTATAATTTATATTATAGATGTTTTATACACATGTATGATAAGTTATTAAAGAAATTATATGAAAAAAAATATTGATTATACATATTTGGAAGATAAAATTTTAAATCTTCGTTTTTATTTATATGTAAGAAAATTTGACGGGATACTATTTCAAAATAAATTTAATATTTGAAACAGGGTTAAAAAAAATCATTTATTCATATTTAATAATCCATAATAATATATTGATATAATACAAATATATTTTATATAATTAATTTTAATTATAGAAATACAAATAAAAAAGCTCTGGGGTATGGGGATAGAGCTCCCATGGTGATTTTTATCAAACATATTTTTCGTACCTTCCTCCATAGTAAAATCATTTGACCACCACTTGTGTTAAGCGCCAATATTTTTTTAAATTTTGACATACGAGATATGTTCAGAAAATAACGGAAATTTTCGTTTTTTGAAAAAAATATTTATAAATTCGTCTACATTAATGTAGTCGCTTTCAAAAAAGTCTCCATTAGATATTATACACTTGTGCCAACGTTTCTTCCAATACTCGAAAGACTTTTCTAACTCCATCTTAGGGATAGCTTTCAGTTCATTCGGCGATGCGCTTTTAATATCATCTATGCTTGTAAAACAACGGGCCTTTATGGTTCTCTTTATTTTTGGAAATAGAAAAACGTCACATGGAGTCACGTATGGCGAATTTAAAGGCTGGGGCATCGGTACAGTGTTGTTTTTGAGCAAAAATTCACGAACAAGCAATGAAGTGTGAGCAGATGAGTTATGGTAGTACAAAACCCATGAAATGTTTTGCTACAAATCCGGGCGATTTTTTCGGATTGCTCCACGCAAACGGCATTGAACTTGTAGATAGTATTCCTTATTGACCTCGTGGTAAGAATTCATGATACACTATGCTATTAAAGTCAATGAAAACAGTGAGCTAACCTTCACGTTCTATAACAATTGTTGATCCTTATTCGTTCTTGACGATCCAGAATGCCTCCTATGGGACGATTGAACCTTAATTTCGACGTCGTATCAATAAACCCATGTTCTGTCATCTGTTATAACACGTTTCAATAATTCTGCATCATCGTTGACTTCATTACGTGACTCATTAACAACTTCCATTCGCCGCTGTTTTTGTTCAAAATTCAACAATTTCAGAACAAATTTTGCGTTTCATACCCAAAATATTCGAAAAAATTTCATGATATGAGTCAATCGATATTCCAACATTATCAGCGACTTCTCTGATTGTGATTCGGCGATCGTTCATAATCATTTTTTTCACTTTTTCCACGTTTTCATCGGTTGTTAATGTACTGGGGCGTTCGTCATCTTCAACGTCTTCAATGCTATTTTGGAAACGCTTATACCACTCGTAAACCCTTGTTTTAATCATTGCAGACTTATCATTAACATTTCACATACGTTGTTATACATTATTTTATATTTCCGCAAAATTTGATATAAATCCTTTGATCTACTTTTTTTAACAAACGAAAATCGCTGAGTTCATTTAAACACGTATAACTGTAGCGGCTGCTACTGACAAAATTAAAAATCAATCCAACTGAAAATTTTATCATATTTCAGGGAAAAGTGTACCAACATTTTATATAAAAAAAAAAAATTTGATAATCAGTCTATCCAAACCTGTGAAATTAAAAAATTCCCATTATTTTCTGAACACATCTCATAGACACTAAGAAACTAATATAAAATACTAAAAATCTAAAACTAATACATAATAAAAAAATATATGTTTGTTTTATAGAATATTAGAACAAAAAGTAAAATATTATGTTATAAATAAAAAAAAAAAAATTGAAGGGCTACCTATAAAAATACAAAAGTCATACGATTTTAAGAAAAGACGAATTTTTCCGGCTCTTCTCTTAAGTATAAATATTGCCATATACAGTGAATTGCCATTAAGGTGGCGATATAAGCAAATCTAGTTAAACATAACGTCTTACTAAAAAAAAATATTCAAAGTCGACAAAACTATATTGTTTTGAGTACATAATCTCTAAATCAATAATCAAAAATTACACAGATTACTAATACTATTGCATTTATAATTTTTAATTTACGCGTCATAAAAATATTAATCTTATTTTCTAAGCGAACAATATCCATGTTAAATTATGAGGTAATTTTTGGGTCAACAATACTAATAACAAGCATCATTATTGAATATTTGAGGCTGTTTCTTTAGTGTATACATTTTTATCATTCATACCACACAATTGATTGTTTAATAAACATAAATGTTTTCGTTATATAATATCGAATTAATATTGAAATCACGTGATTATAATTAATCCGTTAACACAAGACGACAATTGGTGACATGAGATTATGATTCACAACACATTTTTGAACTTTATATAACAACAATGGTAACTTAACCGAAGGAATGCAATAAAATATTAATACATTTATTGCAATACATGAGAATTTAATAAAACCAGGGATGTTACTAAATTGTGCCATAGTTAAAGGATACTGTTATAAAAATACAAAATCTAAAATAAAAAAAACCTATCCAAAGCTTACATTTTTAAAATAAAAGATTCGTATGATAAATACTTCTATCCTTAATATATAAATTAGCAGACTTTTTTTTAACTCTAACATGTTTATCTTCTAATTGTAGGATTATATTACTGTATAAGTTGTGTTTAAGAATTCAGAGAAGATATTCGAATAACCCAATTTCATACTAATTGCCTATTAACTTCTAAATGTCATTTATTTTTAATAATATATTTCATTAAAATTACGCGATTTTCTCTCCTTATATTGAAATTGACAAACATTTGTTTAGTTATGCTATATTAGTACTATAATTATTTTTTAACAAACCTTTTGTTTTTCATGTTTGGCGTTTTGGAAGTTTATGAGTTATTTACGCAAAACACTAATCGCACACGCCCTACATTTTTAGATTCAAATGTTCAGTGTGCTTTTTTGCATGCAAAGTAGAGTTTAATTTATTATGGTGAGCAAAATAAAGGGAAAGAGACCTTTTCTCATAGTTTTTTTTATTCTCTTTAGACTTATTTTTTTAAAAATTATACCCCACAACCGATTAAGTCTGTATACTGTTTTGGCTAATACATTAAACTTTGTTTTAATAAAAATGTTTATCATAAAAATAAGTTTTAAAGACGGTCTAATTTCATAATTATCGCATATTCATATAAAATGAATATGTGTATAGTATATTAATTGTATTTACCAAAAAACAATTTTCATTAAATGACTAATGGTTTCTAGCTTTTAATTTGTGCATGCTTGTGTATTCATTAATTAATATACACAATTTTCATTATTTTGTTTTTTATTAAAAAACATTATAATATGAATACAAGTGAATTGATCTCAAGTTATGAAAATATTCTTTAAAATATTTGATGTTAGGTAGCTTATTATTACATTATTTTAACTCGATTCTTTTGGATTTTTTTCGGGAGACGTATTGGGGACAAGCGTTTTAGGTTAATATCAAGCTGTAAAACAGAGTTTTAAGAAATATATTTTAGATAGTATTTTATGAGAAAATATATTTTTTGGTGTGATGAATATTACTTTATTACGATTATTTAATAGTTAAAAAATAAATCGTTAATAATTAAAGTTAAAAGTATATTTTTAATGGTTTTGTATTACTAAACTGCAAATGAATATAAATATTGTATTATTAGGCTATAAATTTCAAATATTTTTAAAAACTATTTCAATAAAAAATACGCGAATTATATTCAAAATCATAATAAACGGTCGTGAAAATTCACCTCAGTGACTTCAATTCCGGTTAAAGCAACGGATGTTGTTTATAATACTGTATGACTCGTAAACATGATTAATAAACACTAAAAGTTTATATCCGGTGTTTATTCTGGTGATTTAACACAAAAATATTCAAACACAAATGATTTATTATAACTTACATATTATTTTTTAATCTCAGGTACCATAACATAAAAATGAAAATTGATTTAGCCTTGGCATTAATAGTAGCACTTTTTGCTATTGCATCAGCTAGGCCTCAAGATTTATCCCTAGTTCTTATGCCACCACTTCAATTCGACCAGCCATTATTGAACAACGCTATAATTCCACCGGTAAGTAATTTATTAATGATCAGTAAACATTGTAGTATTAATGAACAGTCTTTAAGACTTGGAATATCTCTCCTTTCAATATTTTTCGTTTTATTTTTATTAAAAAAATTGATTTAATTAGTCGTATTTAAATCATTTTTTATAATATTATTTCCGACGTAAAAATTATGATATTCTTCTATGGTAGTGAAATTGTAATTATTTGTTGATTTCAATGCTCAATTATATACACTGTGACGATATTCGATAGCCGTGTCAGAGGTCAACAGTGAAAATGTTTTACTACCTTTTCCTTGAGCTATATAATTTTGAAAACTAATTAATTTTTATTACTGTATCGGTTCCTATATATAAAATAATAAAAAACGTGTCAAGACTAAAAATTCATTGAATTTTAACTTCTAATCGTGTAAATGTCCATCATTTACAAGTGACTCGTTTCAAATGGCAATCACTTGAAACAATACACTGCAAAGTCAAGTAAATGTTATAGAATCATTGAAATTTCCATTAGATTTGTTTATATTTAAAAACGAACATACAATTATAAACTTAAACATTTTTATTTTAGAGTTAGTAACTTTTATAAAGTAGTTATATATTAGTAGGAATTATTTTACAAAATAAGATAACAAGACTATTATTTTCGTTTTAGTGAATGATAATTATTTCATTAAATGTTTATTTGCAGCCTAACGTTTTTGGAAAACCAATTAATCCTATTGTAGTAGCGGCATTTCAACGAGACTCTCTATTACCCGCTAACATGCAAAATTCCTTTTACAAAAATCCACGTATTGCTGAATCCCTCGCTAAAAACAGTTGGTTTGGACCCGGTGAACAACATGCTGTAGACAGAGATACAGAGAAAATCCCAAGAGAGCAAATATTCCACATCCTGAAGAACGCTGGCCTCTTGCCAACATCTCGATAGAATATAAACTACTTTGATTTTTTTTAATTATTTCAATATGATGAGTTATTTTTAAGTCTGTGTAATTTAATTAGGCCAGATTTTTCTTTTATATAATAGCTATTCTACTATTATAAAATGTATTTATTAGTTTTAACGGGATTTTAGTCATAAATTATAATTTTTAAATAACAGAAGAGTGATGTATTTTATATTTTTAATACAAATATAATACGTATTTTATAAAAAAATAATATTAGAACTTTTATGATTCATATATCACAATTTAAAAAAAAATTGTTTTAAAATCTAATGTAAACAGTAAAAAATTGGATTTCAAATATTAACTCTCAATATATTTTATAGAAATAAATAAATCTTTTCAACTTTATTAAATTTGAAAAACAAAAATTCAGTATACTTTTTTTTAAGAAATTATTATGAAAAATAAATATTAGAATTTGATTAGAAAAAGCTAGTTTTTAGGCTTCTATAATGTTTGAAATTTTTTTTTTGAATAATCATTTGAGTAACGTTATGAAGGGGATTTGATAGCAAAGCCCTCTAAAAATGAAATTAACCTTTTCAAATATATTGAAATTTAATTTAAAGTGAGGTAATAAACATTATAGTTGAAGATTATTTGAAGTAATGATTATTTATTGAAAATTTATAATAGGAAATAATCATCTTTTACATAGTTAATAGCATGATAACAAAAATATCGAAAATTCTCTAACTAAAACATTTTAGTCAAAAAATGATTGTAGAATTCTTTATGCTTATACATTTTTATGGCTTCTTAAACTTTTTGCATTTTTATAGCTACTTAATTTTTGTGCATTCATATGGTCTTAAATTTTGTTCATTTCTATAGCTTATTATAGATTAAGGGACATTAGGTTTAAATATCTCAGTAAGACTATGTGTATTGGTATCTAGTCCCAAACTGTTTTCTTAATCATTATTTTTTTTTAAGGGAAGTATCGGCAAACAATGCAGAATAAACTTCTAGAGTATTTTTTAGTGATAAATTTTTATCTTGGTGACAATTAGACCGCATCCTTACAAGACACTAGCATAAGTATTCATTTAGCCGCAACAATATTAACATAATACATTTTTACATAGATACAAAAAAAAAATAAGGATAAAGTACTTAAGTTAATAAGGGTAAAGTTCTTTTAATAAAATAAGAGATATATTATAAAGAAATATAAAGAGAGGGACGGTGTGGCTGAGTCGGTAACGCGACAGTGCCGTCCCTCTCTCGGGCGACGTACTAACCACCAGACTCGGAGTATCAATGGTTTAGAAACCTCCTCCTTTGGGAGAGGTCACTATGGCCCTTAACGGGCGGATAAAGAAAAAAAAAAAGAGAGAAATATTACAATATTGAGGATACAAAAACTCAGTCACAAAATCACAATAAGATTGTATTATGTATTAAAAATATTTTTGTAAGGAATTATATCGACAAATATAATACATGGTAGTTTGTAAAAACAGAGTAAAATATCAATATTGGATTACTTAATAAACTGTTACAATGCGAAGGTAGTTACAAAATTTGAATCGTGATTTTTAGAATACAAACAGATTTAGCATGATAAATTATTAAAAGAGATATGTAATACGTATATTATTATTTTATTTAATTACGCAACATGTTATTATTAATAACTTATTATTCAACCAAATAATATAGTCCACCATTTATATACCTTAATTATACCTTTCTATACGCTATAACGTCCCCCTTTTTATTTAAATTACTACATTTCAATGGCTTCTTTATTGTTGTATATTCCTATAGTTTCTTAAATTGTGTACATTTTTATGGCTTATCAATTTTTTCTGAATCTGAGAAGGTATTAGTTTTGTGATGATATAGTTTATTTTATGACTCTCCATAAAAATTTCAGCTCTTTCTGGCACGATTTTGATAATCTATACGCCATAAGAACCCAAATTTAATCTAGTTGAAAATATCACCTACAAAAATTGTAAAACTCCTTAACTTTAGAAGTTTAATAAAATATCTTAAAATTATGCTATTGTAAAATATGTTCCAAACAAAAATGTGTGAATTTTGAAACTACTAAACATAAAAAAAGAAACAGTGATTCTAATGAAATTTTAATTCGGTATACTAGAAACAATAAGCTTTCTTTTAGCATGTTTTATGCAAAATTCAAAGGAAAACCTAAACTACAGTCAAGAAAAATTTCTTGTATACAATTTCTAAATTTTAACAGATTTGTATGGAAGCATTTATGATAATGTTGATAGTTGTACGATAGATTTTAATCACTGAAAAATATCATTTACATATACTGCGTGTTTCATATCCAAGTCTTCTCGGTATTGTTTTGCATTTCTACAGTTTCTCAATTTTCTTTTATTTCTATGGTTTGATCAAATTATCTGAAGCTAAAAATATTTGGTAGTGATCAATTGTTTTTTTTTATGCCCGTTTACAATAATGTAAAATACAATAAAAACAAGTTAAAAAGAATATTTTTGTCTTTTGAAAATATTCTTAAGGCAATTTTACATCACTATGACTACTTTTTGTATTAATTATTATATTTACTTTTTTTGTTATCATATTTATTAACAACTATCTGCCAATAATTTAGTTGCTTAAAATTATTTATTAACTTCGATGCGAAGCTGAGAAGGTATTAATTTTAATATGCCATGTTTTTTTTTAATTTATTTATTTTTTTGGTGTCTGTTAACACTTTTTCTCAGCTCTCACCGAACCGATTTCTTTCAACGATACGTCAAAATATCACAAATAGTATCTAATCGAAGAAATTACCCTCAAAATTTAAAATCGCTAATATTCGACATTTTTTCAATTATTTTTACTTAAAACTGCCATAACTTTCTCAAAAATGAACAAATCAATATAATTTTTTTTTATAGATGCTTGATGTCTTTACCTATCATTTGGTATATTTTTTTTTATAAATTTAACCCTTTACCAGTCCACAGGGAGGGATTCAAAATGACAACTTTTTCACAAAAAATAAACTTTTCCAACTTAAGTTTTGAAAGTGTTCCGGAAATACTGAAATTTTTATATATATCTTAAATTAAAGTTAATGTACTTTATTATGAAAAAAAAAAAAAATTTCGGACTTTATTTTATCTTCACGGTGAAAATGGATACTGTATACTATTTTTGTGTTAAAAGTCTTGATTTTATGTTTTACATTTTTAACTTTAAATGCTATAACTTTTTGAAAAATATATGGATGAATACCATTTTTTTATGAGAAATAATATTTATATACTTCTTTCATTGGACATAATATTTTTATTAAATCGAACCATTTCCCTTAATACAAAGGGGTTCAAAACTTAAAAATGCATATAGAAAGTAGAACTTTCAATCTAATTTTTGGAAGTGTTTTGGAAATACTGACACTTTTATATATACTTCAAATCAAAGCTTATGTAATATACTTTATTATGGAAAAAAAAATTGGGATTTTATTTTGTTTTAATGGCGAAAACGGACATCAAAGTTAATAAAAAAAAAGATTTTTGTAAAATAATTCTTTTTTATATTTTTAATTTTATAAACCTATAACTTTTTGAAAAATGTATTGATCAATACAATTTTTTCTTGATTAATACTATTTATATACCTCTTTTATTCGATATGATTTTTTTTTAAATAAAACTATTTCCCTTTAAATATTTATATATTATAAATATATATTTATTAATATATTACACTTATAAATCATAAAATATGTAATCAGAATATAAATAAGGAAATAGGAGATCATATAGATTTTGGAATAATCCATCAATTTATTAAAATTAAACACTATCTACAGATTTGTATTTCTCTTAAAATAATAACTATGTTAAGAAATTTATTTTTGATATTTTTTAGTTTCATAATTTTCTGATTTATTTTTAATTTATTCCGTATACATTATAAAGTATTGAACTTGTTTTTTTAAATAGCAACATACATAATATGATTGCATACAAAATTGATCAAATTAAGAAAATAACTAATTGATAACAAATTTTTGATTAGTACTTCAAAAGTTACGAACATTTTTATATCTAGGCAGAGAAATGTTTAATGATAAAAATTATCATACCTGCGTCTCACCTCTAATATATATTTTAAAATGATAATAACTTAATAATAGGTCAAAAGTTGTTTTTCATCGGTAATTTTTTTAATTATATATTTTTTTAACTTAGCCAAATATGTATGTTGTCATTATGAAAAATAAAATAAGATATAAGGGATTAATAAAAAAAAAAATTAATTACTGATAAATTGAATAGTATATGAAATTAAAAAATACCAAAAATAATGTACTTAAGATAATTATAACTTTAGGATAAATCCAGTGGCTAGCATTAATAGAATTATAGAATTTATGTACTTGTATGAAGAATATTATTAATTTATCTAAAAGTTTACTACTATGGCCAACTAATACGTAAAAACTGTTAAAATATAATTTTTAATAATCATGCACACATGATTTACGTTTAAATAAAAAAATAATCTAACATGCAGATATTATCGCCCTAAATTATAACAGATGAATTCATAAATAAAATGTGGCTTGTACTTTCGTTAAGATCAACATGTTCCTATGTATTTCATACGCTGAATCCGAATTTGCAGTAATTTTAGCTTATACACTCTCAACATTTTAATAAAATTGTAATAATTTGCTAATATTTTAAAAATTTGTAAAAAAGTAAAAAAATGCTAATATAAAAAAATAAATATCAAACACAAGTTTTTTCTATAAAAAAAAAACAAATATATTTATTAATATGACTCATTATTTAATATACAATTTAAATAGGAAAAATTATTTTTTATAACCCAAAGGTAAAGCTCCATAATTGGATGGATATGATTCGTAGTTGTATGGGTAAGCTCCAGAACTGTATGGTAAAGAACTTAAAGGATAAGCACCGTGCCACTTGTTGGCTGCTTTAGGTAAAGGAATTTCAGGTGCCAAGTGTGTTTCTGGGTACAAAGAATGTGGGTAAAAGGAGTTACGGGAGAGAGAGTGTGGGTGGTATGCAGCTTTTGCGAATGGGGCGAAAGGCTTTACGTTAGGGAAAAAGGCTGGTGACTTGGCAGCTACGGCGGCTGGGGCGAATGGCTCTACGTTAGGGTAAAAGGCTGGTGATTTGGCAGCTAAGGGGGCTGGAGCGAATGGCTCTACGTTAGGGTAAAAGGCTGGTGATTTGGCAGTTAAGGGGGCTGGAGCGAATGGCTCTACGTTAGGGTAAAAGGCTGGTGATTTGGCAGCTAAGGGGGCTGGGGCGAAAGGCTCTACGTTAGGGTAAAAGGCTGGTGATTTGGCAGCTAAGGGGGCTGGGGCGAATGGCTCTACGCTAGGGAAAAAGGCTGGTGATTTGGCAGCTAAGGGGGCTGGAGCGAATGGCTCTACGTTAGGGTAAAAGGCTGGTGATTTGGCAGCTAGGGGGGCTGGAGCTATAGCTGGAGCAACTGGCGCTATATCGTTAATTGGAGCACGGTCTACGTCGGCGTTGAAACCAGTGATAGGGTCGGCATAGTAGTTGACTGTACGCATCATACCGTCGGCGTCCAAGGTACGGTAAAAGCCGCTGACAACATCTCCGTTCTTAACTTGAGTGTGTTCTTTGTTGTCGCCGGTAGCTGGGTCATTGACGCCGTATGAGAATTTGAAGTCGGTGGGCTTTGCTAAATCATCGGCACATGCCATGCAGACGCTGGCAGCCAAAACTAACATCACCTGTAAATAGTTATTTAGAGTTAAGTACTTAAGTTTATGAACAAATATTCATTGTAATTATAATAGTAAATGTTTACTTACGGAAAGGCACTGCATGTTTATTTGGAAAATACTGTTTTGTTGTGTTAACTGAATTAATGTTAAATGTTGAATGATATATTTTGATATATTTTCGCTCTTTAAATACTTAAACCAAAATTTGGTATTTTCTATTTCCCCCCGTAAAAATGTCAAAATAACTTCGTTTAATACGTTTGGTTTTGAAACTTAAGGTTCGATAGGTATTAGATATTAATTAATGAATTTCAAATGTAAACCAAGTAATACTGGTTTTATAAGTGATTAACTATTATTCTATTAAATTATATTTTTATGTCTTAACTTAGAAATAGTTTCGGGATAACTTAAGAAAGAGTTAATTTTTACTTATTATTAGTTTTTGCTTACAAAACTATTGTGTAAAACTCAGGGAACCTCATAATCATTTGATATTTTACATTAACTTAATCGTCAAATGATAAATACAAGTCTTGTATTTTAATGGATGTGATGATATTTTGGTAGCTCAATATTTTTTTGAAATATATTTATTCTCATTTCTTCGTCAGAATTAAAATCAATTTAATTGTTGAAGTTAATAGATTTCTAAAATAAGAAGAGTCCATAAATATTACAACGCCTTTAAAATGTTTTTGTCATTATTTAGAGTCGTAAATCTTAACTCTCCTTAATTACTTTTTTCGTACCTATTTATTATTTTACTTTTTGGTAGTAATGTTTACAATGAAAAATTTTTGCTTTAGACGATAATGGTAAACCAATTTTGTCATATATCAATACCCTTGTGTTATTAATAGATAATAAAATAAAATTAGCTAATGAATGTGTCTTTTTCAATTTATAGAAATTAACGGAAGTCACGTTTATGTTACGAATATTTTAGTTTTTTATGTTCTTTATTCAATTTATTAAAAAAAATATAGTTTATAGTTAAAAAATGTATTGTACACATTTATGAATTGATTGTATACATTTGCTCTTTACTGACTTAAATGTTTCTCTCCATGTGTTAATATAAAATAAATAAAAATAAAAGATTAGTGTGATAAATTTATGGAGTATGAATTTTATTTATTTAATTTTTTTTTTCTAGTGTGTAAAATAGTATAGAAGATAACGATTATGTTTTGTAAAATCTATTTTATATGAATACTTAACCTATAAAATATATTTTATAATCGATATTATAATATATATGGATTGTAAATCAAATTGTAAAATATAAATGTATTTTTAAATAACAAAATGGGTAATTTTACAGTCATAGTATTAAATTTTATATAAAAAAAAAAATAAAAGTTCATATGTTTTGGTGAGATATGGGAGGTTTACTCACAATACATTTTTTTTTTTAAATTCTAATTACATACCTTAGGTTAAACTTCAATAATGAATGTCTGTAATAATTTTTATTGCACAACCTTTTACACTGATAGTAATGGCGTAAGTTAAATTAGCCAAATTGATTTTTAATTACATATTTAAAATTCGCCTCTTAAGCTTAATTTTTAAAATTACTTAGATTTTTTTGTATATTGTCATAGATTAGTATTATTTTTAAGATTTTTGGCAAAACATTTATTTTTGTAACCTCATAGTTAATAATAAACATTTAATAATTTTATGACTTTTACTTTAATAATCCATAAAAATACTTACTATTAAAATATTGTAATATTAGAGAGTCGAATTTTTAATCATAATTTAATGGATTAAAGATTTCTTAAATATTCGATTATACTAATTAATTAAAATCTTTATGTCATACCCCACAAAGACTCAAGATCAATATTAAGGTGGGGGTCTTCGAACTATATGTTGCTTCTGTCATCTGTAAACTCCAAGTCTAATGAATAGGTGGACTATATAAGGATAGGATGATCAACTCACACAATAAAAGAAAATTTTTTTAAAATAAAAGTTTATTATATAAGAATGTTTTTTTAAAATTAAATTCTGCTCAAATAATAAAAGTATACTGAATTACGTAGAAAAATCATATCTCAAAAAAGAAATATTTTTAATAATCATAGACCAAAGTATAATTTACTATTAGATTTTTCTTATCTATTATTTTTTTGATATTAATAATAATTAGTACAAACAAGTATTCACGTATAAAAAATCAATTGAAAACAAAAAAAAAACAATTTCCAAATTATTATTGAATTTGATTTTTAATATATTAAAAATAATATGTGCAAACCTTTGATTCAAAATGCCATTTTTAACCAAATTTTTGGTTCTTTAAAGTTGATTTTTAAGAAAATTTATAATTTAAAAATTTTGAAATTTTACTTTTTTTATAGTTTAATTTGTAAGTTTGAAATTTATATCATTAAATAGAAAATATTTTGGGTATTCAAAAAATCGTAATCTCTAAGATTTCATATTAAATCATTAAGAAAATTTCGTTAATATCATTTTTTTTTGTATTTTTATTGAAATAAATCATTTTAATAAAAATCANAGAAAATTTCGTTAATATCATTTTTTTTTTGTATTTTTATTGAAATAAATCATTTTAATCAAAATCATATTAATTATTTCTATGAACTCTCGGTGTTATAATAGATGCAATAATTGAAATATTAAGAACTTAATTAATTTTGTTATTATTCAATAATTATGTATATTGATATACTGCATATAATACACTCTGATTATTCCTACGCAACCCAATAATCAAACATATATTAATATTTTTACAAACATATAGAATTTTTTTATATTAATTAGAAGTATTTTGTTATTTTTTCGCCCATAAGTAAAACTATACCTTAGTGTTAGATCAAATCAGAAAAATTGAATCAAGTTTTCCATGATTCTTTTGTGGTGTTTTAGTGAAACTAGGAGAACTTAGTCAACTAGTTGGGTAAGGATACTAAAAATTTTAATTAAATAAGCCTTTTAACATTTTTTCCATTTTGTTTATCTTATCATTCGAAAACCAAAAGGTTCTATTTTACAATATCCTTAGAAGATATAACCTATTAGTTTTCATTCGTATATTTGTTATTAAAAATAGTCGAACCAATGTAGTTAGAGACCATTAAAAAATGTTTCATTACTACTAATCTTATTAATCTACTGAGTTTTAAATCAGTCAGAAATTCTTAACGTTTCTATTATAGTTTAGTATTTTTTTCTTCTTATTATTATTATTTGTCATATATAAAATTCTTACATTATCATTATTTTGAGTTTAATAATTTTAATATACCATTTTGTAAATTCTCATAAAATTGTTTATTTAAAGATGTCAATTTCAAACTTGTAAGTCAAGCTACAAAAAAATTTAAATTACATTAGAAATGATTATTACAACATTTCATGACAAATTTTTATCAAAAATTACCATTAATTATTCAACATTAATCTAAATGAGTAGGATAATCAATCATAATTTCTGCGTCTTTAACTCTACCTGAAGTGTACTTTTTTAATTAACTTTTCGCCTAGTGCTAACACTGGATAAATCCACCTTGCATACCAAAACGATAATGAAATAAGGGACATTGGGAACCAGTTTAAATAAAGAAATCATTAAAACAAGTTGAAATTTACGTTTTCCCCATTTTTTCAACAATTTCCGGTCGTTGGTCGTCTCGTTTGCCCGTTCCTCCTCTTTTTGTTTTTCCATAATCAACAAATACTAACGTGAAGACTGGGTGCTTGATTTTGTAACTTTGTTTTAAATCATTAAAAATCCTATATATGTAAAAATTACTTTACTTCATCAAATACACAATCCATTCAAAATACACTATTTGCCAAAATGGAAACAAATTATTTATTCAGTTTGTTTTTTAAATATTTTTTATTATTATATAATGCATTTAATATATTTACAGCAATTATAAGACAGTAACTCAAGTAAAGTAAGTAGTTTTAATTTAACAAAGAAATTTGAAAGATTTTTATAGTCTATTATAAAGTTTAATGTAGTTTACGAATGTCTTGACATGGTATCAAGTACCAAAATTTACATTCTCTCATTTTTGGATCATATCGAGTTTTTTCTGGACATATAAATGATTCTTTGAATCCATTAAAATGGCATAAATGAAATACCTAAAAAAAAAAAATTATTTATAAATCATTGGAGTAAAAGTGTTAAAATTATTTATTTAAAAATTTAGTTGTTAATAAATATATGATTAATTTTTTAATTGTGTTTCTATTACTATACTAAAATTTCGAGAAACACGTTGAATTTTTGTATATATTTTTTAATATTATTTGATAAAAATTATAGTTAAAAATAAAAAATTTTATTGAAAAAATCTAGACTGACTTCATCAATGAATGAATAGTTGAGAGTTATTCATATTTTTTTTAGTTCTTTACTAACTTTAGTTCTTTTTAACTAATATTTAGATGTTGCATTCACATAGTTAATAAATATTTGTTCTAAAGAAATTTTTTAATTATTATAATGTAAAAATATTTGTAATTAACTAACACAAAAATTTTAATTTATTTATTATGTTAAACATTTTATTATCTTATAAATAAACAATTAATAATATTGTATCAAAAATTATGATAAAACTTAATTTAGATATATTTTTGTTTTAAAAACTACAAACACCAAATTGTTATAATCAGATTAGAAAATATTCAAGTTAAAAACTCAGTGGTGTTCGTTCACTGGTGATGTTTTCTTACCAAAATTCAAAACCATAAAAAAATTAAAGCATGATAAATAAAAGAGTTTTATCAAAATATAAAAGGCTGTGGACAAATTTTACTTTGTTTAGATAAACTAAGTACTATTGCTGAATTATTAGTTCTTTTTAAAATGAAATTGTAATAATAGTAATTGTTTATAATACTTGAAAAATCTAATACTATAATTATTGTATAATAAGAGCTAATATAAAATATAAACATTTTAAACTAAAAGTTTTTATAAACTATTTTATAGTAAATCTTACCCGGCATTGTGTCTCAGGATCTGGATATAACTTTCCAGAATTATCACAAATGAAATTTGTTGTAAGGATTTTACTGATAGGTCGAGTATCTTCAAGAATATTTTTACTGGTTTCATCCTTGAGACTATAAATTGGATCATTTCTATGAGTTTCTACAGTGTTTAAGTTCTGTAAAATAATAATTAGTTTATAATAATATAATAATTGTGATTCTTAATTTTATACTTGGAAAATTATTTTGCCTAAGCTTTTAAATTTGGTGTCCAATTTCTAGTCATAAATTTAAGATTAGTTGTTAAACTGGTCTTTGTCAGGCTTTTATCTAATAAACCTGTCATCTAATAACTAAATGTTATTAGAAGAGTTTAATGTTTTGAATGTAAAAAACCTATATTTCAAAACATGTACAATATATGTAAAAAAACATAATCTATTATTACCTCAAAAGCATGGAAACAATACCAGATATTGAGAATAATTTCGTAGAGTTAAAAAAAAAAAAAAATTGAAATAGGAGCTCGTCAAGAAATTTTTCCAGAATTCGAAAATTTATCAATTATACAATTATAATCATTTTCTATTATATATAATTTTTTATAAAAAAAAATTTGATTTTTAAGTTTAAATAATTATAATTTTGCTAAAATTAATGTTGAAAGCAAAGTTTTTGTAATATAAATTGTATTAAAACAAAAATGTAAAACTGCCAAGTAGTTAATATTTAAAATAGTTATACTTGAACTACTCATGAAAAAAATTTATATTTGCACTCAATTATATTTAAATCTAACAATTTATATTTAAGTTTTCCTGTATTTATCTATATATTTTTTTATTTATTAAAAAAATATAGCATTCCACGTTTATTTCACCCCTTCCTTCCCCAATGTCATTTAACACGTTTTTACAATTTATTAGACTTGTCACTAGGAACATCTTTTTGGGATAAACTTAATCTTTTTTTTTGGTACATAGCACATTATTAACTTTGAGTCTTTGAATGTGTAAATAAAATATATGAAATAAATACGGTATTTTTTTAATGTTTTTTTTTAAATGTCACTTATTTTCATGTTGTTAAAATTGAAAGATGGTAATGTAAACATACATGCATGTTATTTTATAACTAGTAGTGAAGGTATAAATTATTACTATGGTACTGTTGTATACAACTGTACGCTGAACATAATGATTTAATTGGATACGTTTCATCATTTTTTGACACCATATTACAAAAAAATGATGTAATTACTTTCTAAACTATAGGAATTTAGAATTATTGATTCTTTATAAAATACATATTTCATAAAAATATTTAAGAAATTGTAAAATTTACTTTTTATTTACTCATTTGTTCACAAGTCTCAATAAAAATATTAACATATTAGTTGCTCTTATGAAAACAGTTTGTTTAAAAATGATTTAAAATGATTTTACAAAATGTGATATTGTTATAATGTCATATGTTTTATATAATTAATTACGACTGTTCAAATAAATAAAATCAAAGTAATAAATAATTAAACATAATTCTTACTTGCTTTAGAGGATCAAATCGAATGCCTAATTGTCCTCGGAATAAATCACTGAAATTATTTTGATTAAAAATCTGTTTAGATGGTATTTGCAATATTCCTGCCAATGCTTTAAATTTTGGAAACTGGTAATTTTGAAAATTTGAAGGTAACATCATTCTGTACGTGGATTCTACTTCATTTTCTAATCCTCCTTTTCCTTCAGTAGGCACAAATCTTAAAAAAATATTTTTATTTAATATTTATGACATTAAAAATGTTTGTCTAGTTAAAAATATTAAAAAAATATTAATTTTCTCATATAATTTTGGTAAATAATTACGTATTCAGCTATTTTCAATACACGAGGGGTTCTTTTAAAGCAAGCTACTCAATTTCTCTTACACTAATTTATTTTTAATTAATCCCTTATGTCTTATTTAAGTAACTCATTAAATAGAAAAATATGTTATTAAGAAAATAACTGAACAATATTAACTTTTGGACTAGTTTCAGAAATTTTCAAAAATTTTAAATATTTAATGAAAAAGAGGTGCGGTGTTACTCTTTTTATCACTGGACATTACTCCTCCTCTTGCCTAACCATAAATATGCTAATATTTTTTAAACCACAGGTCCAAAAATTGTTATTGTCCAGTCATTTTTTTAATTAGATTATTTTTTATTTTACAAACCAATTTATGTATATTGCTATTTGAAAAAATTAATTTGACACCATTATAAGGTATAAGAAATGAAAATATATAATAATTTATAACAAAAAAAATGAATATATATATATGTAACTAACAAAAGCTAAAAAAATCACAAAAAACTAAAAATTACATAAAAAAAAATTAATAGCCCCACATTAAAATAATTATTGTTATCTGTATTAAATATACAATCTATTGTGAAACTTAAAAAAAATTGTAATTATTTTAAATGTAATTTTAATAAGCAAAAAATTACAGTTCTTTGTTATTTTACCTATCGTTTGATGTTTGTACCATTTTGAGAACAAAAGTTGATAGTTCAGGGTCATCTCTTGGCGTTTGGTAATGTGATTCACGAGGCCTTATATCGAATAAAACTCCATCAGGTATAGATATACCTTCTTTATTTAACATATTTAGGGCTAAACGGTCTGAGAGAAATGCAGAATCCGGAATCTTTCCTCCTAAATATGGCAATACATTTTCTCGAAACAACTGACGTTTTTGCTAGGTAAAAGTTTAATAAATTAATACAGTGCAGAATGAACTTATAGGTAAAGAAAATAATTTTATAATTGAATACATTATATTGTTAACAGGTTTCAATATTATTATTATATTTATACCTAGACAACGTTTAATCCTATTCAAATTTTTGAATCGGTTATGATTTGTCTTAGACATTGATAGTTTATTTTAGATATAGTCTTCACTATACAATTATACTGTTATAGTATAAAATAGGTAAAGTCAGATATTGGAGTGGGTATGGTTGGTGAAATATATTAAATTAATATAGTAGGCAAATTGGTCTATTTTAGTGCCAGTTGGCAATTTACAAATAAATGAAGAGCCTTTTTTAGATGTTTATAGTGAGAAATAAAGTGGCGAAATTGTGAATGATTTTCCCCTCAACAATACATTTAGAATTCTGGACACTGTGATTAGATGACTCCTTTATATCTATGGCAACCATACAATTGATTTAGTTTATTTATTTCACAGTTTATACTTAGTTATGCAATGTAAAATATAAAATATTTTTAAACATTAAATCTATTTTGTTGATTAAATTTATTAAACATTAATTTTCTTTCATAACAAGTAAATAGAAAAATTTTTTTTCTCAAAAATTGATATAAATTTATCAAAAATTAATTTATTTCGAAAACTTTTAATTGGTAATAAAAAGGGCGAATATGTTCATTAAATTTTTTACGGAATACTTAGCAGTAATTTTCTAGACATTAAGTTTTGCTTCAGCTTAGCATTTTGTACAAATATAATTATAGCATAAATATTATATGCTATAATCACTTATCATTTTGTGTATCTAATACACATAGTTTAATTATCAGCGGGATGTACAATCCTGTTGTACACGAACAAAACAGAAAAACTGAGGACTGACACAAAATTACTTCCTAGATATATTACTAAGCCACCAAACCGTGTCTAAAATCACCCGGAGCTCCGGTGGTCTGTGAGCTGTCACGGAGGATAGAAAGAAAAATCACAACAACAATATAATGAATTTCTTCTGTACGCTCATTAAACTCGTTGGACTAAATTCCACCATTTTTGAGACTATTTTCATTTGTTTAGATGTTTTGTGCGTTTTGGCTTCAAGTTGTACTCAGTTAATTTGAAATGATGTAAAAGATTACACGCTACATTTAGAACAATGTATTTACATACAATGTACANGGCTTCAAGTTGTACTCAGTTAATTTGAAATGATGTAAAAGATTACACGCTACATTTAGAACAATGTATTTACATACAATGTAAATATAATTGTAATTGTACAATATAATGTACAATGTAAATATAAATATAATTGTTGAAGTTAATACGCTAAGTTAATTTGCTCAATTAAATAAAGTGTTATTAATATGATTAAACAGAATGAATACTAACTATTTTTTTTTTATTATGTAATCTTCATAAACTAATCAATATTTTAAATTTATTTTATTTAATGGAAATTTTATACTTAGTAAATCAATTATAAATATCAACACAATCAATTAGATATGTATCAACTAAAACGAAAAGATTATGTGCAACCAATTTTACTCAAATATCAGATATCTATTATCGGATATTCAAATATTACAGTAATTAATATTCATATGGTACAAATAACATAATAGACCAAAAAAAAATATAGTTATGAATATTAAAAATTTTTACTAAGCTATTTAGGGTTAATACGAGTCCATCTAGAAGACCTAAATACTTATTAAAGTCATCGAAACCTATTGATTAATGGCTAATAATAGTTATTCATCATTAGCAATATTAATTGTAAAAGATAAACGATTTAAAAATACGAAACACATACAGTGAAAAAAAATCTTGATATATTTTTAACAAGAAATACTAAATTTTATTTTTATAATATAAAATAAATTTTTTTTCTCACATTAGTGACTAAGATTATAATATAAATGAACTTTTTATGTCTCTGTGATGGAAAAGTCATAATAAATTTGTTAAAATTTTAGTCGAGTACAATTTAAATAAGTTTGGCTAATCAATTAAAAAATTATCTTGTTTTAAAAAGCCTTCTTAACAATTAATTTAAAATATAAATTCTTGTTCTGACATAAATTTTTAACATACCTTTTTCGATGACTCTATAACTGTTATCATAAAAAGGATTATCATGACTATGTGAACCGATACTGTTGAACGAATAGGTCGCATTTTTATTATTTACGTATTAAACCTCAATTTTTAGCGAGTTTGAAATGTTGATAAATTAAATAAAATGCAAAAGAGTAATTATATTAATACCAAACTATAAATACTATCCAAATTATGAAAGATTTTTCGTGATACATTTTTATCATAATATTATTTTAAAAAATGACATAATTACTTCCTTAAATAAAAAAAATAATATAATTTTTATTACAAGCACTGTTTAGTGAACAATTACAGACTGAATGTCAGAATTTGCACGTGGAAATTATCATTTTTCCAGCTTCCAAAATGGATTATGTACGGACCATAACGAGTATAATGGGGGGGAGTCGATAAATAGTAAGTAAAAAAGAGGGGCGCCATCACAATGGAAGCAATTAATCGTCCAAAAGATGCTAAAGACGAGGAAATAAAAGAATAACCATATTCAGAAAATTTAGAAGCACGTGTTATTTGTATTATTCACATTTTGTTGTTGTTTATTTGAAATATAAAACTTATTTAATACGAGTAAAGTGGTACAACTAGCCTACCCTAGGGAGCTTCTAAGAATTGAACTAGGAATTCTATGCACTAGTATACAAAAATTTTCCTAAATACTTTTGTGTTTATTCCAAGTATTTTGTGTGTAATGTTCACAAATGTATGTTTTAATATTAAAAGGTTTTTTTCATACCTATGCCTATTTTTGTGCTATTTATTGTATTTGGATGTGCTTATACATACTGTATGACTTGAATAAATAAATAATTTTATAGGACGCCTGTGTATATTTATAGTACACTTTTATATTATGTTGCAATGATATTTATCAAAAGTTTAATGTTTATGTCTTGTATAATATAGTAAAAATACTTGATGATAAAATGTCATATAAATAGGTTTACCTAAACAAAATTATTATTTTTCCAAATTCTTTTTGAGAAAATCACAACAAGAAGAGTTATCGCAATCCCAGAATAATATAAAATTTGTTTAAAAGTTAAGTAATCTGTGAATAATTAGATTAAATGTAAACTTAAAAAAAATCCGATTTTAAATCAGACAAAAGTTTTTTTAGTTCAATAGTTTTTACTTAAGATAATAAGTGTCGTATGAATTTTTAGGAGTTAGAAACATCATTCCTAATTATATTCTGAATTAATATTATGTTATTGGTATAATGTTTATATTTCCATTAAAAACTGAGTAGTACATAATTAAGAATTTTATATAAACGTTTGAATCATTTTTATTTTTTAAGAAAATTTAATATTGCACTTAAAAAAATCTTAACACAGTAAAGAGATATTATTTAACTCGATATTCATTTTACAAATAATGAATGAGGAAAAATTGTTTTACTTTAAAAATTAATAGTTTTTCATTTATTCTCAGAGCTATTAATCTAAAATAAATTGAATCAGTAAATATTTTACTCTATAAATTAATTTTGGAAAGTTCATGGAACATTAACTCCCAAACAGCATGATGAGATAAAACTATTATAAAAAAAAATAGGTTATGTTAAATGAATTATTTTCTTGAAACAGTTGCTATTTTATATGTTGAACGTATTTGATAAATTTCTACTTAGATAGCTTTTTTCACCTTTTATTTTTGTTTCTATAGAAATATATCAAGTTGTATAGCTTAATAGTTTTTAGATCGGTAATTAATTTTTCATTATATTTTGTTAATAGTATATTTTGTAATTAAAATTGTAAATCATTAAATATTATACAATTTTTATTGATATTATTTTATACTTTTGTTAATAAAACATTTACAATTCGCCCACGAAAGAATTTTCAATCTAAAGGTATTAGATAAATTGTCAACCTTAATTTGATAGAAAGTTGAACATTGTATGCTTTGTAGATAATTGTACGCTGTGAAAAAATTAATAATAATAATAATAATAATCTGTAATTAATATATTTAACAAACCGCAATAATAATTCAATAATTCACTATTAATATAATATTCGTGGTTTATATATTTATTTTTATTTTTAAATAAATTGATTAATCAAAAAATTATGTAATTTAATTGTATGTTATAAAAGAAGATTATATGCGTTGTTTGGAGACTGCTAAATAATTTGGTTGATTTAAATAATCGTAAATAATAGAAAATTTTTTATAAAGTTTAAATATTGGATCTACTATGGCAAATGTTTCAAATTGAAGGTACACTTTAAAAAAATTATGAAAAAATTTTTGTTAAATAGTGAATTAATAACTTAAAGATGTTCTTTTAATGATATCAAATACTTATTCATTTATAATTTTATCTGACAAAATAAATATTTTTATAGATCAGTAATTTAATTATACATAATAATTCAAATATGTAAATTCTAATTTTAGTAATTGAGTTATTCGTATATTTGAATTAGTCATATTGCTTAATGATTTTTAATAAGACAATTATAACAAATTAATAAAAGATATAACATCATATTGTACTTATATTTTCAAACTATAAAAAAAATATTATTTTAAAGAAACATAACGTCATTATTAATTGAAATATTCCTTCTTAAAAACTTTTCATGAACTGATAAAAAAAATGATTGTTTTTAAACAAATAGTAAACGTAATAAAATATTTTTTCTTAACTATTATAATTATCAAATAACAAAAAATGGTTGTATTTCCAAGGTCCATATTTTATATTTATTGTTATATTTTAAGGACCATTTAAATTTTATTAAACTGTTGTTATAAATGAAATATTTTTTCTTCTAACTGTAAATATAACTCTATTAAATCCTTCAGGCCAAAATATTAAAAAAACTTTAGTGGCTAAATGACACTATTAATATAATAACTACTTTAATGATGTCATTTTACTTAGTTAATTTAGTTATTTTAAATTATAATAATATTCTTGCATATTTAGAAAGCATGAATTTTATTTTTTAGTGAATAATTTCACGTTAGATTGTACAAATTTTATAAATATAAATGTATTAAAAAAGTAAAATAAATAAAAAAATGTTCGCGCCACGGTATTAACCTATTGCAAATTTAATTTGAATTTGATTATTTATAAGATGGTTTAAATAAAAATTAAAAATACATAAAACCAGGACTCTAACCGTAACATAATATTGTATTTTATGACCATGCAATGAGTTTTGTGAAAGTTTTATAAAATATAAATGCTTTGAAAACTCGGCTGCGTCAACACAGAATAATCACAAAACTATTTTAAAATCAAATTAAGTGATATGAAATTAAGATAAAATAATTCATAGTTTTAGCATGCCATTATTTCACGCTATTTTTAACAGTTTTCGTTTAGTTGAATTCAAGATTTTACGACACATATTTACTGTACTCTGTCAAATAAGAATTTTCAATAACAAAAATTCAAATTACTTAAAATTCAATATTTCAATATATTTTGATTAGTAAAAAAATATTGACACTAATTTAAGATAAATCAGGGATATCAGCAGAAAAATTTCTTAGGGGGTACAAAATTATTGACAACATCTCAAGTTATGCAGGCAAATCCCCATATTCTATGGACTAGAGAGGCGCGATCCCTCCCCCCCCTCCCCCGAAATTCATACTACAACCTACTTTTTTTTTACTGAAAATGGTATTTTAAAAGGATTATGAATTAGAAAGTCATAGAAAAAAAATGTGTTTAAATATTTATATGTATTTAAAAAAAATTATATAACTACCCCCGAAAATGTTATTATAATACGTCATCTGCATTACCGTTTACTGCATAAAATCAGTCAATACACCTATTAAATAACAACTCCCTTTCTAGAATATTAATAACGTTATTAATAATATTAACTATTTTAAATAAGCCTAGAAATAAACAGATAATTAATTTTACTTCCCTTGTCCATGGGCTGTATAAAGCCAACCTGTTTATCTCAAATGATGCTTCTGGTTTTTAAAATTTATTAGTTACAGTTATCGCAGAATGTACTTTATATAAAAAAATATTAAAAAAAAAAAAACAATTTTATATAAAAATTTTTAAATTAAAAGATTTGATAACTAGAAATGAATGTTTTGCATTAGTATTTTTGTTGGAAAAAATCCCAGGGAATTCAATGACTCCTCCTGGAGTTCCTGGAATAAATGATTGTATAAAAATAATAGATTTATAATATTTTTTTTCGTCTATTTAATAAGATTAAGTAAAAAATATTTGTAAATACTTTGTTTGTTTTTTTGTAATGACTGCTAAAAATGTAAATCAGTTTAATCAACCAACTGATTTCTCTTTATTTTAAGATTTTAAGTTAGGAATAATTAGGGCCACAGACAAAATTAGAAAATATAAATTTCATTCACACAAAAAAGGCGACAAATTTTTTGAAAAATAATGAGTTCTTTCACGGAAACATATTAAATAAAAGGATTGCGATTATAAGTTATTTTAAAAAAATATATATATAAAAAAAGCGATGATTTCTTTTGGTACTATGATTTTTATCAAGAAATGTATAACAGCATGATGTTGAACGAAGCATGTAATAAGGTGACATCGTACAAAATTAGTAAATAGATAACTGTACATAGCTGTTGCATTTTATTTTGTCTCGTTTATTTCATTGTACCTGTTGTACTATCTAATATAAACAAAAGTATTTTTATCAAAATAATATTCAAGCAAGAAAATTTGCATAGATCTACTGAAGACCGTTATGCAGGTAAATTACATCAAAATACTACAGTTTTATGATTATCGATTTTTAAATGTTACCTTTTCGTTTTTCAAACTACAAACGTAATGCTTTATTAATTCTGAAACGATCATATTTTAGATGATTTTATTTAAAGAGCCACTCGAATCCGTAAAAAAAAAAAACAAAGATGACAAAGTATATTTTGCTTTGAAATCAGTTATTGTTTATGCAACAGAAACCGCAAATCAAACGTCGCAACATACTTGACTAACATAAAAACATATTTAATATATTTTTTAGTTAAACTGTCATTATATTGCTCTCTATAAATGAAAGAAAATTGTTAGAGATTTATTTTCACAATTCTTCTCGTGGAATGTAAATTGTCGGTTGCGTTTTGCTGTACAATTTTACGACTACTATTCTTATTGAATGTTATTTAGCACGAATAAAAATCATATTTATACTAAAACGTGTTGTTTTTGATAAAAAAAAAAAACAATTTAAAGTATGAAGTTACATCGTTGTTAACTATATATTTGAATATGTAAAATTAGTTTAAATTATGTTCGACGAAAAATATTGAAATGTTTGTAATAATAGTAAATATTGATAGTAATGAAATAATGTTCAATCACGTTTTGTACGTGTAATTATATTTAAAATTACAGCAATTCTTGGTTGGTCATTGTACAAAATAAGCGAGTTCCTTTCTCTGGCTCCAACGATGCCGTTCATTGTTAGTCTTCCAGCTTAATCAGTTTACCACTAAGGCAAGAAAGAATACAAATCGGCCAGATACGTTACAATACGTGAACGTGTTACATAAATTCAACAGAAATATCTGAATTAAATTTAATACTATTGTGCACTCAATAATTTATAAGACTGAAGTATGCCTGTTTGTAAGGGTTACCTATACAACAGAATAATGCGGACAGTTGCAATCTCATTACTTCAATTTGTTTTTCGCTGTACTCTTTGTAACTGCGGTTAGGTAAGACCGTTTTGAGCACTGCCCTAGTAAAACGATGCTTCCCGAACAATACCGTTATTCACAAGTATTCCCTTTCAAAAGGCAACTTGGTGTATAACTACTAGTTTTATTACTTTACCGTGTATTGTAAAGCGCAAACCAAAGTGTGCGTTTTTCTAGTACTAATAATGGTTTGCTTGATTGACGACAGTCCTCGAAAAGTTCTCCGACCAAAAGAATTTTACAAGAAAGCGAATAACAATAACGACAATTTCTGAAAACGTCTTTAACTATTGTTGTCAGATATTGTGATTTCTATTACACAACATATTTTTAAGATAACACCGATTGTTATATCGATACGGTTTGTCCGAAAGAAGCAGGATATGAGAACATTAAAATTAGTGTTTAAACTAAAAATGGAGCTCAATTAATTGTTATCTTTGTGAATGCCGATAACTTATAAAGTATTATGAAATAATTTTATTAATATCAAATGTATTACTCAATAATGGACATGAACTAGTTAAAAAGTAAATTTTTTTTTTAAATTTTCAGCTTAACTAATTAATTATTTTTCTAATAAACTTTTTAATTTAACTTATTTAATTTTCCATTGAAATAACTTAGCTTTTTTTAGTTAATTAGGTAAATAACAGGTAAGTTAAATTCAAAATTTCATCAAAAATGTATGTCTTTACACGCCGTGTACGTGGTTTAATTTAAAAAAAATTAAATTTTCTTTAAGTTATAATTTGGTAACTTTTCACTGTTAATTTATTGACATTGTTCATACTTAACTTATGTTAACTTGAGTTAATTATTTCGATTAACTTGCCCAATGGTATTACCCATAAAGATCTTATAAGACAATTTTTTATTCATAATTATTTTTACTCCATGTCAAATATACTGATGCATTTAGTCTTATTGCACTCGGTAGTCCACACTAGTATTATTAATCAACAAAATGTGTCTAAAATATACAGAGTGGCTCACCGCTCACTGACAACTGAAATAACTTTTGATCCAGTAAATATTTTTTGCTATTTTTTTTTTAATATTTAATATACTAAAGTTAATTATTATATAATTTAATATTAATGTAATAAATATCATTTTTGTAATTAAATTAAAAAATAAAAAATTTACGAGATATATTAAAAAAAAATTCAAAATAGCCATTTTATGAATAAATTTTAAGAAATAATTTGGTGAAAAAATTACTCATTAATATTTTGTAGTTAAATTTCTGTAACATTTTAAATTTTGTATAAATTCAAAATTTTCTGTATTCATTCTGTGGTATCAAAGACTGGCTATGTTTTATAAAAAAAAAGGACAGAAGTAAATACAATATTTTCACACTAAATATAATATGTGTATGGATTTTTCCATGAAAATTGTTAACGTTCTAATGACTTGCTTTAATTCAAATAAAAACACGAACAATACCTATTACTTAATAAGTAGTTTTATCTTTTTAAAAATAAAACTACTTATTCTAACTAAAATTAGAATTTATTTATCCCGAGTCAAGATTTATATTATACTAAGTATAAGGTCTATTATATTTACAAACTTGGAATTAATACGATGATAAGATATTTGATAAGGCAATTATTACTTATCACTCTCATTCAAAAGCGTAAGTAATTTTCATAAACAAAGTTACACATCTCCAAATTTATGAAAAGGTTTTTTTTCTGTTCTTTTCTCAACACGTATTTCAATATTAATACTGTAAAAGAATACATGAAATTTCAAATTTTCACAAACATTAAAATGTTACAGAATATTTACTACTGAATTTTGGTAAGATATTTTTTTACCAAAATTTTTCTTAAAATCTTCCCTACAAATTTAGCTATCTTAGATTTTTTTTTTTACATTTTATTTAAAATTTAAAAATAATTAATATTTTTAATAAAATTTAATAAAATGAATTATTGAGATATAATTATAGATCAAACGTATAACTATTAATTAAAAAAGAATCAGCTAAAAATATTAACTGGATCAAAATTTATTTAAGTTGTCAGTGAGTGCTGGGCTACTCTGTATATAAAATAATTAAAATATATTAATTTAAATATGTAGCATAGTATACTAGGGATAAGTATAATTGGAAATAGGAAAAATTAATGAACAAAATAAAAGATGTACAGAAAAGGTGTAGGCAGCATCCAACAAATAATCTTCACTAATAGTTTGATTGGTAGGGCCAAATGATAAAATGAAACAGCCTTTACAATTTGTATAACACAAACGCAAAATGGTATTTGCATAGCTAGAGAGATCGCAATTTTTGTCAAAAAAAGCATTTAAATCAAAATAGACAGGTAACCCGACGTATGTCTGGTTGCCTATCTGTGTTCGTAGCCGTTGCGTGACAGCATCTCATTGAACGAGAAGGGGAGTAACGCCGACATCAGTGTATGCATATTTGACACCTGGCTCGGTTGAATTGTTGACAGGTGGTCAACTTGTCAGCAGAGGAAACTTCTTATCACGATGGCAAGTTTGTAGTGGATGATTGATAATAGGAAAAATATGAGAGAATGTGATAGTAAAGAACTAAAGACAATTTAATCAAGTTATTACTGAATTTCAATAATAGAATAATGGTTTTGATTTAGCACGAAATTAATATCACAGAAAATACAATAACATTATCAATTATTACAATTACAATTAAACTTATATGTTCACCATTTAATAATATACATTATGTAGGGTTGTTTAGATGTAAGCAATAGAAGGCCAACTCTTTATGTGTTTATGATCTTATATTGTTATTATTTATGTCTAATTTAAATAATTTAAGAATTTAATTAATAATTTTGATTTGAATTCCAAGAGTTTTGACTTTAGATATTTATTTTAGTTTTTACTTATGAGTTTGTAAAAAGATATTTATACTATTACTTAACTATCTTGATAAAACGTTAACATCAGGTAAAAACTGTGCGGTTGAAACAGACTAATTTGATGACAAAACATACAATCTCCTTATTCATTTAGATAAAGAATAAACAAGACTTGCACGCAAACAATAGCGATTAATGTCGGATAAAAAATGTAGCCCTAAAAGCTTTTTCCTTGTTTCTTAATGGCTTTTAAGATAATATGACGTCTGTATTGGAAATTATTTATAAGTCATCATCATAGAGATAAAAATGATTAATTTAATGTTGATTTTCTTTTTCAAGTCGTTAGATCTATAAGCTACAAATACTATCTATTGTGTTCTACACAGAAAACTAAAAAATATATCTTACGAATTACCTCCCAAAGAGCATTAAATAAATTATACTATTCTATTATGACAAATTAAATTTTTTATTAATAATAGTAACACGTGTAAGAATAATACTTCAAATAAAATTTTCATTATTTAAAAACTATCTCGAGATTTTTGTTGTACACGGAATTAGCTAATATTCAAAGAAAACACTACATTTCATTGATTAGAACGTGTAACATGGTTAAAGTATCATTCTGTACCAAGTGTAATAAAGGATGTAAATTACGCTCTAAGAGTTTTTGATTAATTACAATGCTAAATATTTAAGCACTTTTGTTTTGAAGTGATTTGCAACTCTGAAATATGATAAATTGATTTTACAGCGTTTATCTGTATATTTATATCAAATTGTTATCTGATGTTACATCGCCTTTTAGTAATCAACATAATATAGAAACTTTAACGACCAGATAATCATAGAGACTAAGTCCTAATTATGATTTTTTTATAAACATCATCAATTGAATAAGTATTATATTTAATGGTATTATTCTTATAAAATGATTAAAAGTACGTAAAACTCATTAATAAAATAGTGATCCCATAATAAAATTTATGAGAAATATTACTAGTAATTTTATTGAAACAGAAAAGACACATGTTTATTATTTTTGTAATACATTTTTCCATTTTATTTTAATTCTATATTCATTCCTTAATTTTTTCATGTTTCTAAACAAATTTTTAAATCAAAAGTTTTAGGAATATTTTTCATTAAACAATTTTTTCAACAATATAATTTAAAAAGAGAAAAATAAGTAAACTTTTAATGTTTACATAAACATCTGAACAAATATTTAGTTTCTATGTATTTTTGGTACAGTTTAAATTGAAAAAACATTAGGAATATTTGTTTTTTAAATTTTAATGTCTTCAAACATAGAATAAATGACTCTATTTACTACTTAAATTTTGAAGTTCAATATTTAATATTTTATTTGATATGATTTCAGAGGATACCGTATTTCAAAATTAGATCAAAAATAAATATATATTATAATAATTATCATTTTATTAGTAGTAGAATACGGAATTTAACTTCTAATTGTATTTCTATTATAATTGTAACTCTATATGAATAATACATTGAGTATAAGAAACCTTGTGACTGATTTTTTTATCCAAAATATTTTAATAATTGTATATATTTTGTTATAAGCATGACTTAAATACTTATTTTTATTATAACTGTAACACTAATTAAAATAATGACTCCATCATTCATTGGAAAATATTAATTATTTAAATTAACTGGATTATTAAACAAAAAGCGGTTGTATTCAAAATGTACTGTTATAATATTTACTTAACTACACCTCTATGTTACAAAGCAATGAAAAAAATTGACATTATTAAATTAGAGCTTTATTCAATTACTTGAACAACACAAATATTACACATGTATTATTATATAATCTAACTTAATTTTGTATGTAATAAAAATGATTAAAAACAAACATTTTAAAAGCTCTGCTAATGATATAATAATAAATAATTAAAAATAATTTAAGTAGATTATAATACAAATGACGCCATTTTTTTTTTTTTTGAAACAAAAAACTACCCGTGTATACTTATATAGAACGTCAAAAGTTCCTACTAAAATGAGCATTATTTAAATATTTTTTTGTTCAAAAAATATTATAACAAATTATGTACAATGATTTTCTATACTGAAATTATCACAATGTACAAAAATAACAGTCGCACTCACTAACTATAATATATCACCTTTTCTAATATGCACTAAAATAATATTAAAGTATAAATATACTTATGTAAACGACTTCGTCTCGTAAAAACAAATGGCTATGAAATTTTCTTGACACCATTTGCATAATATGGTCAAACGAGGGGATTTAATTATTTTATTTTTTAATTTAACTTTTGTATCTGTAGTATACACCTATAAAGTATATACGTATCGCGAAGTCGTTTAGTATATTATATTAAAATTCAAACGGTTTGTGGTATTTTTAACTTCAGTTATACAGATACAAAAAGATTAAATGGCTAGAACGTTATTTAAGTTTTGTGTGGTATTGACAAAGTATTCGTAATCGTAAAAAGTACTTCAATAGACCTGACTGCACTATATCGAGGAATTTTCGCTTTTAAAGTTAAAATATATTGTATTTGGAACGTTATAACGATACACTTATCGTTAATACGCGAATCATTAAAAAAATTATTAAGGATAAACGAAAGACCTATAATTATTTAGCAGTCACGGGTTGTAAAACTTCTGTGATATTAATTGGTGACGCAGGATTAGACATTAAAGTGGGAGATGAAGGATTTTCACTTATAGTTTGATTAGACGACTTGTCATCGTTGTTTGATTCCATTGGCCCGCTATTATACGTCGAGAAGAATGTCAAAGCTTTCATAAGTTGATAACTTTTTGATATTGGAATGTTGCTGTCGTAAAGCTTCTTTGAAGATTTGCAGTCTACGTAGAACCACCAATTACATTTCAGAATAGTTTGATCGAACAGTGTTGATTCAGGACACAAGAAACTCTTTTGAGTTAATCCTTCGTCAGTAAATGCACAAACGTGGAACACCTAAACAAGAAAAATCGTCATCGTTTTTTATCCAACATAATTGTAAAATGTACGAGGCGGAAAGTTTCATTTATAATATCGTGACGAAATTTGTTTTCTTAATTTAGTTAAAACATTCGAAGGGTACAGCGGGAAAACGGTAATTGTCTATTTCTGTACATTAGAAAAATGAAAATATTTTTCATCCAATGAATTTCATTACTTAATACTGCTGCTAATGGGCTATCGAATTAAATCATAAAATCGAACGAAATGGACTATTACCGTTTTTCCCTTCATTTATTTCCGAGAACCTGCTCGCAAATGTATCAGAATGAGAGACTTTCATTATCTTTTTCTGTATAATCAACCCTATGAAATTATTAGTACACGGAAAGTAAAACCTAAGTAATTTTACATGCGTTTTTAATTAGGCTAATATGAAAATCACATGAAAAATTCAGTAAAAGAAAACCGTATAAAAGAGGGCGTGTGCTTATTACACAAGTTTTAACGATAACTTGTGATTCATGAAAGTTCCAATCAGCGTAAGTAAATACGGCTTTATACTTATAGGCAATTTACTGTCATTAATGCATTCGTCACAACACATAGCGCCTTATTTTGGACGTTCAAGTCAAAAACACTTGTTATTAATTTTGTCAAATGAACTTTGACATTGTGTTCGGTAATGTAAAATATATCGTAAGAATATGTTGTTGTCGAACACAATTTCAGTATAACGCCATAAAATAAATTCCTAAACATTATACAGAATGCATCGCATTTGGAATACCTTTTATAAAACGTCATAATACAGAGTATACATATATACCAATAACACTAAGGAAACGTAAAGAATTTCCAGCGTTTATAATAAAATGTGTTTATCGTGCGTCACACATAACGCAAAGTTTGTGCTGGTTGGAAATATGTTATAATGAAAGTAATGGCAGTATAAAATCATGAGAGTTCAAAAGCATTTTATCTGTAAATCGACTAAAAAAAAATCATCATCCAAACGTATGCCGATGACAAAATGTGAGTAAAGAATATTGAAATTATTAATATTGAGCACTTGAAATACATGTATTGGTTTTGTCGACCATTTTGTTTATATTACATACAATGTATCTTTTATGTCACAAAGTATACTTTCGTTATCTACCTAAAACACTCTTTACTCATAACCGCTCGACTTGCGTTAATGGACCGAGCAAGTGCAAGTTGTCCAAACATACGCATAACGTGTAAACTAAACAAGTCTTTTTAATTAGTTAATTATGTATTTATCGAAATTTCATATTTTATGAATATTTCATATTTTTATTTTAAATATTCGACCTATTGTTTTTTTTACAAATTATTTAGAATTGTACTGAATGTGAAAATCATAATAGTAGTGACTAAATTCGATTTATTGAGAAAATTAATCAAATTAATTGTTTCGAGGTAACCTCGAAACCAACTGAAACACAACAGTATTAAGTACTCACACAAGTACTTAACACTAATTTGAATAATTATGATGATTGCAGTTTTCTTTTGGCGCCGGTGTCAAACAAATTCTTTGACACCCTCACCGCTTTTGTTTTGCTCGTTGCTCATTAATAAAGATCCTTCTCCTCGAAATTACGGAAATATATCAGGAGAAGTGTGTCCCCTGATATGTCGCCCCACCAGAAACATGCATCGCGACCGCAATACATAATGATGGGCGTCACTGGCGGTTTCTATCATACAAACTAATACGCATATTTGCTTGTGAAAACTTCTGCTGAACTCGTACAGTGCGCACATTTGAATTTTGATTAGAATGAATTATTTTACACTACGTGTTTAAATTATGCAGACTTACATTTTGTTACCTTTGTTCAAATTGTGTTATGATAAATCTTGGAATTTTGACAGTATACGAATTTTCTTATATCTACTACGTTTCACTGAACACAATGCATGTACCAGACCGTACTGGTGCCTCATACGCGATTTAAATTCATGGCACAAGTAAAAAGCGAGCTGAATTACATGTATGTTTGCTTTTCAGTAAAGTTCAAAAAAATTGAAAATTATGTACGCTAATGAAAATAACTAGCACATGAAATTAGTTTGAATTGCTATTTTTCTGAATAACCAACCAACATTATTATTTCAAATTATGTGTTAATGGGAAAACATTATTGTTTGATCGAGATGGTTTAAAAATGACTGCAATAAAAAGTGTTCATTAGTTATTTTGTACGATTCATTTGAATCAACGCGGCTATAATAACTTTCGAGTGGGAAACTTTTTAGACATTTTTTATTTTTCACTTGTAAAAATATAGAATAATATATACAGAGAGCAAAAACGTACCATGCAACCAAGATCTTCATCACTGTAAAGACCCGGGAAATGTTTTTGATTACCACAGCTAAAACTGGTATCGGGTAAGTCTACTTTGGACGTGAAGTTGTCGTCGAAGTTTTTATCGTAGCCAACGGGATAGTATTCCTTTGGGGCGTTCATCACCTTCTGGCCACTTCCGTATTTGGATTTGAACGGTTTCATAAGAATTTTTTTAGTGACAGGAGGTGCTTCGGTGGTAATAATGGTGATCGGCGGCAAAGGCGTAGTAGAAGTCGCTGCACTCACCGTCGTAGTGCTGGCTGGCAATACTGGTGAATAGGGAACACGTTGTTGTTGATGTCGCAATGCTATTGCCAGTTGTTCGACGCTAACGTTATTGGCAGCAGCAACATTGAATAATGATGTCATGGCCACAGGGTCTACTTCATTAGACAGAGGCTGTTTTTCGGCTTTTTTACCGTAACTTGGTAGCTTCTCGTGGTTGGGTTCTACACTCGCGGCCACCGCGTACACCGGCCGAGTATCAATTGAATTTTGTGGATTTCGTGTGAACGCCTAAAAGTATAAATCAACACGGTAAATCATAAACTAACACAATATGAATTATACAAACGAAGAAATAGTTTAAAGACTCGGACAATTCTAGATAATAATTATCCGCAGCATATTTTTATAATAAGAAATCTCTTCAAAGGAGCCATTACCAATTTTAAGTATGTTGGCAACACATTTTTTTTTTATAGATTTTTCTCTAACTATTGGCATTGACAGCTTTAACCCATCAGCCCTCTTCTAAAGACGCTACCATTTAATGTATTTTAAATTATTATCTACTGTGTTTCAGCTTAAAAGGTAATTCAATATTAAATGATTTTGAAAAAATATCACTTATCAATAGGAAGTGTAATAAGGTCAATAAAACAATTTGTACTCGAAAGATATATTGTATCTCTTAAAAACGACGGGGGCTCCATGTGCGTCATTGAGTATATTATGAGTTTTTATTATGGTTGTAATGAGAAGACGGGCAAATGACTAACCATCACTTTCGTTTAGAAATAATATTATTGATGGTGTGTATCACATTAAGTCTACAGTTGGTCACGTCATTGTACAGTGTAATGATAGTACAGTGTTGAGCAGATTAAAATACTGTTTAATGAATAATTGTTCAATTATCACCGAGAGAAAACTTATATAAAATGTAAATTATCTTTACAAAAATACTTAACCGGAAATCATTAATGTGTGTATTTTTTTCTACAATTTTCGGCAGTTTTTCTGTTTTCATAAAATGGCATTCTATGTAAATTACAACTTTTAGTTTTAAGTGCTTTATGGTGTATCAAAAATATATGGTCTTTGTAACACTTAACCATTACATATATGCGAATACGCTTAATTAGATAAAATCTAATAAAAAATAACTGTTCATCGAGGTAATGTCTACCTGATTTTTGTATACATTAGTGTAATTTACATGGCGACAAAGAAAGGTATTTTATCCAAATATAATACAAAACTACAGCTCTCACATACACATTTTGCAAGCTGCGTTGGGTTGTACATTTAAAAAAGTGAAACGTATGTATTTGTAATAACAATTGTTTAATCGTCTTTTGGCTGAAATTCATAAATTTTATTACCGTATAATTGAATCAGTATTAAAAATTATTACCGAAAAAAATTGAAAATAATCAGTGTGCCGCAATATTAAAAACTTAATTTATTACGCGCTTTCATCAATAACGCATAACTTTATTGAATTTTGATATTTGAAGTATTAGAAAAATTAATTATTAATTATTAATAATTATTAATTTAATAATAATTATTATTAAAATTAAGTATTAAAAAAATAAGGCGAAATCAAAAATATAATATCTACAACCCGTAACATTGTCTATTGATTAACTTTTTTTTTTTAAATATTAACAAAACCACCATAAATGGGTTACGCTCATGATTATTAATTGTATTTCTGTAATTTTAAAACCTTACCGCAAATCTTCTGTTAGCTTCGTTTTGCATGGAAAACTGTTGTTGTTGTGGTGTTTGTATTCGCATCTGTGGAATTGTACTCGGTACCACCATACTATTCAGTAATAAACTTTGCCCTAAATTATTTGGTACCACATTTTTCGCGAAATTATTCGGTAGGAAATTATTGGATATCCTGTTTGATACCATATTATTTGGAACACCATAATTTGATGGTGTGATCACTGTTGGGGCCACCGTTACTTTTGCTATCGATTCTGGTAGAGCAGCAAATGCAGGCACCGGAAGTGGCTTGAGCAAAGGTTGCTGTTGTGCAAGTCGTACGTTACGCACTATGTTGTTTGCAACAGCTATCAAAGGTCTAAACGGAGGAACTTGTTTGGTTTTACCATTCATTTTGGCGTATAGAGTTCTATCGGCATTTGACGTTACTAGATTAGTCGCCTAAAAAAATGTTTAAAAATTATAACATTTTATGTTGGCTCAATAATATCAAACTTTGTTTTTTTATACTTAATGTTTTTACTACATACGTTTAGTAAGTTATTAATTAGTGAAAAAAATATTATTATTGTTAAATTTATATATATTTTTTCTTTTAGGATTTTTTTGCGACAACTAAATCGAATACATTTTTTTACGTATTAAATATAATTAAGCTATAATATAAACAACTTTTAATCATTTGCATAATATTTTTGTTAATAATATCTACTTTTATTTATATACATATATATACAGAATGGACCAACTAAACCAACTCTTATGACTTTTGTTATAATTACAATTACACTGTTTGAGTAGGGAAATAGTACGGGCCGAGTATGTCTTATAAATATACGACCTGTACTCACCCGAGCTGCATACCCATTCTATGAATCAAATGCTTGTAACTTCCTACGTACTTATCCTAAAATTGTCATCGATCTGTCAACATTTTTTGGTTAGAAAAACTCTAAAAAAATGCTATTTTGAATTTTTGAAAAAATTAAAAAAAACATTTATTTATTATCCAAAATAAATTACAAAAAATATGTTTTTAATGTAGTCTGAGAATGCAAAAATTGTTTAAAAAAAAAACGGCAACAAAATTTTAATTGTGTGAAAAGTCAGAATCGTTGTCGATTGGATCTTTTCCACTCTTTATATCAGATCATATTTTTAAAAGCTTATTTTAAGTATTTTATCTATCAAGGTATTTTTTCGTAAAGCGACGCTTCATTGAATTCAGATCTTAAGTGCAGTCACGCATAAAAAAGTAACTGCATATTGTAAACAAATCAGCTGTCCATAGAATGAAAAATATAAAAGAAATTTATACCTATACTTAGGAAACAAAGGAAGAAAATAAATCTTATACATTATATGCATATGAATTTTACTTATAAATATTATTTCTCAAACTCTTAGGAACGATTACAGATAATACAAATGTGATAATAATAACACCCATATAAGTGAAGAAAGTTTGACGAAGTTATTTTTCTTTTCCAGTGTTCAATGTACACTAAATGTGAAATTATACATTATATTTGTTAAAGTTTCAATAAATTTAGTTTTTTTAAACAATTATAGCATTAGATTTCATAAAGATTACGAAAAAAAGTGATGTCCGTAGTAGTTTTCATAGAAATTAGTCACTTGATACGTGTTGTAGAAAATAAGACAAAATTAGAAATTTTACAATTAACACTTTTTTTTTAAGAATATATATTTCGCAAACAAGTTAATGAATCATTTTTGTAAGGTAATACCGGTACGAAAGAATTATGTTTAAACATGCGGTTATGAGGATATCTATGTAAGCGGATCTGATGATTTAGGACCTTGGTTTTTTTTATCCACTAATATTATTTGCACTCTCACTCTTGTAGTTATCACACGAATAATACCAAAACTATAACCACAAAGTAACCACACAATTTAGATGGAATTTTAAAATGATTCAACGATGTTGAAATGTTATTCTTTTAAAATAGTCTTTTGTGATGTTTTACGTTTTGGTATTAATGGTTTATACAGATGAGTTATAAGTAATTTCAAGTTTTCATATATGCAATCGAAGAGGTGACTTGTTTCGCAGCATCAGTACGTACTTAATTCATAAAATATGCTATAGGCGATAAAACAAACAAATCTGGTAATATCATACAAATCTCATTTGTCATGTGTACAGACAGGTGAGATTTTTACAATGAAAAACATCAGGACATCCAATAATAACTGATTATGTATAATAATCCAAGCAAAAAATTCTATATTTAATTGAACAGTATTGTTTTTTTGTGAAAGTCAATTTGAAAATACCTTCATGTAGACAGTGTGTGTATCAATAATTACTAAAAAGCCCAGTATGATGCTGATTACTTAATTATTTGTATTACTGTTTAAAGTAGAACCCCGTGGATCATCATGTGTAATAAAAAATGTAACAAAATAACTGAAATGTTTAATTAAATCAAATAAAATGTACAAGATTGATTAACTTTATGAGGATAAAGTGATTAAAGATTTAACTGACGACTATTCTTTTGATAAAATCAACTATAATTACATTCATTATAGTTTTTTTTAAATAATTTATGCATTTTTAGACTACGATAAAGTCATATTTTTATTATTATTTTTAAAAATAAAAATATTTTTTTTTTAATTTAATATTTTTATAAAATTCTGATAAATATTTTAAATTTTTGAAAATTGGCTAATTTTTAGAACTTTTCTTATAAAAATGATTGATGGGTTGATAGCAATTTTAGAACAAATATTTATTTAGTTGTAAGCATTTTAATATATTGAGTGAGTTTTAGTGTGGGTGGGTACTGCTCGTACTATGTGCATATTTATTAGTCATACTCAACCTGTGATACATATCCAATCTATGTTTTTTAATGCTTGTACAAAATTAATGCTTATCCTAAAATTGTTATTGATCACGTAGGATGGTAAGGTTTACCTACAAAATAATAATAATAAGAATAAAGTGTTAATTATTAATACTTTCAGGGAGGAATTTTGCAGATTTAATTTTTATCCTATATGTAAAAATAAAGTACTTAAAAAAAAAAAAAAAAAAATTATAACTTTATAACTGACATTTCAATTAACTAACGTAGTACAGAGTGTCACAGTGGATATTAAAAAAAATTTCTATGTACCCCTTAAATTTTTTTTAAAAGTTTTAAGTAGAACACAAATAGGGATTTTTTTTAATAGGGAAATACTTTGTTCAAACATCCTTCTTTTTCGGTTTTTTTCTTTCAGGTTTAATACATTTTAATTTTTATACACATTTGCTATAAAAGAAACAAAATATACAATTACTTTAAAATTTTTTTTGTAATTTCTCCGTAAAAATTACAATATTAAATTTTTGAAAATTAATTTCATACTAAATTAAAGTATTTAATCATGTATTATAATTATAAATCATAAAACTAGTAATCCGGATATAATTATGAAAAAGGAGTTGATGTTGCTTTGGAATAACACAACAATTCCTACTAAAAATTGAGTACTATCTACAGGTTTGCATCGTTGCGTTTTTTTGTGATAATGAATTTAATCAGTGTCAGATATCATCTGAATTGTACCTATACTTTTATAACTACGCCGTATTCCCACTATGAAACCGTATTTATTATTAAAACCATCTAAATAATAAAAAAATGCTTTTAACGTAGTCTAAGAATGCGAAAATTGTTTAAGAAAATTACAAAGAAATGAATATTGGATCTAAAGTTATAAGAGTTTTCAGTTAGATCTGTTCCACTATATATATATATCAGTTTTAATGCTAAACATTAATGTTTTCTAATTAAACAATAGGAAGAAAATTATTAGTACAACTATCACATACAGACGTAGGGTGTATGCGCATTTTTTTCATGGCTTTTGCAAGCTAAATAATTGAGAACAACGAGAAGTTTTATACCTTTCGTGACTAGAATATCAAAACAACGCATTTGGAAATCATGATTTTAATAAACAAGCTGACTAAGAAATCGAAGTCTGACAATAAGTAAAAAAATAACCAAATTAAGAGAAAAAAATCTTAATACACTTTTATAGAAATAGAATTTATTTATGACCCTTACTCTTACCATTTGACTGTTTTCGGATAGCACTTCCAAAGGTTCAAACGATCCTGGTGCTGGGAAACCGTTCACGGAACGTCGTTTGTTTTGCTCCAAAGTAGATAATGACTCTTTAAAACCAAGTTCATCGGCTAATTGTATACCTAAAATTATTTTTATAATACAATATCATTATTTTCGAAATTGTTTATTATGTTTATAATAAATAATTTTGAAAAAAAAAAGTTTTTAGCAGTTAAACAGCTCTCTTTTTATAAATTAATAAAAATATTTAATGTACAGTGTACATTAGCATATTTTATGTGTAATGACCATATTATAAGAATATTTTTAGAACAAAAGGCTTAGTAGACTAAATATTGGAGTTAGAAATTATCCAATCATTATTAACAACATATGTATTATTATAATAAGTAACACTGTTGAGATTTGTGTTATCTTTTAGTGTGACATAAACTTAATAAAAATAAATATAAATTACGTATTTTATTTATGGTTCCATTTTTATAAATTAAATTTACCTAGACCAACGTATCCTTTAAGACCTCCTAGGTTTCGGACTCTGAACATTCCAGATTTTTTCAAACCGCAATTTAAAGTGAGTCCGAAATCAGTTTCTAGTACACAAGTGGACAACACACATCTCCATGTCATTCCTGAAAATAGACAAATAAATAAATTATAATCAATAGTTATTAATAATAATCAATAAATAATAATGTTGGGCTATAAGAATCTTTGTTTTTGTATAACCAGAGCTACTAATATCGGTTAAAATGTAGTAGTCACAAATGTAAAAGTTTAAAATAATACAATGTATTTTTATTCTGTACAATATCGCGTTGAATATATCGTATTAAGACAGAGTGAAAATATATATTAGCTATACAAGTTCGTTCACTGCGAAAATAAACTATAAAAATGTTAAAGTTCGTCTAGACAATGCTATCTAAAATCGATCTGACTGAACCTATAACAAATGACACCGGCTCACCTTAAAATCTGTTATTTTAAATAAACGTATCGTATAAGTTATTGAAATGCGTTAAATTCCATGCTATACTAAATTTATGGACTTAAAAAATATTTGGAAACAAACGAATACTTGTCAGTAATAATTTCAAAGTTGGTATTTCGGCAAATTATTATTCGAATAAACTTTCGATTCTTTTCGGTATTGTAAAACTTTAGTGAAAACAATTTTTAATTGGAAGTGACCTCGGTAAAATCGAAGAAATATAAGCTAGTCGAACCATGACAAACGTGATATGAACACATTAAGACATCTAAAATGAACAAAAATTATTTTTTAGTTTAAATCAATAATTTTTTTGTTTGGAATAAAATTTACCAATTAAAATGAGTAAAATTACATAATTAAGTTAAATAATTAAAGCACTTTTTATCATTTCAAATCTTTCGATTATAATACTACAATAGTTTATAGAAAACGAATTACCAAAAAATTAAAAACACGGTTGTATGTTCTAAAAGCTAAATCTTTGCAGCAAAATGTATTTTGTAGAAAACGCTTACATTTTTGCTGTCTCAGTAAAAAGTAAGATTAAAATAAGTAAACTTACTTAATTGTTTTATACTCTCCCTGACGAATTTTGGGAATAATATATTACGGTATTATCAAAATGATGGACATTTATTTAAGATAGTGATTTATCATGCGGATCTCATTTGTCAGAGTAAATATTCATCACCTATTCCATTACGTCAGAAGCGATAGACCGCGAACCGTTTCATATTCAAATCGACTTTTTAAGCAAACATTGTGGAAATTATTTATCTTTGACTACAAGACGATTTCATTTGGTTTATACGATGACGAAAGTTGGGCGACCTTTTTATTCGTTCAAACTTAATCGTCTGAGTTGTTTGTCGCCAGAATGAAACTAAGAATTAATAAGTAATTGTCATTATACAATATAGTTTATCTTTATTTATGTAATATGACGAATAAACGAGTCGATTACAAAAATGTTCACTAACTGATTTTGAGATTTATTAAAACAATAGATATTTCAATTAAAAAGTGACCATCACTTAGTTTATAGAGATTACTTAGGATGGCGTATTGATGATTTCATGAAATATGCTGACGGATGTTACAAAATAAAAAACTAGAGTTGTTATCACGGTCAATAACATATGAGTCAAAAATAATTATTGATTCATTATAATGAGTAGATACAGAAGTATGACCACCAGGTTAATTCCAAATGGTAATTTTTTCAGTAGAGAAAAAAAACATTATTAAATTCATAATAGTGAAATAGAACTTGATAAAGTTTTCTTAAATTTTATGGAGAATAAAATTATGAAATCAAAAATTTGATTGTATCAAAGATCGCTGAATTTTTTCTATTTTATAAACAAATAATTCAAAATTTAAAAATAATGAAGATACGACCTTGGCAAATTAGACCTTATCATTTATGAGAGAAACACAGCTTTTAAACACTTTTATTGTTATTTAAAAGTTATTTTTCAGTATAACAATAAACCTTTTTACTCATAGTAGATTTCTATTTTTGTGATATTTTTTTGTATTTCTAAGACTAATTCTTCCTTGATAAAAATATGTTTAATAGTTGATTCGTGTAATTGAGTAGACAATACAAGTTCCTATAATAAATAAATTAAACTAATGATCGTTGANTATGAGAGAAACACAGCTTTTAAACACTTTTATTGTTATTTAAAAGTTATTTTTCAGTATAACAATAAACCTTTTTACTCATAGTAGATTTCTATTTTTGTGATATTTTTTTGTATTTCTAAGACTAATTCTTCCTTGATAAAAATATGTTTAATAGTTGATTCGTGTAATTGAGTAGACAATACAAATTCCTATAATAAATAAATTAAACTAATGATCGTTGAAAAAAATCAATTAAGTATAGGTGGGAAGTTTTGAAACAGTATTGGAATGACTATAAAAAAAAATTACAATCAAACATTGGATGTAGGTTTATTAGTTAGAAAGTACAAAACAGTTTGTTTTCCAGGTGTCGTGACAAAAATGAAAAATATGTAATGATTAATGATTGTCACAAAACGAAGGCATAATTTATACTTGGTTTTCAATTTTAATATCTAGTAATTTATTTTTATGTATTTTCTTATAAATTAACGCACAGATAAATCGTATAATTCAAGCGTTGTTTATGTTCTATTGTGTAAATGATAAGTGAATTTGATGATACTGTAATAGCATACACCACCAACAGTATTTTACCATCAGAGAAAATCTAATACATTAGGCTAGAGAAAGTTTCATTTCATAGTACTCTAAAAGTTATTTTAGTCATAGAATTTATTATAGAAAAAATGCAAAATGTATTGCAAATTATAGACTATAGTCAAATGAATTATTATTGAAAATATTTGAACATTCAACCATTTTGCTGTCGGTTAATTTGTAAATACTTAGGTATTTTGTAAAGTTTATTGTCTACAGTGTAACACTTTGAATCTAATTTTAAATAAGGATAGTTTACGAGAGCCATAACCAATTAAAGAACGATTAACCACAAATACGTAAAGTGATGGAGTTGATAAAATATTTGCACTTAGTTTTTTTTAATATTTTTACCGTACTATAATCGCAGTAATATGTTATTTTACACTACAAAAAGTTTACCAATGCTAATCTAAAATCATGCCTTGTTTGCGTTAATGTGAAAACACACAAAGATTTCAAACTTTTCGAAAACCAGTCGTGACTGGTTTTTAAAATAGACTAATAAACATTAAAATTAGTGTTAATGTGAGCGTAAAAAGTAAAAAAATATTCAAACAGTATTTTCATGGTGAAAGCAAAGATATAATTTAGTTTAAATTAATATTAAAAAAATATACTTTACAAAGGGATAATTATAATTTTTTTGGAGTGCCCGAAAATGTTATCAATTACTGATTATAGGGATAATGGAATACTTCCACTCTCCTCTCACCATTATTTTGAAAATTCATATCTAATACTTAACCCTCTAAATTTGGCTGAACTTATTAATAACCAAGAATATAGTATATAATTTTAATTGTAATATTACAACTCTCTTTTTTGGTATAACAAAAAAAAAAAAAAAATCTAAACAAATAATGTGATATTGTCTATAAAATCATATATCTATTAGTGATGGATAAAATTGAATAATGACAATCGAATTATTCGTTAGTATTAAACGACAGTAATTCAAGTCGATGGTTTAAATTATGTATCATTCATACAATGAATAATCTAATATTATTAAATTCTCTCCATTTATAATTAGACGAGTATGAATTCTGCTAAATAAGAAATTTTCTATAAAAAACTAATAATTATAAAAACGGAAATTTTGATCTCTTAGAATTTACAAACTTTAAAAATACTTGTCAATAATTTCTAGGGAGGGGCTGTAGCTGTCATAGTTGACCTCATAAATGCACCCCAGTTAAGTTTTTCTTAAGTAAACTCTATACGCTGATTAAGACTTGGGAATAACATATTTTATGGTAGTCATTTATGCAGATGAAGAATCGTATATTTCTTCGTCATTTACAAAACATTAAGAAATTATTAACAACTGTTCAATAATTATACAGTCATAAATAATTGAAATAAACAGTATATAAATATTATTAAAAAGTAAAATATTTTAGGTTATGCTACAAATAATTTGAATAAATATTTAAAAAAATTCCATATTATAATATTTTAATTTTCATAAAATTGCTCAACATTTTTCCATATAGAATATTTAATTTTTTTTTTTGTAAATAACAGCAATAGAAGGGAGAAATTTGACAAATCAATACTAGTATTTATTTGCTGGTCTTTCATCATTTCATGTAGAAATTACTTTGAATAATTTATGTAAAGCAAGTATGACTTGTATGTGCTATTTTTATATTTATTAATATGAATAATTTTAAATGAGTAGATTTGTTTATTTTGAAATTTGACAAGAGAGACTACCAAATTTTGAAATATAATCTATGCAAATATTAAGCAAATTTAATTAATTAGTTTTTATTATTGCTAGATAGTAAAGATTTAATCAGCGTATTTTATTGCAATGAAGTGGAACGCAGAGATTATTTTAGGTGTTTTAATCAATATGCAATTCTTTTGTCTATCGATCAAGTATTACTAGAAAAATGATCATTCTAATAATAATTACACAAAAAATAATAAGGTGTCATTACTGGATCATATCTTTCGTACATAAATTTATTATTGAAATGATGACCAATATAATGTGATAATCAGCCAAAAGTATCGACCTGGAGCTCAATAGATTCAACTCAAAGGGCGCTCAATAAGGAAAAACGGCTGTCGGTTTTCATATTATTTATACTTGTTGTATTAGTTAAATTAAAAACGTGACTAGATCGGAATCTACAATAAACGCGAAACAATATCATGAAAAGGTATTGGACTAAGTATGGTAGGCATGGAGGGTCAATGATAAATGGCGGCGGTTGAAGAGCTGTTTGGACCTTCTTAGCGGTCTTAAATTGCTGCACTCTCAGTTATTATACTAGAAAACTCGCCTATGGAATGTACACATGATGTTGGCTTTGCATGCTAAACAATTCCTTTAATCTAACGCGGTAAAATTGTTCTAGAACATTTACCGTTTTGTTCACTAAACTAGCAGTCTTCCGTAAAACATCAGAGACTACACACTTCCTAAATAGTATTGTGGACAGTAATGCGATATTTGAATTTTCTTATACTATGAGTTAGAAAAATAATGGTACGATACCTCACAATTATTTTACACGCGCTGAAGACCTCTTAACAGAACATATTAATTTTTTAAGTTGTATGCGGAACCTGTCGTCGCAATAGAAGTAGGTCTGTAGTGGTAAAGTGGATTAATAGTACCGGTTAGTTTGAATTAGCACACTGGTAGACTTGTAGCGAACAAAAATGTTTTACAGTTCGACGACAATGCCAATAAACCGATTTTATATAAAAGTTCATGTGATAATCTTTGTATCGTATTAATTCAAAAAACCCAAATCAAACACGGATTAAAAAAAATTAAATGAAAACATAATTCTTTGTAAAAATTGAAATTTATTTTAGCAATATTTGTTTTGTATAGACGCATCTGTGACTATAGTGAAACTGGTAAAACAAAAAAAAATTAAAATAAGTGTCATGAATTTATACCTTAAAAACACGTTAAAGAATAATTATTTTATCACATATTATTATGTTGTGTCTGTTTTTGTTAGTGTAGACAATATAAAATTGTAATTTCAAACATTTCATTGAGTTTCAATTATCTGACTTTGATTTAGATACGCAAATATTAATAATTTAATTCGTAGTTTTTGACCGCTTTATCCACTTTTTAAAATAGAATAGAGACAGTTTTTTAATTACCTTATTTTTCATTTTACATAGTAATTTAAGCTACTTATTAAAAATGTATATTTATTTCTTTGTGAATATTGACTTATAATTGAGTATTATATTGAGTATATAATAATAACATAGTTATTATCATGACTAAAACCCATAGATAAAAATTAAATATTAGAAATTATATATTGTACGAAAATATTTAAAGTTATTGAAAGTAGCCATTGAAGCGATTAAATTCACTATTGAATATTATTTCTAATTTTTCGTTTGAATTTATTATCTAAAATTGTCTGTTGATAATAGTTTAAAATATATTTTTTTGGGCCAATAAAATTTTAAATCTTAAAAATAATGTCAGTATTAAAAATCTTAACGAAATAAATTTAAATAAGTTGAACTAGAAAGATTGGCATAAATTTTAGACAACTTAAAATTTTGCAAAAAATAAAAAGCTTTACTCTTAAAAATGGCATTTTTATTTCGAATGAAATCCTTTATCAAGAGCAAAGTTTACAGAATAAACCATTTTTCTTTGAAGTAAAAGTTTTGAATAATACAATCATTTTTCTTCTGCTTATTTCTTTTGTTCTGGATTCACGGCTACCTAACTTAAATGATTGTTGTTTATCATAGGCATTTATAAAAATAAGACAAAAACGTGCTCGTTTTTATTACTAAACTTATAGATGTAAAAACGTTTTCCTTGCTGTATCCTTTTATGACATTGATGTATTAAATCGTTAACCTAATTATGCCTCGTTCAATTTATGTCGTACAATATCTTACCTACTATGTTTAATTGTATAGCTAATAATGAGTTTTAAATATTGAAACAATTCCTATGAAATTAGTTATTTGACTACTACGATTATTATATAACGTCAACTATTTTACAATTAATAATACATTAAATGTAGACAGGCTTAAGTTCATTTGAAATGATATTTGTGTGATTTTATGACTAGATAAATAAGTTTTGTGATCGAATGTAAGACTTTTCAAATATAATATTTCTCTTGTCTTTAAACTTGGTAAATAGAATTCCTTATAAAACAAGCTCGATACGTATTCTTATAAGTTTTATTATTAGATTAAATATAGTTTATCACAGAGATTTGTATTTATTCAGTACCATAGTTTTCAGAACCATAATGCTAATAAACTCTAAATTATAAGAAAATAAAATATTTTTTAGTTTTTACAGTTAAAAATTCAGAAACTAATTAACAATACAAAATAATTTTTTAATAACATAAAAAATAAGTTAATGATATATTTGTATTGTTTATGTGAACAATTTAGTAGTTTAAATTTATAAAAAAAAACTAAATTTGTATTTATTAATTTTAATTTATATTCGTTTGTAATAATATATATGTAATTGTATGTATGTTGTGTAAATGCATGTAATGTAATGTCATGTCAATCTACTAAGATCAGTATTTCCAATCAAAAAGCTAATTTGTTATACATATATTTTTTTTACTACATTTGTGTATACTAATTTAAAAATATGGAAAAACAATCAAAAATTAAAAACAACAGGGCAAAGTAAAACCAATAGGTTCAGTTACGACGCGTCGAAGTGAAAAAATAAGTGTAATTTATTTAAAGAAACCAAAATTAATCAGTATTACTTTCGCATGTGTTCACATACAAATATAATATTAGAACTTGAACATTTTTGTTGGATCAAGGTTTTATTTCGTGGAAACATAGTCCAGAACAAATTGAATTTTTTTCACGACTAGTATAGTTAAGAAAACTGGTTAAAATTGTTAAACGTTGCTGACATTTGTGTAGAATTGTTCATTACAGGCTATTTCAATTGTATTTGTATTATGGCTATTATTTAAAAGGAATGTTTAAGTCATTCAAACTACAAATATATTTGATATATTTCAACAAAATAAGACTGAACCGTTAATCAGATGATATTCTGCTTATGATTAAAATAATTTTGTCACTCGTAATCTTGTTTATCATTAGATACCCTAGTTAGAATAATGTTTTGTCTTAGCGCGTACTCAAATAACATCTCGTGCACGACATGATCCAACAAAACAATGTTAAGTATGCGCGAATTGTTTGTGGGAAGCGTAATAGGCGAATTATGAATCTATTCTTTCACCTTCAAGGATAGTAGTATACTGTTTTGGAGTTTTGTCGTAAAAGACAAAACGTTTTAACTAATACACGCCTCAAATGGTACAAATGTGGGTCACAGAATAAACGTAACTATCAATATTTTACAAATAAATATTTGTCATTTTTACGATTATACATTTTACCATAAATTTAAATATTGGGTTCCTTACTGTAANGTGGGTCACAGAATAAACGTAACTATCAATATTTTACAAATAAATATTTGTCATTTTTACGATTATACATTTTACCATAAATTGAATTTAAATATTGGGTTCCTTACTGTAGTGAGCCCTACAGTTTTTCAAATTAATTAAAATGCCTCCGTATGTGTTTTTTAAATTGTTTGTACTGATCATTACATTGATAAATCGTGTCTGCGAGCCAAAAACATTAATTATGAAACCTTTTGTAATAAAACGTACGCAGATCGTTTAGTTTGATAAATTAACCTATAACGTAAAGTGACCAAAACACTTATCACGGTGTTTAAAAAGTAAAGGACACTAAGTATATGTTATATCCTGTTTAGTGATTGTCATACATTCTCTAAACGGGTTTGTTTTCCTTGTTTCTTTTAAAGCTCAATTACTTTATTGCGACATAAAATTATAAATGGCCCCCAGACCACTAAAAAAAAAGTTAAATAATATTTTAGTTAAAGAATACTAATAAAGCATTAGTTTAATGTTAAACGGGTTGATACATAAATGTAGATTAGTATTTTTTATTATAATAAACACATTATTCTGAACTCAAACACATTTGTACAACTGTCACTATCCTTTGTTTTATGTTAAATTTTTAGATAAATTTATAAAATTGATCTACTCGCTTTAATAATTTTAGCTGATATCTCACCGTTTTAAAAAGCTTTACATTTTTTTTTAAATCCCTTAGACAAATGATACGAAATCAAACTCTGACTCTCTGTAAAGTATAGTTTAATTTTTTATATCTCATTCTTCAACCTTCTTATCTAATTATACAATTTACATACTACATGATTTTGTCTACTTCACGAGTAAGTACACGCTTTTATATACTATTAACACAAAATACTACTTTCTTTGTTTTATCTAAACGCTCAAACAAATACCACTTATAGTTAAACGATAGCGTTTAGAAAAAGCCCCTTTAAGCATTGTCATGTTATATGTTTACTTTATTTTGGTCATTTTACTTTAGTATAAATAAAATTTAAGTAATAATTTTACGCAATATTATTATAAAAATAATAATTTCGTAATAATTTTTAATTGAAATTTTATACAAGTCAAAGAAAATCCAACTGAGTTTTATTGGTATTAATAAAAAAATGTCAATAATTTATTAAAAAGATGATTTACAATATATTCGTAGTAAATTATTTAAATTATGACGAACACGCAGAAAACCGTTAAAAAAATGATTAGGTTAATAGTTTGATTAAATATTAATTTTATACTGTGAAAAAACTTATATTTGTAAAATAATATTGATTGTATTACATAATCAATTGAGTAAATCATCATTATCTCGTTATCCTCTAGTCCATCTATTTTGGCGTTAGTTCTACCATACTAAATGATTTTTACTAAATTTCTCTAACATCATAACATTTTTGAATTTAAATTACTATTAAAAAATTGGAAACATTTTCATATCTTCTCATTCGGTAATATTTGCTTTATAACATAATCAATGTTTATATTGTTCATTATATTATACATGTAGTTAAATTAAATATCCTTAGAATTAATATGAAATGTTGAGATTTTAATTTAGATAAGTATTCTGACTAAAACCTTTGGTTAGATAAAAAAAAAATATGTTTTTTTTTAACTGAATGCGTGTTTGTATTTTCTTTTCATAACTACTTTTTCATTCACGATTGTTGATCAATAACTATGACTGGCGACTGCAAGTTACATGATGGAAAATGTACACTTGGCATCCGTGTACTACAATGCCCTCAGATGTTATTCCTTGGGCTACTGTCCGAATTAAATATTTCATGGCGAATAAAAGCTGTCTTTGTTATATTAAAATAGGTTCTTTATTCAATGTTTCAAGCGATCCATTCAATGTATTACATTCGAAATATTGTATGAATAAATATTTAAAAACGCGTTTAATACAGAGTATTTAAATTCATCGAAATTCTCGAAAGCACAAAAGATATTTATACTTTTTAAATATAAAAATGGTGTTCGCCATTAATAATAAAAATAACGACTTTTGGACGAAACCAAATGCAAATACATAAAAAAGAATCTAAAAAGAAATTTGTTTTATTTTCCATGTCGTTTTCGTGACTCGAACACTCTTTAGGCTATTGCTCTGTTGTCGTTGAATATTGATGGCACGAACTAGTCTCTGAAGGTTCGACATCATAATTGCTGCCAATGAGAAAATACAGTGAAATTCGCCGATGGACATTCGACAGTTGCCGCTCAGATTCCAAAACCGTTACTTATTGGGCGTACTCGGTGCAACGTGACTTAAGTTGTGGGTACACAAACAATGGGGCCAACGCATTGGTGTTATCGATACTACTCTCTGTCCGGTCTGAACCAGTGCCCACATAGTCTTACTTGCTACTCGCAAACGAAATCGAAATCGCGATAATTAAACGATCGGTTAGTTATTTTTCTCATAGTGTTTTTTAACATTGGACTATCCAGCTATTTCAGATCGAGGTCGAAATAGACTGCATTAAAAATATAAGCTCTTTATGTTTCCCAATGCTAGTAAGGCAATCGTTTAATTTTCCGATGTGTGTTAGAAATCTACTAAAGTGCAAACGGAATCGAAAAAAATACATTTTTCAGATATGTCGATGAGAGACACTTGTAAATGTTTGACTAATAGCCAGAGGGTACGTTATAAGTGGAAAACGACAGCCGTAATGTTCGCGTTAAAATATCACTAGCCATATTTTTCACGATCGTGAAAATTGTATCTAGGTTTTTTTAACGCCTTCGTTGCCATCAAAGAGCTATTGCAGCGTAAGCGTTTTAAAAAAAACCTTTTTTTTTTTTTACTCCGGTCGGGTGGTTATCCGTTAAAAAGGGCACACGTCAATGTCGTTTGATGGAAGTCGTATAAAACTTATTACGGTCAGGAAACTGCGGTAAATCCAATGGCATGATAAACTCGGTAACGGCTTTCTTCGGGCCAACGTCAAATCACGTCTCCCCGGAGACATCTTTTTCTGCGAATAACAATCATGTGTTTAACTATATCTGTCGCGACAAATGATTTTTTTGTAACATTTTATTATCGAAAATAAAATAGAAACATACTAGTAAACGAATAATAACTTTTGCGCAAAATGAACGCTCGTCATTTCTAGAAAAATAATCTGCGGTAAATATTGCAGACTGTGTAAAGAACGTTCATTCGATTCATTTTGTCGCGAGCAAGTTTTTTTATGCTTTTTTTATTCATGCAAATGAGAATCAATGACCCGATGTGATTGCCAATTCCAAATATAGATAAATTTAATAGTCGTCAGTCGTGATGTGAGTATTTATTTACGACATCTGAAAAATTGATTACAAAGATTGGTGAATTATTTACCAATCTTATTATAATAATACATATTCAATATATTACAAATGGAAAAATGCACATCGGCCATTTCTCATAACTCACACGTTTAGATACGGATTGATTTTGACAGTTGTAATAGAAAAACATAAAACACATTTCTATTTCCAACAGACAATAGTTGAATGATAGTGTCGATAAAACATGATGCAGCATTTACAATTTCTCAGTGTTGTTTAGGTTCGGAGTTCAAGTGAGTAATGAACACTGTAACGGTGGTAATTATGGAAATTGAAGATCACTAGTAACTTCATTCTTAAATTTTCCAACTACAAACGTTTAGTTAAATTTGGCGTTTACCAAAAGGTTAATAGCATGTGATGCTGACGTCATTTTACTACTGTGGGTAACATTGCACTTAATAGAACCAAACAACTAGATATAAGTAGTACGCACATGAGGTGATATATCAAAGAAGTTTTCACTTTTTTTTAAACCGTCCCAGGCCATAGCTCAGAGATATGTGCGGCTAAAAAAACGCCTCGTCAGTCGTTAGTACAATAACTCAATAATAATTTATTATTTTTAATATTAACTGTGTAATTGTCGTGTCAGATTTATAGTAACACCTAAAAGTAATTGGCTATTGAACATCCATTTTATTACAAATAATCAAAAAATATAACGAAAACAATCGTAATAATAGGTGCAGTAATATTAAAACATAAAACGTGTCGACATCATAAGTATAAAATTTACAAAAACACGTTATCATTATGAGTAGACACTAAACAAAATTTTTGTACATAACACGTTTGTAAAAGAAATTGTAAAATATCATAAAATAGTATCGTAGAAGTTGCTACTCTAACCGACACTAATTGTGAATACTGTTTACGACTTCAACCTGTACTGTTATAAAAATTGACTTTTTCTTTTTTACATTCACTTTGAATTTGTCATCAACAAATAAAAATACTAAATAAAACAGTCATCGCCTGAAAATTCTTACAGGTTGATAAAATTGACAGTTTTTTTAAAAAGCTCTCGATTTAGTTTAACAATTATAATTAACGAGTAGGTAGGTAGTATGATGTTGTTTCGCTTCATTTAGTTTACTTTCTAAACACGATTATATTATGAATTTATTTCAATGGCGTAAGTCTGTAATTTGTGTGCACTATAAATGCTGTCATGGTGGCGACCTCGGTGATTGTAAATCGAATGGATAACTGGACCAACTATTGGTACTGCACAGTACAAAATTATACTGGGTGTCTCGGATTTCATTAAAAACGCTGTTAACTTTTGATTCGATTTTTATTATGTTTCATTTTTATTTTTTTAATAATAATTATTGTCTTTTAGACTACGTTAAAAGCATACTTTTCTTTATTTATCACGAATAAACATTTTTTTGTAATCTTAGGAAGCCTACTTAGTTTAGACGTAAAAATGTCTGATTTTGGAGTTCTGGCTATGTCAGTTTTCTCATCCTTTTTGGCGCAAGATTTAGTGTTTAAGAAAGATAAACATAAATCGATGAATAAATAAAAAACCTAGATTTTTCCTACACTGGTAATAACCAATTAGTTACATAATATTAGGAAATAGCCATTTTTTAGATCTTTACTTAAAAAATATCAATGGGTCAGTAAAAATGTTTAGACAAATACTTATTGAGTTACAAGTGTTTTATTAGCTAAAGTGAGTATGTAGTGCGGCGGGCGCAACATGTACTGGTGTAAACATACTTCACCTGCCTTTATTTGTACTTTATATGTTAAAATGATCGTAACTTAATAAGTACTTTTTCTAAGATTATCATCAACCTATCAACATTTTTTCAAAAATATGACCAAGAAGTAGTTATTTAAGAATTTTGAAAAAAATAAAAATTAATAGTTTATATTTTTTTCTTATTAGTGAAAAATAACAAAAAAACATGCTTTAAACGTTGTCTCAGAAGGTAATAATTACTTAATAAAAAAAATTCAACATAACAATGATTGTATCAAAAGTTATAAGCGTTGTCAGTTGAACGAGTACACCCTGTATAGGTGTACTCTGGTATAAAAATGATCGTTTCTATAAGCAGCCAACAGTCATAATTAAAATCCAAGTCACGGTTTGGCAGAATAAAAAGCTTTCATTTTTAGTTAGTCGATCGTGATCCCCAATTATGACACAGGTAATTATTGTTATTAATCGACCATAATGCACGTGTTTAAGGTCTAAATATACATCAAGTCTCGATGAAGTCGTTATCGATACCCAGGTATTGGAGTGAAGGATTTTTAATTCTGAAATTATGATAATTGTATATGACGGATTTGAACTTCGGTGTTAATAACCAGCACAGTTTTTTATTACATTTACTTATAGATACGTTGTTGTTATATTATTGGGAGAAATGAGCAGTAATTACATTACTGCGGATAACAGTTTGGCTCCAAGGCGGCTGTTACATCCGCTTCCCAAATGTTGGCCGAATATTTTATTCTGACGTACTGTTTGGGCACAGGTCCAACAAAATAATGTACTCCTATGCGGAATATATTACTAGTAGCCGATTGGTATCTACAAAAGGATGTTAAACCAACCAAAACTTGAAAGATTCACTCCCATGCGAGATGTTCATGTCACTTAATGTAAAGAAAAATATTAAAATAAGGTTGTTTTTTGTAAATTAAAATTTGCTGTGTGATCTTTTAATTTTATAAAGCAAAAATTATTTTTAAATAACTGTTTATGTGAATAATTAAAATTAAAAAAATTAATATTTATGATCCGAAACCCAGTACGGTTTTTAAGACATCCTGCATTCGAACATGAACGCAAGATAAAAACAGTAGATGCACTTGACCTTTTTTTATTTTAACGACATAATCGCCACAGAAATAAAGACCATCGTCGAGTTTTCCATAATAATTATAGAAACCTATTAACAATTATTGCATTACAATTATTATTAGAGTTACTATGTATCTGTAAGGCGATCAATGATACGTTTTATAATGTATATTTTTTTCGCAAGAAATAGCACATAATTAGTGAAAAAATACAAATTTGTGTTTATCTTACCGGTTTGGATACAAAAAAAAAAAATTGTTTTATATAAACGACTTTGAAGGTTTTTTTATTTATATTACTGTCGTGATATGCTTAATACTTTGCACTAAGCATCTCACAATTATCAATGAAAAATGTATAATTTGTATTTTAAACAACTTGTAAACAAACAAATAATTTATCTGTCATAACAAATATGCTGTTCAATACAATTTATTATTATTTATATATATGCCAACTCATCTATTGTCAACTATATTATCTAATATAATTATCATGTAATGTATACTTTGAAACAATAAATAATAATCATAAATAACACAAACGGCAATATCCCTGGATATGGGGGTACCTCTTCAGTACTATAAAAAGCACTGATATCCATTAGAGAGACAGAGAGCCACGGCTACGGCTAAGGCCAGAGCCACAGCTCCAGTAAGCTAGTTCTTTCCTACAAACTACTCTTGCTATTACATTTTGATCACGGCCCCGTGTTGCCGTTTGAGTTATTTTATTTTGTTTACTTTATTTATGTTTAAAACTTATTTTGATCTATAAAGACATTATTACCATAAACAAATAACATTGAGTAAAAATTGGCATTTCTGGTAAATACTTCATTTATCTTCTTGGACATTACAAAATACGAAGGTAAGTCAATTTATATCATTCCATTTATTTAAAGTTAATAATCTGAGAGTAACGGATTTCGGAGCAATAGATCAGCTATATCTACTTGTCTTCGTTGTCCTATAAGCCCTCGAACTTCACTTCCCCGATTCAGCGCATCACCGCATGCGCGCACAAATATCCCAAACCTCTTATTTTATTTTTATTTTATTTTTGTTATTTGAATTATAACATTACATTTACTATCGGTTGACATTTTTATTTACCGGGGGATATTTTTAATAAAAACTGTGTTTTTTTCTGTTATTAAAAGCAGATTTTTTAATCCATTCTGTTTACTTGACTTGCTTCGAGCGTTTAAATAAATCACAGCAAACGACTATTTGCTTTGGTATATTTGTTGACATTGAGCTGCAGTTTACCTCAGTAGATCTTTCGTGTTCCGACAAACATTAAAACAACGTTAATAATTATTTGTATTTACCAATATGAATGTACATTGAATATTTTGATTGCAATGTAGCGGTCAAATTAACTGACGAATAAGATTTTGAACGCTTTAATATTGTAACAGCAGCCAAGAATATGTAGCAATGGCTTATTAATGTAAAATAATGTAGTAATGATTATTTTTCATGTAGTTTTTCATTTGTTTTAAGCAACAATGACATCACTGAATAATATTATTTTTATTTATGTGGAATTTCTCCTCGTCCTGTCCACCTACAAGACTCCAATTCGAGTGAAAATAACGAGTTCAGACCATATTAATATAGATTCTCGTAAGTAGAGTCCGGTTTTGTGCTATCATTATTAAAGTTATGATTGCATCACTACCTTATGGAAACCTACTCGTGAGTGGTAGTATTTGGATTTTAGAGAGTATTTAATAATATTGCTGCACTCTCATGCGCAGTGTTGAGGAATAGTAATAATAGAGTTATTTTTACGGTTAAATGTACTTATTAATCAAGGCTAAGACAAGGTACATATAAGTACAGCAGAGTTTCTAATAAGTAACTCGACACACGATTAAACATTTTTTATGACTATATCGTGTAAATATAAGGGTTACGAGAAATTCTTTTGATATTTTTCTATGGTAAGTTAAATATATAATCAGATGTATGAACAATACGCCGAAAATACAGTTTTTATAAATTAATCGATATGTCACATGAAATATTTTTCCCTTTATTGTTTGTTCATAACAATCATTAATTTCGGGTTCTCATCTATTATCTGCGCATTTAAATTTTTCGACTTTATCATTTTTTTTTTTTGTCTTCCGTTTTTGTACTTGACATATCTACACATATCGCTTTGTTATTGATAACTAGAATAAACAAATATTGAGTACAAGTGTAGAGTAAAGTAGTGAATGAAATGAATTTAGGAAACATCAAAGAACTTTTCTACATGTAAACATTTTTCGATACTATGGAAGACAGTCTTATTATTCGATTATATGTCGTGCAAACGCAGTAGGCCATCTCAAATTAATACACATGAATAATTTACAACCGTAGCTTCATATAATTTTATTTATAATCATAAGACGTTTTGGAAGAAGTTTGAATTCAATTAACATATTATTACAAATTCCGTTAAGTTATCGACCTATATTAACATTGATGTTAATACGTTCTAATTGTTTACGTTAGTTGAACGGGATTAAAAAAAAAAGAATTCCATAATTTGTTTGAAACTTAGTATGTTTGTTTTATAGATCGTTCGACATTAATTTAATTTTTAAAGTAAGAAAAACAAAAAATGGATTATACCTCTATAAATTTTAAAACATTCCTTAAGTTTTTAAAAAGTATTCAGAGTTTTTATCCAAGGTATATTATTTTTATTTCGTTGCATTTACTTAGATTTAAACATTTTTTTCTTTAAATTTTTATATTTAAAGGCGAATGTTTCTTTGCTTAATACTATGAATATTAATTTAAAAAAAAAAGTTTCTTTTTATAAAAATAGTATGGTAAAGTAAGTAATTGGTTACTGTTTTTATGTTACTATTTCCCAAACAATGATATTATTTATTGTTACTTTTTAAAATGAAAAATGTGTTGTTTAGAAAAAAATTCAAATATTATTTCATCATTAATTTACAAGATAAGAATGTAAAAATTTTATATTTTATAAATATGTTAATTTTATTTTTAAATATGCCGTCTCAGTACTTTTTCCAACATATTTAACCGTTAAATTACCAAAAATTGATCTGTTTGTAGTCGTTAAAAAATCTTTATTTAAGTTAAAATATCACATGTAACATTAAACTTAAAAAAAAAAAAGATTAATATTGTTTGTATTTTATTTACAAACATTTTTATTACTTTAGATTTTTTGTACTCGTAAAATTGTGCAACAAAGTTGACAATAAATTAAAGAACTCAAAAAATAGTTACTCGTTTCATTAAAAGGTTTATCCATACTTCAGTCAAGTACATATTTGATTGATTAGCTATTGTACCTTATAAATACTTTTATTTAAAAGTTTACATAAGAAATTCAATTTTTACTACAAAAAACAAATTACTCATTTAACCATTATTTATTCTTATAAATTTTGTAATCTGACTAGTTACTATAGTAACATATTTTTCAACTACTATAAACAGATTTTTAGTTTTGGTGTATTAAACTTTTTGTACATTTAAATTTCTAAAAAGTGAATTAGATTGACTTAGAAAACCTTATTTAAAACATAACATTTACTTTAATTATTTCTTGAATAACATAAGTTATACTATGAAGCATAAAAGTAATTTTTATACGTACCGAAACATTACATGATTGTTAAGTACAACTGATCAATTATTGAAAATATAATAGTTATATCTTAAACATTTTTTGTTTTTTAGGAACTTAATATCAGAAAATAATGTTTATAGAAATAATTTCACCGTCCAATTTTTACTTGTTGCTAAGTATATAAAGTAATAATAGATAATTAATAAGATACGATGCTTAATAGATATTTGATGTGTGCTTCAAGGTCATTATTCTAAAATTTTAATGATTGTAGTTGCTCTAATTGTTCGTGTGTCAGATTTGTTGACCTATTCACCTATATAGTGTTTTTATTATTTAAGAAAAACGGGAATTCTCGTCTGAATAGTTGTCGGTTAACTGTTAGCTCAACTTGGCATTCTAACTAAATAGTGAACAAACCAGTTTCCCATGAATAAAGAGAATAGACTTCGATATTTGAAAAATAAAGGACTGAAATTTTTGTATATACAAGTTAGGTACACATACCAAAAGTATCGACTCGACATTTTGTTAATACAATATGAAACGAAAAAAAAACGTAACAAGAGGTGTCTATTACGTTATAATCTTATTAATGATTGTTTATAATAATTTTGAGAAAACAACATATCATAAGATTAATATGGTAGAGTTTTGTGGCGGTTGGCTGACTAAAAACTTATATATAATTTGTGGCATTAGTATAGCTCAAAATGGAAAGTTTGTTAGATATTGAATGTCACAATTGTTGAGTAATGTCAAACAAGCAAGCAAAATATACTTTAAAATACCACTTTAATCAAAATCCGACCATTCAATTTTGAATGTCTTTAAGGTTTTAGTTATAGACCTCTTGCTTGACGACAGTTTTAAACAAAAATTTATAGCGGAACAATATGATATTATATTTAAACGCTTTGTGGTTTTAGTATATTCGCTGCGTTTTAAAGTAATTATTACAACCCAATAATTGGGTCGAAAAGAAAAGCGAAACGCACATAGGCGCTCTGATATGATTCCATCTATTTTTTATTAGGTATTATAACCATACAACATAAATTTAAAGTTATTTCTACCTGCAATGACATCAAATTAAAGATGAATCATATTTGTATGTAAACTTTGATAAATGAAGTTTTTATTAGTAAATTCAATATTTTCTATTATAACAATCATCAATTATGTATTATTAACTAATAAGGCGTTTACTTATTATTGAATCTGAAATTAAACTTTTCTCTAATTTTTCCACCTACAAAAGTGTGTAACTATCAAAATTTCGAATTTGACTCACTTGTGCAAACGACACTTTCACTGAATTGGAAATCATCAAAAATAGTTTGTTAATATGAGTTATCAATAGTTATTGGTAATAATGTCACAGGAGTATCGATGATCACGTCTTTTCTTATACATACGTGCTACGGACATGGTTATAATTAATGGATTTACACTGCCGTCTCATTTGTCTATTCTGACTTTTACGTCTATTGTACTGTTATTTTACTATTATTTGCGGCTCTGATAGGGAAAGAAAATCATTAGATCGCAATTATTGAACTTGTTCGGCAATCCACACTAATAAATACTAATCTATAGTTTTACATTTATCAGTAATTGTGACCTGGAATCTGTCGGATTTGTACTCGATGCTTTTTTTTGAAATCAGTTTTCTCAGTAATCGAATCGAATCGTATTTATATTTATAAATATATTTAGTGCTCACGGCATATTTCTGTGATTATTGCATTATTTTGATTAAATTATCTAGTGATATCATTAAATAATTTGTAAGATTAACTATGTTTGTAATTAAATTAATTGATTTAATATAATTAAATATAATGTTGTCCAACTGGTTCATTCGTAAACTAAACGTTGAAAAATTAGCAATCTAAAATTTAAATTAATTATTTTGTAATTTTATTACGCATTAATGTCATAAATTAATCAAAATTCAAATAAATTGGCAAAATATACTGTTGAATATGCAGAAATATTGTATATATAAATATAACTAACAAAGTATGTTTTAATGGATTTTTATTGTTTATGAGCTGAAATGTAAACGTGATAATGTAAATATATTAATGTATATAAATATATAATGTAAGAAATTATTCAAAAATTGCCTACGTCCCTTGGTATGATATTTTTAATATACTCATTCATTTTTCACATAACTAGTGTAATTTTGATATAAAGTACCGACAATTCGTACACAAATATAATATTATTATCACTATTTATTAAAATTCTCCATTATATTGTATTCGTTAAAAACGTGCAATACATATATGTGAAATTGTTGTCTATTTTTTAAGAGTGTAATTGCGTTTGAGAGTATAAATAATAGGTTTAATTAAAAATGAGTAAAATTTAATAACTTTTGTTATACGTTTAGTTGATAGTATGCTATTAGTTTAGTAACTCTTTAGTTAACTTGATATTACAGGTAATGTACGAACTAAAATATACGAATGCATTTGTAATTTTGCAACATAACATTAACAATGTACACAACTCTCATCCTCAAGGTCTATGTCATTACATACATAGTTACTCTCACGTCCTAAAAAGCATTTCCGATCGTTGTTAACAGTAAAGCAAAAATGCTATTAAGTGATTTGGAATAGTCATAAACAAATATAGTGAAGCAATAATAACATTACTATGTTCCAAGAATTTAAATATCCTTAAAAAGTGAACAAACATGGAAAAGAGCATGCAACTACTACGCGTTCTGACCACATACAACTTTCTATTACTAATGTATTAATTTATTTAAATATTCCAATAAAATAGTTTTCAAATGATTACCCGCATTTATTCATTTAGATATTTATCAAAAATGTACAAATATTATTAATTGAAAATACTGTATGATAATGGTGGTAATGATAGTGATGCAATCATCCTAAAATAAATTTGTGCAAAACAGAATCATGTATATTTATACTGTTGAAAGACTTTTTAATTAATATATATATAATAAAATACCTATGATTATATACGTCATAAAATAGTTATTTCGTGATATTTTTGTTTAATATAAATTAAAATACATAAACTTGCAAATGAATGATAAACTTAACCTAAAAATACTATATAAATGAATTATAGTAATTTTTAGTTAGAAAATATTTATTTGATTTTTAATTGTCAAGTAAAAATTAAGGGCATATTTATTTTACTAGGAACAAATAAATAAAGACTAATAAATATTGTTGTTGTCAATAATTTCGTTATAAAAAAAACGTATAGCGAGTATTCTGAACTATTTCTTGTGTATTAAAATTGAATTTACGAGGATATAGGTAAAATTAAATTAATTTATTTAATGAAAAATTATGGTCAACCTAATGCATTTTATTATCAAGAAACTTAGTAAGAACATTGTGTTCTTACTAATTTTTTTAAATATTTTAAGCTTTTTTTTTTGTATTCTTTATTTACATAAAAGTGTACTTCATAAATTTACTTGGAGATTGCGAAAATGGTTATCACATCATTGAAGATAGTGATGCTCAAGCTAATGAATTATTTTTTTTAATATTATTCAATTATTTCTTTAAACAACATATTTACATTGGTTTTTAATTTTAATTTAACTTCATTGAGTTGTCTCGAATTTGTTTCATTTTAATCGAGGATAAACATTATTACTTATAAACAATAAAATTAGATTTCTTAATGCTATAAACTATTTAACCAATAAATAATTTCTCACCCATGAGCAAAAGAAAAACAAATGGTAAAGTCCTCATTGTAGACCGTATGTTTTTATACACAAAAATAAAAAAAAAATTTAGATTTGTATGGAATTTTATAATCACCAAACACACGAGATAATTTTATTCGCATTAAGTTTGAATTAAAATACGCCGATATTATTGTGCACACTTTCAACGCTCGTGAGATAACAGATCGTGCGAACACCACATTACTGACACACGAAAGCGATCCGCCAGATCTCGAAAGTATTCTTCGACTTCGAAGACCGGCTCTCTTCTCAGTGTGCCACTACGGTAATTATTGTATCTGCCCGGACCACAATAACCACAATCAGTGGCGTCCTTACTCCTTTCACCTGCAAAAATAGTATTGCACTAGTATGTACATGTAAAGTCAAGTTTTTTTACACGGTACAAACCGTGTTGTGGACAAATTATTCATGTATCTAAGATCTTTAAAGTTATATTTCTGGGATATTTAGATGTTTCTAATATCATTTAAAAGCCTTTAAATGTTTACATAAGGTACTTGAAGTACAATTATACACGAAAATTAAATTTTATATTAATGGTAAAACTATTATTTTCACATTACATTATAAATACGAATTCATTTAGTATTATTACTCTATTACTTGTGTTTTTAATTCATTCGTTTAAATGTTAAAATGTTATTATTTACTATCCTAAACAATATTTCTATTAAATGGTAAAATCGATTAGTTTTAATGTTTTTATAATTTTTTTCAGATTAAATTGGTCACATGCTAATAAAACACTCAAAGTTAGATGAAATTTTATTAAATGATAATGATAATTAACCATAGTTGTTTTCCAATTACACCGGTAATGCACTATTACTATAATTATTCATAAAACCTGTCCTCTTGTATAATAAACATATTAAATTCAAAATTTTTGCTATTCAAATTTCACATATTATGCATGGTCAAACGAAATCATTAATTATATTTGTACATTAACACAAACTCAAAAACCGTTATTAGAATAGCAAAGTACTTCAGTGAAATCCATTAATAATTATACTTTCCATTTTTAAATTAAATTAATCACACTGAAATTAAGGCATTGAACCTATGCTAACTAAGAACGATAATTGTGTAATTATCATTCTCAATATTTTATCTCTAAGTATAAAAAAATAAATTTTATTAAAATTTTAACAACTATGAATATTAATTAAAGCATTAATTAGATATTATGGAACCGTGTGCCCTGGTGAGTAAAGTTCGAAACCGTTGCAATGGACACTAGCGGCGTAAGATCAATACAATCAATCACTTATGTAGAACATCGGGTTTAAAATGGCTCCACGAACGTTGATGAATACCACAAAAGTATTTTTTATTACTAAATATTTTAAAGCGCCTTGAAAAATATTTTTTCACTGAGCTATTTAATATTTAGCACCAGCACAAACAGTAGCTATTAAAAGAGGATGCTAAACACAAATAGAAAAATTAAGCCAAATAATTTTTTTTTTTATTAATAATGAATTTAAAAATTAACTCTATCTCTTTTTTGTTTGGTTTCCCTGTTTGATTTTCAGAAAAATTTATTACATTTATCAAAAAAAACTAACCAATATTAATGTAAGACATAAGTTAATGATACTATTTTTGTATCAAAATTATTATAATTCAAGAAATTCGTTTTTATAATCTTAACTTTCCGGTTTTTCGATGATTAGTCGACAAAGTAGTTTTTAATAAATTATTTTGGTTTATTAACTGAATCGATGGCCTATTTACCCTCTTCTAATGAGTTTTTTAATATTTAGTTTTAGTTTTCCGACATAGACGTCTTTTTTGAACTATCCATCCACTCAATTTAACGAAATAGAATAAAGTAAAATAATTATTTGTAAATATTTTGTCTGATTTTAAGTAATATAAGCTGAGTTATTCTAAATCTGACTTTATGTCAATTTATATAACGTTTTAAGTATTAAATAGTTACACGCATTATATTGAACTTTAATAAATTGGATCTTAAATCAATTTTTAACCAAAAAAAAATTTCCGATGGAAGATCATCTACTAGGCATTGAATTGGAGGTTAAAAATGTTGATTTTATTAATCAAGACTTGGTAAGAAGGAAGTGTTTAAATTTTCTAAAAAAAAAAATTTGTTGTAAGTAAAGAGGGTTTAGGAAAAAATAAAACACATTGATAATTCATACAGGACTTAAAAAGTAAAAATTGCTTTTATTTAATATCAGATAAGGGGAATTCTATGGTAATACTAAAGAAAGAAGATTATTTTAATAGAGTATTGAAAATGAATCAAGAGAGTCTCTATAGAGAAATTAAAAAGAGTCCATTGAGTAAAATGATAGGGAGATTACAAACATTAGTTCAAAATTAATAATTGAAGAAAAGTTCAGGTATTTTTGTTAAAATTTCAAACCCTCAAATACATAAACTATATGCATTACCAAAAATATATATGCCGTAAAATAATATGAGACCTATTATTTGGAATATTAATGCCCTAACTTACAAATTGGCTAAACACTTAGTAAGAATGTTTTCATTTATTCGAAAATTCGATAGATTTTCAGTTAAAAATAATATTAAGTTACTTCAAAAATTATCTCGTTAGACTATTAAAAATAATGACAGGTAATTTCTTTTGACGTAGTATCCTTATTTTCGGGTATTCTGATAAATATAACAGTTGGTTTGCTTAATGACTGCCTAAGGGAACAAAACATAGAACAGAATAAAATAAATAAGCTTATTAATTTGACAAAGTTATGGATGAGTCAAAATGTTTTTCAGTTTTTGAATAAATTTTATGAGCACAGCAATGGGAAATTCGCTATCATCAAAATTTAGCAGAAATTTTCATGAGTAGGTACAAAAATAATTAAAATACACTTATGGTAATTTTCCATTTATCAATTCGAAAATTAGGTTTAGGTATACAGTTGATATTTTTGCAGTAATAAACAAAGATTCTAATATGGGGGTCATCATACAATATTTAAATTCCTTTTATACATTGATTAAATTCATATATAAACAGAAAGCAAAGAGAGATCTAAATTTTGAAATTTATCGGAAAAACATAAAAGGCGAACAAAAAATAATTAGATGACCCATTTTATTCTATATAATATTATATATAATATATAGAGATCTCGGAGATCTCAAATGGACTAGCTGGAATTTTTAAGAATTTTGGTATTACTTTAGTAACATCTAAAAGTAAAAATTTACGAGATTTATTAGGTATCCCTAAAGATAAAGTAGAAGGCATTTATAAAATACAATGTGAAAGCTGTAATAAATGTTACGTAGGACAAACAAAAAGAAATATAGGAGTCAGGTTTAAAGAACATTTTAAAAACATTAAAAATTAAGCAGTTGATAAATCTCCGGCGACTGAAAATTTATTGACACATTCACTCCATTAAAACCATAAAACTAATTAAAAACTTAAATAATAACAAAGAACTCAATATAAGAGAGTCAATAAAAATATTTAAAAATAATAACAATTTAATTAATTGGGCTCTTGGTCAACCAACAAATTCATTATTAAACATGCGTAAACTGGCAAAATGTTATAATATTACTTAGTAATATCGTCACTAGATTTTAAGGTCACTATGGGAATATAAGAGGGTTTTTGCCGGACGGGGTGTCAGTATGTGTTTAATGTTGTTAATGGTAACATTGTTCCTGAAATACGTTCCGCAATTTTTTAGTAATATTTTTGTGGCTTTAGAGTTAAATATTTTTTTTGTTTAAATTAATAACAGTTTTAATTTTAAATAAATGAATAATAATGTTCCAAAGATGAATAATAAAAAATAAAAAAACATTGTACTTAACTTTATAATAAGCATTTTGTATTTTTCATTATTGTTATAATTATTATTTATAAGAATTATAATTTATTTCATGTTACTGGACCTTACGAAAAAGGTCCAGTAAATGATAAAAATACAAAAAAAATTAAAAAATAAGAACAATTTAATTAAAAAGGCTCTTGGTCAACCGAAAAATTCATTATTTAACTTGCGAAAATTGGAAAAATATGATAATAATACTTAATGATAACGTCACTAGGTGATAAGGTCACTAGGGGTATATAAAGGGTTTTTTTTCCGATCAGGGTGTCAGTATGTGTTTATCGTTAGTAATAGTAACAACTGCGATTTTTAGTAATTTTTCTTTTTTTTTTTTGTAGCTTTTTGTGTTAAATAATTTTTAGTTTTAAAATAATATTCTAATAGTCATAATTATAAATATTTATTATTTAGAAATAAAAATTAATACTTTTAAATTTAACTTTAATATTAAAAAGTTTACTTTAAAATATTAAAGATGACATTTTAAATATTAAAGACGACTTTGAATATTGAAAATAATATAAACATTAAATTTTAATTTCTATATAATAGTTAATTTTTAGAATGAAATATATTGAATTATTCTAACAGCAAAATAAGTTCCTATATCCTGATAATAAGGTTTATGATTTAAGTATGATACAATAAGTATATAGTACAACAAGTATTTAATACTTACTACAATGATTAAATTTAGAGTCAAATTTATGTTTATTAATTTAGTATTTTAATTTCTACCGAAAAATTATAAAAGTTAATAAGTTATTTGGTATAAAAAATTACAACTTTTTGTTTTGTTATAAATTTCTACATCAAATATTATTTTTTGTAGTTGCTTCGCACTGCCGGTTTTACCGCTGGATGGTGATTGCGGCGCTTTCTCTTCACGTCCAACAGATCGCGCCATGCACGGCATTGTGAACCGGTCACGTTGATTTATGATCTCAACTTGCATATAGATCTTAACTGTGAGATTATTTTATTTTGGAAGTAGATATATTGATTCCAGAATAATTAATTCATTTATTGGAATTAACACAGTAATTAATATTATCAGTAATGTAATCTTCAGTAATTGCCTTTAACGTATTACAATTAATTAATTGTTAGTTAATTAATTATGTACCAAATACTACAACAATTTTTCAATCAATTTGTCTATACATTTAAAGTCAAACTATATATTCCTATAAGATGGTGAGGGTAATTACCTTATAAAAAAAATTATAAAAATGATTTAAGTATTAGTTATATATATTGTCAGGTAGAATAACTAAGGTAATTATTTAAAGCTAAAATATTTATCTAATTTAGGATGCGGTATTTCCTGAACATTTACAATTTATATTTTACAATTAAGTTGATAAAGTTATACTTTTTATTAGTATATTTTGACCGCACCCCTTGTATTAGGAGATATTGTCTGATTAAAAAAAAAAAGTATGCTGGATGAATAAAATGTGAAATCTAAAATTTAAATACAATAATAGTATGTTTTCTAACTATGGTAGCCATTTGTATATAGAAGATAAGTCATCGGGACAAATTTTTTTTTTTAACTTTTAATGCGTAATAGAGTCTTTAATTTAATATATTTTTAAGTTTCTTTCAAAATTTTTACTACGGAAATTTTTCTAAAATTAAGTTGAAAAAGTTACCTATTGTACAATAGTTGATGTTTTGAAACATCATTTGGACGATTAAAGGGGTAAGATTTTCAAAAACATAAATCAAATGGAAGAGAAATATTTAAGTTGACAGTTTTAAGCAAAAAAATGTTTAAAAAATGTCAATTAATTGTAAGAATCGTAAATTTTTTGGGGATTTCCTTCATTTACAGAGAACAACTTTTATACTCAATTTGTGATTTTTTAACGTATTTTTAAAAGAAATAGAATCGACGAGACCTAAAAGGGGACCTAAAAAAAGGGGCGAAAGATGAAACTGTAGAAGTTATAACCTAGCATAGTTTGCACACGGCATAGTTAAGACAAATTATATATGATATTAACAGTGATGATTTAATAATTATTAAATTTTTATTATTGATTATAATCAATACGTTGAAACTTCCATACGTTAAGTAGTTTATACTATAGAAGGACATACAATGCTTTTAATATTAATGCGAACTTTTTATGGAATTAATTTTAATTATATTAACCCAACTATAATGTTTTATATCATATTTATATTTTTTTTATATTGTTGTTTTGTGGTGTAAATATTTAATTTGAGCATGAATAAAAATAATTATTTTTTTTTTGTATAAGCTAAAGAATAAATCACAAAAAAAAGTGATTTATGAAATTCCGAGTTTTACTCAAACTAGGATAGTATTAGGCATATTTTGAAAAGGAGAATGTTGTATTTAAAAATACATATGTTGCATATAAAATATCTGTATATAGATGAAATTTTTACTCAGTTTCTGAAAAAATAAACCCTAATAAATATTCAACAAATGACCAGTTCAATTAATGATAAAATGTATAGAAACGACTTAATGTATACGAAACGAGGTACATCAGGTTGTTACCAAGCAAATATCTTGTTGTATGATAGGAATTTGAAATGTCAGCACCTTCTTACAAACTGGAAAACCTAAAAATTTTAAATTTAAAATTAAACGTCTCAAAATAGTTATATTGTGGATAAGTAAAATAGCTACAAATAATGAATGTTCAAGTCTATTATTTGATCCAAACTATCTTTACATTATTATAAAATTCCCTCAACCTAATACATTCATATTTTTTAAAAAAAACTGTACAATTTATAGAATTTTCTATTTATCTTAAATATCTTGTTTGTCTCTTTAAGGACATTATTTATCAAGACTAGTAATATAAAACTTATTTTGAATAACCATAATCATTTGTAAACTCACAAAAATTATTTTAATAGTGATTAATTATCAATTTTTAAATAATTTTAAATTATTATTATTTAGTCTTAAATTATAATTAAATTAATTATCAATTTTTAAATAATTTTAAATTATTATTATTTAGTCTTAAATTATAATTAAATTAATTATCAATTTTTAAATAATTTTAAATTATTATTATTTAGTCTTAAATTATAATTAAATTAATTATCAATTTTTAAATAATTTTAAATAATTATTATTTAGTCTTAAATTATAATTAAATTAATTATCAATTTTTAAATAATTTTAAATTATTATTATTTAGTCTTAAATTATGAAAATATATTTAATATGTTGATACTGATAACATCAATAATAACAACATTAACTAGAACAAATTATGTAATTTTTAATGATTTGATGATATTAAAATGTATAAGAAATATTTGTTGAAATATTCTTAAAAAATTTCAAAAAAGGTTTCAGATGTCTAGGAATATTTTCATAAAATAAATACTTTACACTGGCACCCGCATATTAGGAATTTGAAGAAAAAAAAATTCAGTATTATATTCTTTTTTATGTATAATTTGTTACAAATTAATCAAAACTAGTTCCTTTCATATAGAAATTCGTCTTTTTGAAAAATCGATATTATTTTTGATTTATTAGATAGATCGATATTTTTATACAATATAAATAAATTCTATAAACCAATAAATTTTTAAGGATCGCCAACTACTACAGATAAACTACTAAAGATAAAATTAAAAATTCATAAAATATATTTAAACAAAATAAATTATTACATTAAAAAATAAGAGCTAATAATGATTTGAAATAATCTTCAAACTTATGGTAGAATTTTTAATTATTTAAATTAATTTGTTCATTACAATAAAATATCAGAAAATAAATGGCGATTGTCTTCTCCCAAATATATTATTATCTAGAATAAAATAAAGGACATGTTTTGACTCATGAAAAGTAAATTCGAATGACAAAGATTTAATTTGTGATATTTTGGTGTTAAGTAAAATCGGTATTGTAAAAACTGAGAAAAACTGATAACTGACAAAGAACACACAATTTTAATATCTTTTCAGCTTCGTATCGTGGCTAAAATTGAAAACATGAGGTTGAAAATCCAAATCAAGATATTTGTGTAATTATTCTATTATATAAATGTTTTTATAAGTAATACATATATTTCATTAGTCAACATAGAAGACATTTTAATTACTTTGGAAAATTCATCTACGTCATAAAATAAACTCAACCTGATTATTCTTTAAACATGTTAGTAATACGATACAATATGCCTGAAGTAAATTGAACTTAGAAAAGCAAAAACAAATTTCCACAGGGTATATATCTTTATGTTCAATATCAATATATTTAATTATATGAGAGTAATGAAAATAGTTATTATTTCCACATTTATGTTTTACAAATAAACGATTTAATAAACAAGAATGAATCATAACATTTTAAGAGTATATAAAGAGCATACGTTTGTTGCTTAAATAAATAAAATCATTATGAAGATCACAAGCGTAAGTAAATTTTCTTCATATATTTTATTGCGACCAAATGTTGAATCGCACTCTAAATAGATTAACACGCAATTTTTCAAATACTTAATTATACTTAATTAAAATACTTAATTTAATTTTTATTCAATGGAAGTAACTTCTGGAAATTAATACTTATATTCTGACTATGTAATTTCATTGGAAAATTTAATTATAGATTATAATATACTATCCATGGAAAATCACACAATGAGATTTTATTATTTTTCGTTAAGTTAAAAAATAAATTGTAAATTAACAATAAATACATCGTGACCTGCAGATGGTTCTATTAATATTTTATAATTTTACAAAGATAAGATACAAAGATATTTACAGGATTTAAAATTTGTTTTGTTACTATTTAAATTATTGTAAATTAGCTATAAAACATTAAATAAAATATTTTTTTCAGGAATATATAAAATTTTTTCGTGAACTACTTAATTAATTGAAAAATAATATATATATTGATAAGTATTTTATTAGACTCTTTTAGTTCTAATCCCGTACACCTAATAAAGGTGTTAATTTTATTTTTTCAAATGGTAACATACATAATTAACTAGCTATTTTATTAGATAAATATCTAATTAAAATAATGACTGTCCAATAACAATTTTTAGATTAGTATTTGAGAAGTTATTAACAATTGAAAGTAATCACAGAAGGAGAGGCGCAGGTGCTGCTATTTTTATCGTTAAATATTTTTCGGTCTTGCTACTTCTCTCGTTTAGATATTAAAATGTTAGTAACTTCTATAATATTGTTTCAAAAGTTTATACCGAACAGTAATTTTCTTAATTAGATCAATATGTAATAAATAAAATGGTTAATTATGAATGTTGATAAATTGAGAAAAACTATGAACTAAAATAAACCAATATGAGTACTATCATTATATTTATGAAGTGGTTAATGATGAATGAATCACTTTGAATAGGAAATACTGGACAACAATGTAATAAAACAAATTTAGAATGTTAAATTAAATGTTTAATTTTTATAATTACAATAACAATCATATAAATGTAATATTATTATTTGATTAATTAAATTTGAATTTTATAATTTTTAGACACTTCTACTCATTTCTCTGAACGTTTGCTTAATTTATACAAAACAATTATCGAATTCAAGTATTCCTCGAGTAAATAACACCAATATTGAAAAACCGAAGGACCAAAAAGATATTAGAACAGGAGATTACTATCCAAGTCCTGAAGTCAGCGATTTATTAAGAAAAAATAATATTGATATAAATAATGTAGAAGAGATTTCATCAGAATTAAAATCCAAATTAATTGAAGGTATTCTACTACCCGTTCCACCAATTGGGATTTTAGCACCAGGTATAAAAAAATCATTGGAAGGTGATATTTTCCCACCATCAATATCACATTTTTATGATCAATCGGAATCATCATTTTTAAAATCAAATGTTCCAGAATTTTCTCATTTTACGTCTTCTATTATGTCACCATTATCGTATGACCTTACGCCTATACATTCTTCCTTAAAATCTACCGCCTCACCTATTTTCCCTTTCACATCATCACCAAATATGTATAATCCATTGCCTTCGACTCCGTATTCGTATATGACGAAATTTCAAGATCTACCCGAATCATACAATCAATTTTATCATTATCAACAAATGTATGCACCTTCAAATGGTTGGAACTAGTGAATTACATATGATTATTTAAAAAATTAATGTTATTAAATGAGAATAAACGTTAGGTTATTAATTACAATGTATAATCTTTTGATGAGTGTTACTTGGGATACATTTTTTTTTAATTTCTTATTGTAGACAATTTATAATTAAAACAAACTTTTAGTTGATTAATATTGGTTATTATTCATTTCACAATAGAAGTTATAAATAATATTCATATTTAGATATAATATTAATAATGATTATTGTATTAAATAAATTATACTTCATGATTGTTATTTTTGTAAGATATATTAGAATTTATACAAGACTTTCTATTTATTAAGTAGATTATGACGAGTATGTGTTTATTAACTAGATGTTTTTGTCGACTAATTATTGTTCAACGTTTGTTTACTAATGTTTTACTGGATAATAAAAATTACATAGTAACCGGATATTAAGTATTACTTCACATGATTTAAAATACTAAATTAAAATGTAAATAATTATAACATTATTAATAATTATTAATGAATGTTAATAATTTTATATACATCATTTAATATTCAACGATTATAATAATTGAATATTGATAGATGTTTTGTTTTAGGTAAATTATCGATTTAATATCATATAACAATCATATCATAATTACTGTTGATATGTTCATGATAAATAAAAAATTAATAATAATATTTGTATTTTAAGAATAATTATTAAACAAAAATAAGTAATTTTCGATTTTTAATAGCTTATGTCTTAAAAATTAAACATAGCGTTATCATGATTACTTAAAATAAAGAAAGTCGATCCTGAAAGATCTAAGGTGGGGAAACAAAATCGGTTTTTTTTTTATTAAGGTAGTGATAAAATAATTTTTAAAAATATGATTTATTTTTGATTTTGAATACTTATAAAACATCTACACTCATTTTTAGATTCAAAATGAATAATGTAGTAATGTTTCAGTGTGAAGTACTTTGAATTCAAATGTAAATTTTATTGAATTTTACTCTTATTAGGATACTTGTTTGAAGGCATAATACTCTTACCCATGTTGCCGGAAATACTATGAAGAAATCCTATTTAATCGTCCAACATAACCAATACATTTATTAACATTTATGAAATGCGGTACACATTGTCATCTTACTTGATATTTATACAACTATTGTTATTTATTTAAGAATACTTTTATCATAAATTAAAGAAATATTCAAGTGAATAATTATTGGCATAACTTCAATAAAAATGTTGAAGGGGATTATTTTATATATACTCAATCCAAATCCCTTCTTTACTTTTTTATTCAATTATATATGTAATTTTTCTGAAAATTGAAGGGGCTAATTTTGAGAAACTAAACCCTCGATTAGCGCTCATGTTAATAAATATAAATATTATTATATTGAAATTAAATTTGTAGAAAATTTTTAAAAAATTACAAGAAGTAATAAGTTTTCTTTAAGTATGCTTTTTGTGAAAATCCAATAAAAATACTAAAATAAAAGAAGAGTTAGAAAAAAAAACAACTAATATTACGATAGTGATTAAAACAGCAGAAACTCTTCTTGAGAAATATTAATTGAACTAGAAAAATAAATATTATTATTGTTTGACTTACTTGGTAATCTGTCAAACTTCAGATTCATGTGTAACTTGATACATTTTTTGAGAAAAAATATATCCAGCTCAATGAGGCGTATTTTTGGCTTGGACCGCATCAGTTTGTTCAAATCTTTATTATGATTAAAAGGCCAGAACGCCATAATTATAAGTATTGATCACTTATGATCAAACCACAATCGCATAGTTTTTTTTATTTTAATTTTTGAAACTTTTCCGAAATGTTTGTATTTTTAAATGTATAGCTCTTAAAACTTACTTTATAATAAAAAAAATGATTCTTGTGTGTTCTGTTTTTAACAATCTCGTGTATTTGTTCATTTTACCCAAATATCATCATCCCTTTTTGTTTATAAGTTACGGCCAATGGCCTCTTCTGAGGTTATATTATCTAAATATGGTAAAATGACATCTTAATTATTAGGTTCTGTTGTACTTAAACAGTTGACTACTCAACTGTCATTAGATATAAATTAAGTTTAGTTATAAGTCTATTTGCTACATAACTATTCAGTTTTTTTTATAATAGTTATGTTAATCAGTGTCAAATATCATCTATATTTATTCCAACCATGATCATTTAGATTCCTTCCGTAATATATCTTTAAAACGTAATTTCTGAAGTTAGAAAAAATTGAAAAAAAATGGACTTGTAAAAAAAAAGCTATAAAAATTAAAAATTAAAATTGTTGATTAATCAATACATTTTATTTAGACATAAATTTTGGCTTGACACAGAAGAAAATATACCCTATTTATGGGTAATTTAATTTTTAGTAGATATTTTAAGGTAAATATGTTCTCGTTATTCCTCCAATCTCCCCAAAATATTTAAAATAATTACAGAGTATATATTAAAAAATTAACTCAAAAATCAGTTCTTGATTAGTATTTTATTATTCATAGTTATTTGAATTATTAGTTATTGATTCTAGAGTGTACTACTTACTATACGTAGTGAACCATAGTAAGCATGTCAAAACTTGAAAACAAAGATTCTAATAAAATACTTTTGTCAGTAAAATGTTATAATATACAGTGAATATTTTTCATACAGGAAGTCGAATAATAAATTCTGTTATACTACATAAAGTGACCACAGACTAGATGTGGACTTGACAGTCAGTGACCAATACACTACTGTTGTTGTCATTACGGCCAACAACAAATGTATGACATGTAATACATTTTGATTTTTAAAATACTAAAACTGTTATTATAACTTTGCATACTGTAATAATACTAAACTAGTTATGAGATTTTTCTTTTTATACGCTAAAAAGATTGGAAAAATTAAACAAGTACCAATATAATTTGCACACGATTCTGTTATCGTAAACCACTTAATTGTTCGCTAAATAAAAATAATTTTATGAATTTACAAATTGTCTTTAAAAAGAAGTACATAAAATGTTGAATTTATTAATCAGTTTTTATGTACATCTTATTTGTTCTAAAAGAATATTATCAAATGGAAACACAATACATATAATATATTAGAAATTTAAGGATATCGATTGATATTAACTATTGTCCCAATACTTTTGAAGTTATTAACACTTATAAATATAGACTAGAGCTTAAAAGAATCTTAAGAGCCATATTAAATATTTGTCATATCTGAGCCACTGAAACATATTATCTAAACATAAAAGGGTTTATATATTTATATATATATATATAATATTTATATTCATGATTTTTATAATCAGGAAGATGTTTTTTTCTATCTTAACCAATTTACCATTATAAACTTTTATGCATCTAAAAATATGGATAAAATCAGTAGAATTAGTTGACAGATAAAGTGACACTAAATATCATAAAAACCAGATAACATCATAAAAAAAAATTAAATGCATTTCCATAATACAAAATAATAACCAAACAAATATAAATATTGGACAAATTTCAATTTATTTGATTCGTACTATCTACTTTATTATATATTTTTTTAACTAACTATATTACATTAAATAATTAATTTTTCAATCACAAGAATTTTTCGTTTTAGTGAATAGCGTTCTACAAGTGTATCATTTAAAGCAAAACGAGTTTGTTGGCAATTATGAGAATAAATCATTAAAATTTTCACGAGTTAACAATTCTAATACGGTTTACGCCTGAGGACATTAATCAAGAATTGCATGTAGCATAATTTGCATGTGACTTATGTTCCAAAAATATTAGCTAAAGGCTAAATTCAAAGTAAAAATATTTGATTTTTAATTTTCTTTTATTGTAATTTCAAAACCGGATAATTAAACAAATTTTTAATTATATTTTAGCCCTATTTTCGGGAGGAGAACATAAACACTATATAAAGTCATTTTGATACAATCATGAGCACATTCAACAATAATTGATCTATTTCGCTAGTTCCTAAATATTTGGCTAAGCTAGAAGTGTCATAATGAAAACTACTAGTGTAAGTAAAATTTTACAAGAAATACAATTTTCTATTTTTAATAATTAATGTTTTCAATAATAAAACTGTAGAAAATTCTAATGTCGGTTATTTTTGCAGGCTTTATTATTTCTCATTTTAAGCATTGTTTCGTCGTATGCCGAAGAATCATCCTCTACAAGCCCACAGGAAGATGGCAGTTATCCTATGAACTTAGATTTACAGAAAGAATTCAAAATCGAAGACGCGAAAAGTTCTTTTGGCAGCAGCAAAGTGGAGACAAGTAATGAATTCCAAGAAAAGCCTATAGTTGTCGATTCTTCGTTTCCAATGCCTTCTAACTTCTATGAATACGATGTGCCAGCTATGTATCCACCCGTACCGGCTGTACCGGCTTCAATGATCCCATCCGATGAACCATTCGTCTACAGATCTGGCATTCCACTCCCAGTATTCCATTCGGCTAAGTCATTCGAATCAAATATTCCAGATGAGGTGTTCCATTCCAATGTGGCGTTTGAACACCCTGTACCACTCTACCATTCAAGTGAACCAATAGCTTATGAACCCGTGGCACCAGTTCATTATGGACATTATGAACCTGCCATTATTCATCGGTATGCGTCTACTTTCGAAACACCAGTTCCGTCGAAATCAATCTTGTCAAAAGTATGGTCTTGGCACAAATCTATTAAACATCCAATAGTATCTGCTGTAAAAAAATTAGGATCTTACTTTACAAAAAAACATTTCAAATATGGAGCAGCAGTATAATTAAATAGTTTTATTAAATTATTATAATAATTAATTTAAATATTTAAATTAAACTAATTAACTAAATGAATAACATAATTATAATTTATAACATTTAATTAATTATTTTTACTATTAGTCATAAAATGTATATGATGCACAATAAACTATATGTAATATTATATCTACTATGTAAAAAGTTATGTTTTTGACACTTTATAGTGTGGGTTATTTATGAAAAATGTTTAATAAATATTTTCTTGAAATTACTTATGTATTTTTAATATTAAAACTAAATTTATTTTAAAACAATACGAACGAGGTTTAATTATTATTGATATCTTTAATAGTATTATGTAACTATATTCAGAATGAAAGATTAATAATAAGTCACACATTTTCTCAGAAACTATTAAATATTTTCAATTTTTTGAAGTTAAATATTGTTTAATTCAAATATCGTTTTAATAATATGTGGTTAAANAATATTTTCAATTTTTTGAAGTTAAATATTGTTTAATTCAAATATCGTTTTAATGATATGTGGTTAAATCATTATTTTTCATTCCTTTATGGAAAAAAACCTAAACATTTATTTTTTTAATAGGAACCATTATTTTTGTTTATAACAAAAATAATATATAACAGAAAAAAAATTCAAGTAATTTTATTTTAATAATTTTTTTTTATTTGATGAAGTATTGGTATTTAAAAAAAAATATTTAAAATAAAAATTTATCATTAGATTGGTTTTCAAAATATTAGAGGTTGCCTCTAATTTACATAATTTGTTTCAAAGGGCTATAAATTATTATCGTTATTTATTTTGCTGTCGTAAGCAATTTTTGATCCTTAGTAAAAAAACACTATACAAAAAAAGGTAAGAATCAGACATTGTTAGAGAATGTTATGAGAAAACAGAATCTCATTATAAATATCTTGATTTCCATATAACCTAACATAGAGACAAAATATAATATTACTAACAAAATTTGTAACTCGACACCTGTCAAATGAAAAGTTTAATTTAACAACCTAGTATGACCACTTTTAGTCTTCTTAGTGTACACATTTTTTATTGAATTAGTTTTAATGTAACTGTTAACATGAATGAAAAGTACAAAGAAAATATAGTATTAATAAATAAAATTATTTTTACTCTAAACAATCAAATCGAAAGGTTTAATAAACTAAATAATAAATTTGATGATTTAATGAATATGAACATTACCTTCTTTTAATTACATTTATAGTAAAATTCCTCTTAGAGATAAAATTATTAAATATTATTTTAGACCTAAAATAAAAATATTATATTTTGATTTTAAGGCAAAAAATTATGCTTGTTTTATTCAGGTTCATAGAATTTTGCAAACTAAAATATGGTATAATTAATTACAGAATTTATAAAAAACAACATTATAAAAATGTTGTTATTATTTTATGATTATAAAATATTATTATATATATTTTATATCATTAACACTAGAAATTTTATGTTTTTGCATTTAATGATTTGTTATTTAAAATAACAAAATTAAAATACTTACTAAAAGGTTCGAGAAAATTATTTATTTTATTGTTCACTAAATGTTTGCCGTTGGCCATAGTAAAAAAACTATTAAAAACTGCACCCACACCAAAAAACTTTTTTTCAGAAAATGTCGAAATTTTATTAAATCAATGTGTATTTTAAAAAATTCATTATGAAAATATAATTGGTGGGTGGATTAATAATGTACCTATATAAGAAAGCACCGAAAATTGTAATCAGTATAGAACCTCCTTTCGAAGCATTTATATAATTATTGGTTATAAAAAAAACCAATACACGACAATGCAAACCATTCAAGTGAGTAATAAAAATGTATTTAATTAATAACATTATATCTTAAAAATTATTTATCATTAAATTTAACTAGATGATCTAAACAAATATTTGACTTCTATAATTCCTACAAAGTTAAATTTTAAACATGATTTTTTAAAGTATTAACATTTCATAATACACTTTAATTTACTCGTAAGCTTTTGAAAAATGAAAAAATTTACAATAAATTAAAAATATTAAATTTCAACTAAATTTAAAGTTTAATCCTGTTAACTGAACATTAGATTCCTATTTGTATTCTATACATTTTAATGATTATCATATGTAACTTAATACTTTTATCAAATGATATTAATATCAACAATGCATTTTTCAGGTAATTTCACTTTTCTCCGCTTGTGTAGGCTTTGCACTCGCCCAAGATATTATTGCACCTCATAGTCTATTATACAAATCTGCCATCCCATCAGTATACAATTATGGATTACCAACATTGCCCAAACCAGTAACACTGCCATCACATTCTTATTCATCATCTTCAATGTCACCAGCTCGTTATGCTCCATTAGCTAAAGCTGTAACTCTTGATTATGCCCACACTACATCACCTATTGTGCCATCTCCTTACTATCCCCTGGCCAAGGCTGCTGTTCCAGAATATCCATATGCTGCAGCACCTTACTATCCTTTTGCCAAAACTGTAGCTGCCGATTATCCATATGCTGCGTCATCTGTTTTACCAAGCTATTACCCATGGGCTAAAGCCGCCTTTCCAGAATATTCGTACACACACTCTCCTTACTACCCTTTAGCTAAATCTGTAGATCCAGAATTACCTATTGTGCCATCCCCTTACTATCCATTAGCCAAGGCCTCCGTTCCAGAATATCCATTTTCTGCAGCACATTATTATCCATTAGCCAAAACTGCCGTTTCAGAATATCCCTATGCTGCAGCACCTTACTATCCATTATCCAAAACTGTAGCTGCTGAATACCCTTATGCTGCATCATCTATTTTACCAACTTCATACTATCCAATAGCTAAGACTGTTCCTTCATCTTATTCTTATACTACATCGTCTATTCTACCAAGCTATTATCCATTGGCCAAGACAGCAGTTCCAGAATGGCCATACGCTCCTTCTTACCTTTCATCGTACAAATCCGACATTGTAGAACCAATCGAATTGATGAAGAAGAAATAAACACATTGAATTTGTTTTCCATGTATTTCAATTAATTTCTTTTAAATAATTTTAATTATTAAACATACAATTTGTTTGTCTATTGTCAGTTATGTCTTATTTAATGAAAGTGACAATAAACATATATTATCACACACATGTTATTTTATTTTTTTTCCTCGGTTTATCTACAGTTTATTTATAGTCTTTCACTAAGAAATAATATTACTTGTATATATTAATTTCTAAAGTATGTACTTCATTCACATAGATTAAAACTGAAATCTATTTGTTTAAAAATAACGATATTTAATTAGGTTCTTAAATATATATTTATTTAAGATTTTTAATGTAATAAATGATGATTTTTAAAAAATATTCCTTTTTAAAATCAATAATTTTACATTTGATTTATTTTTAAAATCTAAATAATTATTTACGAATAATGTAAATCTCCCTATTAGTAATTTTTTAATAAAACCAAACAAGAAAATATTTATAAAATATGAAATACATTTTAACATAGAAAAAAACAACTATTAAAGTAGTAGTTTTTTAAGTACCTTTTATTAAAAGTACCATTAAAAATCGGTTTTGACATAGAAAATAGAAAACCAAAAATCTAACTGAATCCCTTGATTAATCTTTTTAAAGATCCGTTTATAGATTCCTACCAAATAACCATTTTTTTCTAAGTATGAATAAACATATATAATTAAATTGAATGTTAGATAATGATATATAAAAATTAAAGTAAAAAAAATACAATAATTCAAAAATCTGTGATTTCTTATATAATTTGAACTTTTTGTTTTACCCCAGGGTCCGTTTAAATATAGAGAACAAGTTGTTGGGACAATTTTTTTTTAACTTATAGTTTTTTATATAATTTTTTATAATTAAATATTAAGTTAAAAAAGTTTAACTTTTTAAAAAAATTTGTATACATTCGTTCATTTTTCATCAATAATGGTAGTTTTAGTTAAAATTTTTAAAAAATGCCAAAAATTAATATTTCACAATTCAAAAAAAAATTACTAAAATGAAAATCGTGAGAAAAAAAAAAATTTAATTATTATTAGTTCCTGAGTAAATGATGTTCTTAATAAATTTGTATCAATTTGTAAATTTTCTTTTTTAGTTATAATTGCAATTAATCACTTCATATACAAGTGGTGTATAAATTCTTCATGAAATAATAAGCAGACATACCAAGAAAGAAAAACAAAAATTCTAACTGAATTCCTTAATTAATCTTTTTAAAGATCTTTTTATAGATTATTACCATATAACCTATAAATGTCTGAATTATCAACTCAATGATAAAAACTCCCGCTATGCGCTTAACAAAAACTATGTAATATTTTAGCCTTATGTATCAACTCTAATATCGTAATGCCAAAATACATTAAATGTATTTACAATAGTTAGTTTTAAATTTTAAAACTAACTTAGAAAGTAGAAACGAGATTATTAATGATAATATTATTTTCCGATTCATTATTTCAGAAAATATTAAAAATAAATATTTTAATATCTGAGCGAAATGAAGATTGTGACTGAATAATGGCTAGTGAAAAATATAGTCATAGTTTACACCTCGTAAAACTATTCAAAATTATAATAGTCCACAACATAAAAAGAAACAAAGCAATTTTAGGAATTAATTGCAAGAGGTGAATTTTAAATATGTAATTAAAAATCAATTTAGTTAATTTATGTTAATCATTTAATATCATTCTAAAATATTATGTAATATAAATCATTACAAACATCCATTACTGTAGTTTACAACAGGCAATGGCTTCATAAAAAAATTGTTTTTAGGTTTATCTTCCTTAATCTACGAAAACATATGAATATATGATTTCTTTTTTTATAGTGAATGCTAAAGACTTAGATGATTTGGTCATGTTATGAGGAGAGAGGTATCGGAAGCTGTAAGAACAGTTTTATAAATGAATGTTGAAGAAAAAAGATGTAGAGGAAGACAAAAAAAAATATGGAGGGATGTAATTGAATGCGATATGAGGACGGCTGATGTGGGAGATCGTGTCAAGTGGAAGTTCAGGATAAAGGTGGTCGATTCCAAGTAGTTGGATTAAGGTGAGGAAAAGAAAAAGAAGATAGTATATGATTAAAAATAAATCTTTATAAAATTCAATACTATGATTGTAAAATTATCACATTTTGTGTTTGATTTACAATCAATAAAAAACACATTTTACAAAACCACATGTGTACTGTGTTGTACACTAGCAAAAAATGAAAACAATAAACCAAGTAAACATACACGAGATATTGATAACACAAAACTTTTGATAAACAATTATGATAGTAAAAACCTTATCTATACAATTAACTCAAAAAATTCTACAATATATTTTTTTTAGTATTTCATATAGTCATAAAATATAGATCAAACGATTGTAACAAAGTAAAATGTTTCATAACATAAAATATATATCAGTAAATTTTAATTAGATTAAAAAAGGAGATGTTCATAAACTAATTTTCTTGATGATCAATTAATAATACTAAATGATTTGATATTAAACTATATTAGTTTACCACAAGCGCTTAACACTAAAATATTTTATCATAAAAAAATACAATCGAAAAATAAAATAGTGAATCAGTGCAATAATAATTATTATTAATGATTATAATCATATAATATAAGATTTACGAGTTCAAAAAAATGGAAAAAATAAATAATTCCAAATATTTTAAACACGTTAAAAAGTTTATGAAGTTTTCTCAATTTTTAGCTTCGATGCGAAGCTGAGAAGGTATTGGTTTTACTAAGAAGTGTTTATTTTTTTTTTTTTTTTTGTGTCTGTTACCACTTTTTCTCAGCTCTCACCGAACCAATTTCTTTCAATGATACGTCAAAAGATCACAAATTGTATCTAGTCAAAGACATTACCCTCAAAAATTGAAAATAATGCCCTCGTTCCCCGTAAATGGGGGAAACCTCCAAAAAAATTTCAAATTTAAAAATCGTTAATTTTCGAAATTTTTTCAATTTTTTTTACTTAAAAGTGCCATAACTTTTTCAAAAATGAACATATCAATATAATTCTTTTTTATATAAATGTGTAATATCATTACCTTTCGTTTGGTATATTTTTTTCATAAATTTAACCCTTAACCTGCCCACAAGGGGGGATTTAAAAAGACAACTTTTTCAATTTAACTTTTGAAAATGTTCCGGAAGGTCTGACACTTTTATATATATCTTAAATTAAAGCTAATGTAATATTCTTTATTATGCAAAAAAAAAATTTCGGACTTTATTTTATCTTCACGGTGAAAATGGCTACCGAATGCTATTTTTGTGTGAAAATTTTCGATTTTGTATTTTACATTTTTAACTTTATTATGCTATAACTTTTTGAAAAATGTATGGATCAGTACAATTTTTTTATGAGGAGTAGTATTTATATACATCTTTCATTTGACATACTGTTTTTTTAAATCCGACCATTTCCCTATATACGAGGGGGGTTCAAATCTAAAAAATGCATGTAGAAAGTAGAACTTTTTCAACTTAAATTTTGAAAGTGTTCCGGAAAGTCTGACACTTTTATATATATCTTAAATTAAAGGTAATGTAATTTACTTTATTATGCAAAAAAAAAATTTCGGACTTTATTTTATCTTCACGGTGAAAATGGCTACCGAATGCTATTATTGTGTGAAAATTCTCGATTTTATTTTTTACATTTTTAACTTTATAATGCTATGACATATTGAAAAGTGTATGGATCAACATTATTTTTTTATGAGAAATAATATTTATAATAATCCCTTTTTCATTCTACATACTTTATCTTAATTAGGATATTAATAATGAACTAGCAGATCATGTAGCTTTTGGAATAGTCCACCAATTTTTTTAAATAAAACAGTATCTAAAGATTTCCATCGAATCGTTTTTTTTTTATAGTGATTTTAATCACTGTCAGATATCATTATACTTGATCCATCTATACCAGGTCACCACTGTGCCGCGACCCCCCTGTGCTGGGTTTTTTTTTAAATTTATTAACTTAACTAATTAGATTGATTTAAAACCTAACGAGAAAAAAGTATATATTAAAAAAAAAACTAGATTACTACTTTTAAATTGAGCATCTAACATATAAACACATCTATTGTAATACATTACTTGTCATTGATGATTATGGTAATGTATAATACACCATAATTATTTATGCAAATCTATTAAAAATAAAAATGTAATCATTCCTAAGTTTTTCCGAAACTATTTTTAAGTTGAGACATAAAAATACAATTTATTAAAATACTAGTTAATCACTTGTAAGACCAGTATTACTTCGTTTACATTTCAAATTCATTAATTAATATCAAATACCTATCGAACCTTTAATTTCAAAACGAAATGATATCATTTTGACATTTTTATGGGGGGAAAAAGAAAATACCAAATTTAGATTTAAGTATTTAAAGAGCGAAAATATATCAAAATATATCATTCGACATTTAACAATAATTCAGTTAACACAACAAAACAGTATTTTCCAGATAAACATGCAGTGCCTTTCCGTAAGTAAACATTTACTGTTATAATTACAATGAATATTTGTTCATAAACTTAAGTACTTAACTCTAAATAACTATTTACAGGTGATGTTAGTTTTGGCTGCCAGCGTCTGCATGGCATGTGCCGATGATTTAGCAAAGCCCACCGACTTCAAATTCTCATACGGCGTCAATGACCCAGCTACCGGCGACAACAAAGAACACACTCAAGTTAAGAACGGAGATGTTGTCAGCGGCTTTTACCGTACCTTGGACGCCGACGGTATGATGCGTACAGTCAACTACTATGCCGACCCTATCACTGGTTTCAACGCCGACGTAGTCCGTACTCCAGCTAGCGAATTAGCGCCAGTGGCTCCAGCTTTAGCTCCAGTTGCACCAGTCACCGTAGCTGCCAAGTTACCAGCCTTTTTCCCTAACGTAGAGCCATTCACCCCAGTCACCTTAGCTACCAAGTCACCAGCCTTTTTCCCTAACGTAAAGCCTTTCGCCCCATTCGCAAAATCTGCATACTCATTCCCAGCATACCCACACTCTCTCTTCCGTAACTCCTTTTACCCACATTCCTTGTACCCAGAAGCACATTTCGCAACTGAACTTCCTTTCTCTAGAGCAGCCAACAAGTGGCACGGTGCTTATCCTTTTAGTACTTTACCATACAGTTATGGAGCCTACCCATACAACTACGAATCATATCCATCCAATTATGGAGCTTTACCTTTGGGTTATAAAAAATAATTTTTCCTATTTAAATTGTATATTAAATAATGAGTCATATTAATAAATATATTTGTTTTTTTTTTATAGAAAAAACTTGTGTTTGATATTTATTTTTTTATATTAGCATTTTTTTACTTTTTTACAAATTTTTAAAATATTAGCAAATTATTACAATTTTATTAAAATGTTGAGAGTGTATAAGCTAAAATTACTGCAAATTCGGATTCAGCGTATGAAATACATAGGAACATGTTGATCTTAACGAAAGTACAAGCCACATTTTATTTATGAATTCATCTGTTATAATTTAGGGCGATAATATCTGCATGTTAGATTATTTTTTTATTTAAACGTAAATCATGTGTGCATGATTATTAAAAATTATATTTTAACAGTTTTTACGTATTAGTTGGCCATAGTAGTAAACTTTTAGATAAATTAATAATATTCTTCATACAAGTACATAAATTCTATAATTCTATTAATGCTAGCCACTGGATTTATCCTAAAGTTATAATTATCTTAAGTACATTATTTTTGGTATTTTTTAATTTCATATACTATTCAATTTATCAGTAATTAATTTTTTTTCAATTCAATTGTTTATTAAATAATGAGTTATGTTAAAATATATATTTGTTATGTTTTCTAGAAAAATGTGTTTCTATTATTTATTTCTTTACTACGAAAAAAATAACCTTTGATATGTTTATACTATGAGACATTCATAATTAATTATTAATGACAATTATAACTACAATATAGAATTTTTTCTTTTTGGTTTATATTAAAATTTAGAACATATTATGTTTAATTATTTAAAATTTCGTTTCAGCATCTTCTATATCTAAGGTTCATAAATTTGTCATTAATTTATGATTATTTTAACGGTCTTATATGTATTAATAGGCCATAGTAGTCAACTTTTAGATGAGTAAATAATATTGAGCATAAAAGAATGAACTTGATAATGTATGAAATATAGTAGTGGACAAAATTATAAGACACCCCCAAATTTTATATTCATGCGTTTAGATTTCAAGCTTGTACGTCATCGTGAACGTTTAAACCGTCAAGTAAATGCATGAAACTTTTTTCTTTATGTAATGTTTTTATAAAGTCAATAGAAAACTTCTTATTTTGCATTAGTTCGATTTGCAACTTAATTTTTACGTACATTTCCGTTAAAAATGTTATTTTTGCAAATACAACGAATTTCAATCATTAAATTATTTTAACAGCTTTCTAACATTTACTAACATCCAATTGCGTAATATTTTTTCTATATGTTATTTGGGTAATTAAGTTTGATGAAAAAAATGTTTAAGTCAATCCAGTCAAAAATATTTATATCACAAGCAAATAATGAGAATTTTTAAATACAATATAATTAGCTATTTTTGATAATTTACTGTCCAATAAGTTCATTTTTCAATATGCTATGTAAAAATCACATGAAAACACATATTTTATGTTATTTTAACTAATTTATTTAACAACGTAATATAGATACTTAGAAACTTACAAAATAAAATAGTATATTATATTTTTTACAAATTTACAACCTTTATAATATTTTAAACAAATTTTTTTTTTAATTTCATAAAATAAAATGACATATTTTATTATTATTATTAACATGAAATAATTATAGGGATTTAATCAACAGTTTATAAGTTAAATTATTTATTATTAAATTCTCCTCCTTAATCTTTATAACAAGCTTGAACTTTTCTTACCATAGATTCTGTAAGTTTCCCACAGTTAATTTTACTTAAAATTTACCAAGCAAGAACTATTTCTTTTTACTAACTCATCGAGATAGCGCACATTTTTATCTTTGATCATGCTCTCAATGTGATCCCAAGCATTTTCTATTATGTTGCGGCAAGACAATTGCTTTTATATTTCTCACTACTCGTTCATCTCACTCGTTTTGGTCGATTAGAAAAGAGTTGGAACGAAGATTCATCGCTGAATAGTACCAAATTCCACTTTTCAACGGTCCAATAAAATATGATTTTGCACCATTCAAACTGAGTTTTCCGATTTTTGCTAATACAAATGGATACTATTGCAAAGAATAGTAATTCCTCGATATAGTTTTAGTATTTATTATTTATAACTAATTAATGCATAAAATAAAATAATATATGCAGCTTATAGCGAATGGCTTTACGTTAAGGAAAAAGGCTGGTGACTTAGCAGCTACGGTGACTGGGGCGAATGATCTTAATAAAGAAATGACTGGTCGATAAGAACCTTTCATTCATTATTATGGAAGTTAATACCATTTTAAAATATAGTCTAAATGTGAGGCGCGGGTATGGCAATATTTATCATTATACATTTTGCAGCCACATTTCTCCTCCCGTAAAGGTATGAAAGTTTTAATTATTTCCGAAATAATGGGTCAAAAGTTTTCATCGACCAGTAACTATCTTATTTGATAATTTTTTATTTTATAAGCTAGTTAAATATGTATATTATCATTAAAAAAAAAGAAAGTTGATGTCCTAATATGGTATAAGGAATGAATTAAAAATTTAATAATTAATAAATCACGAAATATATGTAACTAATTAATTGTAAAAAAATGTTTTAACGTAAGTATTATTTGAAGAGTAATCGAATGTATTCGAGTGTATAGCGTTAATTATATCCTAAAATTCTTCTGATATCATTTTGAACTAATAAAAACAAAATATTGTATTTAAAATAAATCAGCAATGCTGAGAATTTTTTATTTAAATAATTTTAAATATACTAACCAAACAAAGTACCTTTTTTTGGAATATAATTTAAATGAAACATATGCGTTTCATTTAAATAGCACTCATATCTATTATAGATGAAGGATATAGTGTTGTTGTTTTACAGCGTATGGTATTAACTTCAATGGGAATAAATAAAAACTTTTATTGTAAAAGCTAAACAAAACAAAACGAATTAAATGCATTTGAAATTTTAAGTCTTATTCAATTCAGAGTAGTATAAAATATTTTATTGAAAAAATATAATAAAAAGGTGAAAGTTTTTTTTTCCATTATTTGTATATGAAATGTCTACATATAAAATAATTTGTTTGTAATTAGTTTAACTAAATCAATTAGTGAAAAAAAAACCTAATAATTTTTATACTCCAAATTATTGACAAATATTTATTTGGTAGATCAATTACAAAATTGTATAATACAATTAAGGACTACATATGTTATACATTTTTTAAGCAAAACCTAGATAAAGTTAACATATATCAATTTATCCCAAGTTTAATTGAAAAAATGTTCAATTTACAAATATTTAGATTATGTTAAAAGAAACAATAATTTTTATCAAAAATAATTATTATTATTATCTTAAAAATGTCCCCTTATAATTATAAATACTAGATATTTGTGCCTATTTTCCAAAACTACAATAAAACCGTTAACAAAAAAAAATATGTATTTAAGTAATAGCTGAAAAACCATTCATATAGTTTATCAAAAAAATATATTTACTTAAAGCTGTTTCTTACCTTTATTATTGCAATTGATAATTAAGTGTTTTCTAAGGTTTTCAAATGAAAAAGATCGCCTAGTGTTCGTCATTATTGTTTTATAAGCTGAGAATGTGCGCTCGACATCAACCTATGTAATAGGCGCATATTAAGGATAAACTATATCATCACTTGAATAGTCTCCGAGAAAATCCCTGAAGTCATATAGTACATTGCCATCTTCACCATTGAGTATTTTTAAAATATTTTCAATAATTCTCAAGCCATCATTTTTTTTTTAAAACTTTATTTAGTTTGGTAATAATTGGTTTCTTGTGATTACCTTTAATGTAAAAAATTTCTGTTGTACATTTTGAACCACTATTAATGAATCACACAGCAAAACATCTTTTTTTATAGTTCTGTAATAGCTTTGGTAAGAATTTCAAAATTACATTTTTTGTAAGCCTAATTGGCTTTTAATCCTGGTTTCCTTATAGTTATGTTAAATTTTTTGACATTGTCTGAGTTATTTTCATTTAGTCAGATTACAACGCGATGAATTTCTTTAAAATGTATACAATAATAAATTGTAGCCTCTATTCAAGACTCCCAACGAATAATAATTGATTCAGGGAATAATTTTATACCTAGAGCATGCAATTTAAATAATTCAACACGAGATGAAACGTTACAAAATATTTTTCATATTTTATATTAATTCATCAACTGTATCAAATTATCCGCGAATTTCTTCGGCAATTCTGTGTAGTCCGAGGACACAACAAGTGACGTAAATCATTGGTAAATAAATTTTTAAGAACATTACCTCACTTTATCATATAGGGAGTTTAAAATTCATTAGTGAAGAATATTAAGCTTAAAAATAATCATTTCATAAATTATATTATTTACTTTTATGAATAAAACTAAATTACAACCCAATTTGAAATTATGTTTTTAGAGTTTTAAAAATATAAAATTTTAAATTAAATCATTGAACAAACGTTATAATTGAATTTTGTCTACTAAATTTGGTAAACAATTGAAAGTTGTATGAATTAACACAATAAGCATATTAAAGAAACCATTTATATTATAATTTTGCTTCAGTTAGACTTTGTTCAAAAACATTATCACTATGAATTATGACATCATGTATGTCAATAGCTAAATAAATAATTAAAAAAAAAATAATTTTTCAATAGACATTAAATAACTATTTAAAGTACGTTTAATAAAATTGTAATACATTTTATCATTTTACAGTGAACTAAAATTGCGTTATAATAAATTAAAAATTAGTTTTAACTTGCTTCAATTAATTACATAATAAACATTTTTGTTAGAAACAAAATCTATTATGTCTAAAATAATTTTCGTAATTGTTTTTGCAATATTAATACATATGTATTTTACATTTGATATTAGTGATGAGCCTTTGACGCATAATCGATTTGGAGAGTAAGTTTTTATTGATTATAAATTTGATTCAGCAAATCATGTATTTTTAGCTTTGATGATCAACTAAAAAGGTATTAAAGTTTACATGTCGTTATTTATATTCTGTGTCTATTGCCACTTTTTCTCAGCTATCACTGGTTTGATTATTTTCAACTATATGTTAAAAGATTTGGGGGTCGGCGGACACGAATCAGCGTGGCGAAGAACTGTTGGACCTGATGTCGGCCCACGGGCTGGTATCGGCCAACAGGGGATCCACCCCGACGTTCGAGGGTCACTCCTCGAGCTCGGTGGTGGACGTCACGCTGGTGTCTCCGTCGCTGCACCCGCACGTGACCGGCTGGTCGGTTCTCCCGTACAGGGAAAACCTCAGCGACCACCGGTACATCGTGTACGAGTGCGGCGATGGCGGCCGTCCCCCTCGAGCCGTGCCCCGCGTGCCGTCTCGCGGTGGGCGAGTGGGCTGGCGAGTCGGACCGGCCACGGACGTCGACGCTTTTGAGACGGGCTTACTGCTCGCTCAATGGTCGGCGCCCGCGGTACCGGACCGGCGCGTCTCCGCGAGCGAAGCGGCGGAAGAGTTGGACCGGAGGGTGGTCGCAGCCTGCGACTTCGCCCTCCCGGCCAAACGACCGCCGACGACTCGCGGACCGCCAGTCCACTGGTGGACCGAGGAGGTGGCGGCCAGGCGTGAGGAGTGCGTCAGGGTCAGGAGGACCATGACGCGCTCCAACCGACGGCCGCGGGACCCGGAGTCCCCGGACCCTAGGGAGGCGTTGAGGTCGGCCCGCAAAGAGCTGAAGCTCGCCATCAGGCGGGCCAAAGCGAAGTGCTGGGCCGAACTCGTGAAGTCGGTGGACCACGACCCGTGGGGGAAACCCTACCGGGTCGTTATGCGGAAGCTCCGCGGTTCACCGGCTTCCGGTCAGCTGGAGGCGGAAGTGCTGGAAAGGGCGGTAGACACGCTCTTTCCGACACACCCGCCTCTGCCTCCCCCTGCGTTCGGGGACGACGTGTCGGTGGAGGAATTCACCACCCAGGAGGTGGCCGACGCGGTGGCGCGCGTACGGGGCCGGAACACAGCTCCCGGCCCTGACGCGATTCCAAACCGGGTGTGGGGGTTGGTAAACGACCTCGCCCCGGATTGGATACGCGCCGTCGCGAACCGCTGCCTCTCGGAGGGTGAATTCCCCACGAAGTGGAAGAAGGCCAGGCTGGTGCTTCTGAGAAAGGGTGACAAGCCCGAGGGTCTCCCCTCGTCGTACCGACCGCTTTGCATGTTGGACGACTTGGGGAAAATCCTCGAGCGGCTGCTCGTCACCCGGATCGAAGCCCACCTGGCCGACGTCGGCGGACTGGCCGAGGGCCAGTATGGTTTCAGGAGGGGGAGGTCGACGGACGATGCGGCCTCCCTCTTCAGGGACTTGGCCCTCAGGGCCAAGACTGAGCAGGGCTTCGGGTTGGCGGTGAGCCTGGACATCCGAAACGCGTTCAACTCCGTGCGATGGTCACACATCCTCGGAGCGCTGGACGCGTTTCGGGTGCCTCCTTACCTCGGGCGGATGATCCGGTCGTACTTTAGCGATCGGGTCATCTCTTACGAGAGCGCCGCGGGCCCGAGAATCCGACCTGTTACGGGAGGCGTCCCGCAAGGGTCAGTTCTCGGGCCTTTGCTGTGGAACATCGCGTATGACGCGGTGTTCCGCGTTCCGCTACCACCGCACGTGCGTGTCGTCTGCTACGCGGACGACACGCTGGTGGTGGCGGAAGGCGCCTCGTCCGAGGAGGCTGGATCCCGGGCAAACTGCGCGCTCAGAGCAGTCTCCGCCTGGATCCAGCAGGAGGGGAGTGGACTTAGCCTCGCCCTGGACAAGACCGAAGCGGTCTTGTTCACGGGCAGGTACAAGTTCACTCCTCCACGGCTCGCCGTGCTGGGGGTGGAGATCCCGCTTAAGGACTCCATGACTTATCTGGGCCTCGTCATAGACAAACGTCTAAAGTTCGGGCCGCACATTACTCGTGCGGCCCAACGGGCCCAGAAAGTCATGAATTGCCTGGCGGGAATCATGCCCAATCTGGGAGGGCCGAGAGAGATGCGGCGCAGACTTTTAGTCAGCGTCGTACACTCGGTCCTCCTGTACGGGTCCCCGGTTTGGGCGGATACTCTTGAGTATTCGTCCAAAAACCGTGAAGCCCTGCTCAGGGTGCAAAGGCGGGCGGCGATCCGGACTGTTTCGGCGTACCGAACGGTGTCCGGAGTGGCGGCGGGTATCCTGTCGTCATTGCCGCCCGCCGATCTGCTCGCCGAGGAACGCGCCGCCGGGCATGAGCTCCGCCGAGAGCGAAACCGGTCCCTCGAACCCGAGGACCGGCTAGCGCTCAGGCGGATGACCATGTTCCGGTGGCGGACTCGCCTCTCGGAGGAAACGAGAGGCGAGTGGACCAGGTCCCTCATAGGACCCGATCGGCTGGACAGGTGGGTGGACCGGACTCACGGTGAGATGACTTATCGTCTCACCCAAGTGATGTCCGGCCACGGCTGCTTTAACGAGTACTTACACCGTATTCGTAAAGCAGCCGCGCCGACGTGCGACCACTGTTCGGATCGCCCGGGAGAGGCTGATAGTGCTTTGCACACTCTCTTCCGGTGCGAGGCGTGGGCCCAGGAACGGGACTCTTTGGAGTCTCGACTAGGGTCCACGTTCCGAGTCGGGTCCATGGTGGACCTGATGTTGAGGAGCCGGGAGGCGTGGAGGCTCGTCCAGGTGTTCGCCGAATCCATCTTGAAAAAGAAGGAGGAAGCTGAACGCCTGAGACAGAGCTTAACTATATGTTTTTTTTTATTCTCCAAAAACTGTTAGCTCTTACTGGGCTGATTTTAATGATTAATACGTCATAAGAATCCGCTTTTAATCTAGTTGAACCTATTGTCGCCGAAAATTTGAAAAAACCTCCTTAATTTAGAAATTTAGAAAAATATCTCAAATTACGATCATCATCATTTATTAAAGTTAATGTCTTGTCATTGAAGTCATTTTTCTCTGTTTGACACCAAATTATTCAGTGAAATATAAGACGTACAGTCCATGAGTTCCACGATATTTTCAAAATATTATTTCCTTGGGCGTCCTCTTGGTTCTTCCTAGTTATTTTTACTTCAAAGATGTTGATTATAAAGTCATTGTGTCGGATGATGTGTCCGATTAACTTTATTTTTCTTAATGCAATCCCTTTCATCAGCTGTCTATATTCTCGTATTTCTTCAAGCACTTGCTCATTTCTTTTCTTGTCTATCCATTTTGTCAGAGCCATTTTTCTCCATATCCATAATTCTAATGCTTCTATTTGCTTCTATCTTTCTTGTCAATTGTTCATGTTTCAGTGCCATATGAACGTACACTCCAGACAAATGTTTTAACGAATCTTTTACGTATGCCAATGCTCAGATATTTATTGGTGAGAAGCTGATTCTTGTTTTGGAATGCTTGCTTTGCCAATACTATTCTTCTTATGATATGTGGTGTTAATTTGTTATTGGAAGCTATGATACTTCCAAGGTAACAATATTCTCGGACTTGTTGTAATCGTATATTGTTTATTTATATATTGAAAATTGGGTTCGAGTGCATTTTACTTATAAAAATAGTCTTGGTTTTCATGGAATTTGTATTCATTTTAAATTTATCAAGACTTAATAGAATTTTAGCATATTATTCATGTGATGTTCATAGTCTAAGATAACAACGTCATCATTAAAGCGAAAACAGTGTATATGTTGTCCATTTATTTTTACTTTTTTTTATTATGTCTATACTCATTTCAATGAAATGTTTGAATAGATAGGGCGACAATGGGCATCCTCGTCTCACTCCTCTCTTTATTCTTGCTTCCTTTACCAATCCATTTAGATTGATTTCTGTCGTTTGATCTTTCTAAAAGTTGGTTATCTTTCGAATCAGTTCCTTTTTCTCTTAATATCATGAATAAGATTCTCCAATTTACTTTATCGAAAACCTTCTCTAGATCTATGAATGTTGCTATAGTATTTCTATTCAGCGTAATTCTTCTCTCCAAGATCTGTCTCAGTCCTAATATCGCTTCTCCTGTTTTTCAACCTTTCCTAAATTCAAACTGATCTTCCGATATATTTTGTTCTATGTTCTCTCTCAATCTATGTAAAAAAATGTTTAAAAAAAGTATTTAAAAAAATAAAAAAACCCAGCACAGGGGGGTCGCAGCACAGTGGTGACGTGGCATAGTTGGATCAAGTATAATCATATCTGACAGTGATTAAAATCACTATAAAAAAAAAAACGCTTCGATGCAAATCTGTAGATAGTGTTTAATTTTAAGAAATTGTTGTATTATTCCAAAAGCTACATGATCTGCTAGTTCCTTATTAATATAATGATTAAGATAAAGTATGTCGAATGAAAAAGGGATTATTAAAAAATATTATTTCTCATAAAAAATTTGTGTTGATCCATACACTTTTTAATAAGTTATAGCATTATAAAGTTAAAAATGTAAAAAATAAAATCGAGAATTTTCACACAAAAATAGCATTCGGTAGCCATTTTCACCACGAAGACAAATCCAGAAGTCAAATTTTTTTTTTTTTATAATAAAGTACATTACATTAACTTTAATTTAAGATATATATAAAAGTGTCAGACCTTCCGGAACATTTTCAAAAGTTAAGTTGAAAAAGTAAATTTTTTATGAAAAAGTTGTCATTTTAAATACCCGCTGTGGGCAGATAAAGGGTCAGAATTACAAAAAAAATATACCAAATAAAGACATAAAGTATCTATAAAAAAAAATTTATATTGATATATTCATTTTTGAAAAAGTTACAGCAGTATTTAGTAAAAAAAATTTAAAAAATATCGAAAATGAGCGATTTTTAAATTTGTAATTTTTTTGGAGGTTTCCCCCATTTACGGGGAACGAGGGAAATTTTTTCAATATTTAAGGGTAATGTTTTCGACTAGATACGATTTGTGATCTTTTGACGTATCGTTGAAAGAAATCCGTTCGGTGAGAGCTGAGAAAAAGTGGTAACAGACACACACAAAAAAAAAAAAAAAACACATCATAGTAAAACCAATACCTTCTCAGCTTCGCATCGAAGCTAATAAAATACTGATCGTAATCAAATTTTAATACAATATAAATAAGATTTTTGTGAAAATTCAATGAAAAAGTTTGTCCTTAAGGTTTTTCTATTATGAGAAATGAGCCAACAAAGTTATAAATACTTTATTTTCAATTAATCAAATAATTTAAATGAAAATATACGAATTTAAACAAAAATATACGTATTTCAACGAAAAATAGAAATATCATTAAAATACCTTCAATATTTGATATTTAATATTTAAGTGAAATGAAAAAACACAGAAATTGTGAAGTTACAAATTTACAAAAATTATTGTGAAATTTAACAGATTCGCATCGTAGCGTTTTTTTATAATAGAAATGTTAGTCTGAGTCAGAAATTATCTATACTTATACTAAATATTCCACATCCCCAGTACGACACGACCCAACTGTGCTTGTTTTTTTTTTTAATGTGTAATTAAAACAATGCACTTTCTACGAATTCGTCAATAATAGATAACCAAACTCACAAAAACTTCATTTAAATATAAGCATAATATTAATACGAATCATACGATACTTCCGGTGTAAGTAAAATAAACAATATAACCATTCTACACTGATTGTAGTCACAACCTACTAATTATATACTCTGTAAATTCTAGTATAAGTAAGGCACGTGGTATATGGCGTAATATATATGGTGATGAATACGATGTTTTAAAGAATAAACACCTTGGGACAACAGAAGAAATAGCTTGGAATATTATGTGCCAACATATTAATCAAATTAATTATTATAGATCATTGCATGGCGTACCTGACTTGAAAATGCACATAGAGGTAAAAATATTTTACAATGACTTCTTATAAAAAACCTAAGGCTATCTATTATTATTATTATCAATATAAATCATAGATTAAGTTCATAACTTATACAAGATAACCTTGTTATTATCCATAAAACAATAATCCTAGGAAAAAAAATTATGATAATAATATAATAAATATAATAATGTTTTATTAAGAATTAAAAAATAAATAAAGTATTAACTATTAAAATTATTTTGAAAATAATTAGTATAATAAATCGCTTGGAGCTTTTCTTTTATATAAAGTTGAAATTTCATTTTCACAGTTAAATGAGGTAGCTCAAATTTTAGCGAACCACATCGTAAAAACTAAATATTATGAACATGGTCCAACTCAATTTATGTATGGTGAAAATATATGTTTACAACAACTTTCATTTGATGCAGGAAAAAGATCTGCTGACTTATATTATGACGAATTTTTTAAATTAGATAAATATGGGAATCCTTATAATTTTAATGGTACAGAATTCGAAAAGTCTCAGGCAGGTACAGTAATTAATAATTAAATTTATTTTTGGTATAGATGTTTATTATAATAATTTATAATGATTTTTGTGTTCAATTTCCATGAAGCTCGATTACCATATGAACTATTAATTGATTTCTAGTAAAATCATCACATTAGATTAAAATGAATTGTTCTATCATTAAAGTTAAATTATTTGAAAGACTACTAATAAATTTTAAATAATTATTTTACCCCCTCAAAGAATTAAAGAAAAAAACACTATTAGATTAAAAAAAAAGTATTTACTCGTTAAGTTTCATTTAATTATTACTCAACTATTGATAAAATAATGATAAGTAACAACCCAAGGAAAAATATTTATTATTTTTAATATATTAAAAATCAAAATCAGTAATAATTTGGAAACAATTTTTTTTTTATTATTATTTATATGTAATTAGTAATAATATAAAAATTAGAAGCGCGAAAGTTGATTTAGAAAAGTATATTTTTGCTTCTGATGAAAGTTCCTTGTAAGTCCAGTGAATTTATTCATAAGTAACAAAAATTTTTTATTAAAAAGTATTGCATCAATCCCTTTAAATTTGTATACACGTTAAAAGTAAAGGAATATAAACTCCTTTTTATTTTTATAATATCTCCGTAAAAATTACAACATTATTGAATATCAATTTCATTCTAAATTTAATTACTATAATTATTATGTATTCATATATTATAATTATAAATTGGGATAAAATTAAGGGAATAAGAGTTATGGTTGTTTTTAAAATAATCTACCAATTTCTTAAAATTAAATACTATCTACAGATTTGCATCGAAGCGTTTCTAATGATAGTGATTTTAATCACTGTCAGATATCACTTATACTTGTCCCATCTATGCCTCGTCCACACAATGCCGCGACCCCACTGTGCTACCGTTTTTTACGAGTCTAGTTTTTTTTTATGATATTTTTGATACTTAATTCTTTTTTTCAATTATTATTATATTTAATTAAACGAAATACACAATTATTAATACAATAATTTAACTTTTTTTTCATGAAATAAAACAATATTAAAATCTTTATTAAAAAACGATATTTTCATTGTCAAAAAATATTAATATTTACTATATGTATATTTAAAAATAAAATTATTATGTTATCTATACCTCAATGTGGCTGTTAAAATTTTTGTGTTATAAACTTATATTTTTTTTCTGCTTTTTACTGACCATTATATATTATTGAGGCCTCCTTAAATGAGGAAATTTCTAAACCAATTATATTGAGAAACGAGAGATCCGTCGCCCCAAAAAAAGATGGTGACTACAATTACTAAACTAATCTCTCGTTCGGGAAACATAACTGTCTGTGACTCAGTAACAAAGTCCAGACCATATGTAGACACTGTTTCGTTACTGACCTACACCGTTTCTCATATTAAAATATAATAAAAATTTTTTCTTTTTTAAATTACTTTGTTGACAATAAATTAGAACATATTTAATAACTTATATATTAATTGACGACACCTAGGGAATTCTTGTATACGTGGCCATGCTATATCAATAGTTTGGAAAAATGCTAGAGAGATTGGAGTTGGTGTGGCATATGGAAATAGTTTTTATGATAATGAAGAAAATTTTGAAAAAAGTTATATAATTACTGCAGTAATTAATCCTGCTACAAATGTAATTGGCGAGTTTGTTGATAACGTTGTACCCAGAGAAACGCCATTCTACAGACTTATATTATTATAAAATGTATTCCGTTTCATATATCTTAACTAAATACCCTCATTTAATATCAAAACTAATCGAAATAATTATTAAATATTCTCTTAAGAGAATTTAGTAGTTAATAAGTAAATATAATTTGGATTTTCTCGTTATCAATTGACATTTTTATATTTTATGTTGATATATTAGTATTACTTAAAATGTTAAATTTCAATTAACTTATGTACCTATAAATAATAAATTGATTTACAAAATGTAGATATTAGTGTACTTTATGTCATATTTAAATTATCTTACATTTTGCTTAAACCTAATGAGGTTTATAAATTATTTATTTTAAATAAAAAATATTATTAATATCCAATTAATTAAGAATACATTTTTTTAAATTTATAGATTTTTTTCGGTACTTTGTACAATAATGAACTAACAAGTGAGTTAGTTTAAGTGAGAGTCGTTATAAATTGAAATTAAACACTAATTATAATTTCACAATTTGTATCCCTTTGATGAAGGTGTACAAATTCTTCTCGCTATGTCTGCTTATTATTTCATGAAGAATTTATACACCACCTGTAAATGAGCTGATTAATTGCAATTATAACTAAAAAAGATAATTTACAAATTGATACAAATTTAGTAAGAAAATCATTTACTCNTACAAATTGATACAAATTTAGTAAGAAAATCATTTACTCAGGAACTAATAATAATAATTTAATTTTTTTTTTCTCATAATTTAGTAATTTTTTTTACGAATCTTAAAATATCATGTTTTGGAATTTTTTTAAAATTTTTACTAAAACCAACATAACTTTTGAAAAATGAATTATTGCATACAATTTTTTTTTTTAAGTTAAACTTTTTTAACTTAATAATTGATTATAAAAGATTATATAATATATCATAAGTTAAAAAAATGGTCTTCTATATTTAAACAAAAAGTGACAAATTGTATAAAAATCACAGTTTTTTGCATTATTATACTTTTTTACTTTAATTTTTTTTCAATCATCATCTAACATATAATTTAATTATATATGTTTATTCATACTAAAAAAAAAAATTTGATACTTTTATAACACATAAGACAATGACCTAAAAAGTATTTATTATTTACTATTTATTGATACAAATTTAGTAAGAAAATCATTTACTCAGGAACTAATAATACTTTAATTTTTTTTTCTCATAATTCAGTACTTTTTTTTACAAATCGTGAAATATCAATTGTTGGTATTTTTAAAAAAAATTTACTAAAACCACCATCATTTTTGAAAAATGGATGAATGTATACAAATTTTTTTTAAAAATTTAACTTTTTTAACTTAATTTTTGATTATAAAAAATTATATAATCAAACTATAAGTAAAAAAAAAATTGTCCCAACAACTTCTTTTCTATATTTAAACGGTCCCTGAAGTAAAACAAAAAGTTCTAATTATATAAGAAATCACAGATTTTTTAATTATTATATTTTTTTACTACAATTTTTTTATATCATTATCTAACATTCAATTTAATTATATATGTTTATTCATACTTAGAAAAAAATGGTTATTTGGTAGGAATCTATAAACGGATCTTTAAAAAGATTAATCAAGGGATTCAGTTAGATTTTTGGTTTTCTATTTTCTATGTCAAAACCAATTTTTAATGGTACTTTTAATAAAAGGTACTTAAAAAACTACTACTTTAATAGTTGTTTTTTTCTATGTTAAAATGTATTTCATATTTTATAAATATTTTCTTGTTTGGTTTTATTAAAAAATTACTAATAGGGAGATTTACATTATTCGTAAATAATTATTTAGATTTTAAAAATAAATCAAATGTAAAATTATTGATTTTAAAAAGGAATATTTTTTAAAAATCATCATTTATTACATTAAAAATCTTAAATAAATATATATTTAAGAACCTAATTAAATATCGTTATTTTTAAACAAATAGATTTCAGTTTTAATCTATGTGAATGAAGTACATACTTTAGAAATGAATATATACAAGTAATATTATTTCTTAGTGAAAGACTATAAATAAACTGTAGATAAACCGAGGAAAAAAAATAAAATAACATGTGTGTGATAATATATGTTTATTGTCACTTTCATTAAATAAGACATAACTGACAATAGACAAACAAATTGTATGTTTAATAATTAAAATTATTTAAAAGAAATTAATTGAAATACATGGAAAACAAATTCAATGTGTTTATTTCTTCTTCATCAATTCGATTGGTTCTACAATGTCGGATTTGTACGATGAAAGGTAAGAAGGAGCGTATGGCCATTCTGGAACTGCTGTCTTGGCCAATGGATAATAGCTTGGTAGAATAGACGATGTAGTATAAGAATAAGATGAAGGAACAGTCTTAGCTATTGGATAGTATGAAGTTGGTAAAATAGATGATGCAGCATAAGGGTATTCAGCAGCTACAGTTTTGGATAATGGATAATAATGTGCTGCAGAAAATGGATATTCTGGAACGGAGGCCTTGGCTAATGGATAGTAAGGGGATGGCACAATAGGTAATTCTGGATCTACAGATTTAGCTAAAGGGTAGTAAGGAGAGTGTGTGTACGAATATTCTGGAAAGGCGGCTTTAGCCCATGGGTAATAGCTTGGTAAAACAGAAGACGCAGCATATGGATAATCGGCAGCTACAGTTTTGGCAAAAGGATAGTAAGGTGCTGCAGCATATGAATATTCTGGAACGGCAGCCTTGGCCAAGGGATAGTAAGGAGACGGCACAATAGGTGATGTAGTGTGGGCATAATCAAGAGTTACAGCTTTAGCTAATGGAGCATAACGAGCTGGTGACATTGAAGATGATGAATAAGAATGTGATGGCAGTGTTACTGGTTTGGGCAATGTTGGTAATCCATAATTGTATACTGATGGGATGGCAGATTTGTATAATAGACTATGAGGTGCAATAATATCTTGGGCGAGTGCAAAGCCTACACAAGCGGAGAAAAGTGAAATTACCTGAAAAATGCATTGTTGATATTAATATCATTTGATAAAAGTATTAAGTTACATATGATAATCATTAAAATGTATAGAATACAAATAGGAATCTAATGTTCAGTTAACAGGATTAAACTTTAAATTTAGTTGAAATTTAATATTTTTAATTTATTGTAAATTTTTTCATTTTTCAAAAGCTTACGAGTAAATTAAAGTGTATTATAAAATGTTAATACTTTAAAAAATCATGTTTAAAATTTAACTTTGTAGGAATTATAGAAGTCAAATATTTGTTTAGATCATTTAGTTAAATTTAATGATAAATAATTTTTAAGATATAATGTTATTAATTAAATACATATTTATTACTCACTTGAATGGTTTGCATTGTCGTGTATTGGTTTTTTTTATAACCAATAATTATATAAATGCTTCGAAAGGAGAAGGTTCTATACTGATTACAATTTTCGGTGCTTTCTTATATAGGTACATTTTAATCCACCCACTAATTATATTTTCATAATGATTTTTTTTTAAATACACGTTGATTTAATAAAATGTTGAAATTTTCTGAAAAAAAGTTTTTTAATAGTTTTTTTACTATGTCCAAAGGCAAACATTTAGTGAACAATAAAATAAATAATTTTCTTTAACCTTTTAGTAGATACTGAAATTTCATTTTAAAAACAAAGGTACTATAATTTTAGTTATTAGGTTTTAAATACTTCACATAAATAAAACGAGCATATTTTTTGTTTTATAATCTATGTATTATATAATTATTTATTGGCTTGAATAACATTTATTAAGTTGACCTCTGAGAATTATGTTACCATAAATGTAATTTTGATTTTTAATACTATTATTTAGTCAAAATTGATTATTTTTTTTACATTATTATATATTTTTTAACAAATTCATTAAAAAAAAATTTACTTATAAAATATAACTTCTTTTGATTTTCAGTAGTAATTATCTTTATAAATTTTAATATACTGTATGATTCATTTGTTGTATATTTTTGATTTACTTTAAGGGTATAGGAAGTCAAGAAATAAATATTGATAAGACGCTTTTAATTACTAAATTTTAATCAGTTACTAAAAACTTGATAGCTTGTAATTTTTCAGCTTATTGTAATAATTACATTTATGAATAACTATAAGCATGGTTTTGGAACGTTGAATACTAATGAAAATGTTTGAACTATTAAAAAAATAAGGAAAATTATATTTATGTTAGATAATGTTTGTTTTTTTTTAATTAAAAAAATTTACATTTTGATCCGACTTGGCAGGCTTATTTTTATATATCTTATAATTCAAATTAATAAGAACTTCACGTGAAGATTTTTGTTTATAATTAGTTTATTAACATTTTTGTTATAATTATTTAAGTTTAAGTAGTTCATTTTTTTTTTATTGCAATTGTAAAGTGTGGGTACCCACAGTAAACAATTAAATTTCAATTAAACAATTGGAATTGTTGTTCATAAAGTTAAAATTTTGTTACTATTTGTTACTATTAATAACTATTTGTTATTTTTTATTTAATTATTATCTGAATGTTTTTATACATCAATTTATTGCTTATTTTGTACCAAAAAGGCTAATTTTTATTTAAGTTGTATAAATTTTCGGCTTTTATTTAATTTAATTGTTTAATATACACCTACTTAATTGTGAACTATGACCTGGTGTTTTAATTTATTCAAACACATGTATTTACCTCTATCCCTCACTTTTTATTTCATTGTGTGACTGGGTAAATATGATAGAGCACAAGTGAGTTACAACTTGCTGTCAAGTTTAAAATCTATAAATAAAAATACAAGGTGATAATTTAACTATTGTTCACTAAATTAATAAAAAAAAAAAGAATTCTTTTGTAATTTGTATTATGCACTTGTTTTCTATTTTTTTCAATCATGAAGAATGTTTATTACTTGTACATTAAAAGGGTTTGAACTCAATTTTTTTTAATGGAAAGATAATATTTTAATTGTATTTAACTAGCATATAAAATAAAAATTAAAGATATTACTGTAAATCAAGGTTTGAATGAAAGGTACTGTTTCAAAAAAACATTTTCCCAGTAACGCTAAGTTTACCGACCTAAAAATAATGTCTATTTGCTCATTGAATTATTTAAGACAAATTTAATAATTTGGATGATCATTGGTTATTTAACTTATATTATTTTAGCCCATTTAAACAATTTATCAATTAACCGTCTATGGATTCATTATATATATGATTAAGTAACTATTTATGTACAATATGAAAAGAAATACATTTTTTTCAAAACAATCAAATATTAAAATAATAATAAAAAATAAATTAAATTAATAATTATTGTGGCCATGGAAAATTCTTAGTACTTGGACGTAAAATGATCACTGACCTATTGTACTGTAACACAGCAGCACAATGGACCAGTCCGCTCTTATTTTAAATTGTTAATGACTTCTGAAATACTAATCCGATAATTTGTTTTCAAACAGACATTTTCTTAATTAGATGATTTTGTATATTTTTAGCTCGTTAAATATGTATGTTGCCACTTAAAAAATTGAAATTTATATCCTTATTAAGGAATGAACATAAAAAATGATATAAAATCATTATTGCTAAACTGAGAAAAACATGACATGTTTTACTTGAAATTTTCAATATTATAATTATTTTTTGTATAATCAAGTGGTCAATAAACGAAGAATCATTTTGTATATTTTTAATAAAGATAAATATATTGACCACATGGAAAATATTCAAAAACTTTTATGCAAGATAGACAATATAAAATACACACGAGCATAGATTTTTTGGAATATTTTTTAAACATATTAGGAGCACATTCTAGGCAATTTTAGGATCACAAGAGTTTATTTATAAGTAAACCCAACCCCGCTAATCTAAAACAATCAATAATTATCAAGTACGATTAAGTCTTCCAGTCGTTACACAAAGTGTAATTCTGTGATATAAGTGTAAATATTCAATATCTTAGTGTTTTGATATTTATCGTAAGTAATATAAGTTACTTAATAATCAAATAAAATTTTTTCGATAAATTAAACTATAGAAATATACAAATATGTCGTAATATGCTCAATGCTTTGCATTACGCATCTTACAATTATCAATGTAAAATACATAATCTGTATTTTAAATAACTTGTAATCAAACAAATAATTTATCTGTCATAACAAATACGATGTTGAACATAATTTCTTATTATTTATATATATATATGTCAATTTATCAATTGATAAATATGCTATCTCAATATAATAATCATGTAATGTATAATTTAATACAATAAACTAAAAAGATCACTAAAAGCGCTGACAACAATATCCCTGGATTGGGGGTACTATCATTTTACTATAAAAAGCACTGAAATCCTTTCAGACTCCAGAGAGGCACAAGGAGTGAGAGAGTGACAGGAGTTCGCTCTCTCCGAATTCAAATAAGAATGAAAAAGAAATAATTATCTGTCACAGCCCTGTGTTGTTGTCGGCTGACTTTTACGCGTTTTATTTATATATGAAAAGAACTTGTTTTAATTATTTATCTTTTGACGAAGTGCAAATTAAATACTTTTAAACATATATAAGCATATCGAGATATTTATCAAATCATTTTACAGCAATTTACAAGAATAAAAGAAGTAAGTTAATTTATATTGTCCCATTTATTTAGAGTTAATAATCTGAGTAAAGAACGATAAAGCAATAGATCTATAATTCCTTTTAACATCAAGAGTAATTTTGCCAGTTTGTTCACACTTACTACATATACACATTACAGGGTCTCGAGGGTCGGATTACCGCCCCGTGCCCGAAAAGAGTTTAAAAACCTAATGTGTATCTGACTACATTAATAGACACTTCGACTGGGTATTCGAGGGTCGGATTACCGCCCCGTTACCTCAGTGTCCTATTAAAGGTGTTTACAAGTTTATTAGCTCATATTCCTCAATAAAGAAGACATACATTTATTTCTTCATATCTACTTGTCTTTATTGTTCTAAACCCTCGAACCATACGACCCCGATAGAACCACAACATCAGGTTCTCACTAAACCCATCATTCTTCTTTCATTTTCATTATTTATATTTTACCAACTTTTTGCCTTTATTTTTTGAATTATAACAAATATTAAACATTCCAAAAAGATAACTCATTTATATACGCCTTACTTTTAAAATTTTTGCTAAGATAGAGTGGCGTTTGGAAATTTTATTTTATATAGATTAAGTTCAATTGGTGCAAGTGTAAATAGATTATAAATTCATTATTCCTCTTAGAATATTCAGTTGATATTACTTTAGATACGACAATTTCAATCCTCAAATATATAGTTATTTTTATAAGTAGAAATAAAAAATAAACACTTAAGCATGATCTTTTAAAAATGTATTTAAAATTAGCCCATTTGTTTACATATACCCCACTTGACCCTTTGTTTTTGAACATATTTAATTATTTTTATTTAAAGTACTATTTCATCGATATTTATAATAATTGATAATGTTTTTTTAACACAATCTTGAATATTCTTATAGTTGCTTTTAGCTTCGATGCGAAGCTGAGAAGGTATTAATTTTACCATGATGTGTTTATTTTTTTTTTTATTTTTTTAGCTTCGATGCGAAGCTGAGAAGGTATTAATTTTACCATGATGTGTTTATTTTTTTTTTTATTTTTTTTTTT